>NW_028270153.1:55546847-55849877 GCF_037043375.1 Chiloscyllium plagiosum | reverse complement strand
TAAAATGAGAAAAGAATGCCCCATATCCAGTGATTGTATGTATCTGGTATTCTACGTACTCGAACATTGGAAATTATTATCTTGAAATTACTGATTTCAGGGTAGCTGAATTTTGAACTTCGAATGGGCAATTCCTCTGTTCTCTGGGATCTTCCATAAAAGTCTCCAACTCTCAGCTAGAGATGGACACTTAAAAATTCTGACATACATAACATTTCCTGGATAACCATTCAGCTAAGCAGGAATACCTTAGCAGAAAAATTCCTGGGTAACTGTGCAACTGACCCCATAAGCCACCCTTCACTCTCCTGCCTCCAAACGCCTCCAGCTCAGACTGACCTGACGTCTCCTAGTCAGCTTTTACCTGACCCACCATCCTGTGTATCTCATTCACCCTTTGCCCTTACTTGCTGTGTCCACCCGGCCCACTTACACACCTACCCTTTCACTCACCCAATGCACTCCCTCCTTAACACATGGAAAAGCCTTTAGGGTACTCCAGCTCTCACTTCACAGAATTCTGCAGCTGGTGCTTGAAAGAGACTTTTGTGTGAATTTCCTTCATCGATGCTTCCAAAGATTTTGTACTAATTGAGTTTTGTAAGATCCTCCCTTGGACATTTGGTCAGAAAGATCGGTGGAACTCAGTAGCATTTTGACTGGTCAGCATTGGAAAAAGAGTTTCCGATGCTGATCAAAAGATTTTGATCAATGTCATCTGATCAGGACTATCTGCTGTCATATAGAATTGAACCTGGAACAGAGAAAAGTAGGAAACTCAATTTACAAGCTTCTGCCTTATAGGTTTTGTGGACCATATATGTGCAGATTGGCAGTATGTGGGTGAGATGCAAATACATAAGTTTAACTTTCATCCAGCTGACTACAATAAAACCTGTGCAAAGTGATTGTTGATATACTGTGTTACTCTCCTCCTCTTTGTTCTATGCAGACCTTTGTGTTTTGTAATATTTGCCATTGCTCATTATTCCTTCATCACTTTTCCTTTGTGGTTTACTTTTGCAGCATCCCTCTCTCCTGACTCTATTTCTATCTTTCCAACTGATCTAATCCATCACTTACAAAGGCTTCTCCATTTTCAAATTCATGGTTATTATCCATTTGATCCAAATTTACAGTTTAGCATCATCCAACATTACACATGTGAAAAACCAACAGCAATATCTATTCAATTATGACGATTTTCTTTTTCCAGTTGATAACACTCACCTTAAGCTCTCAGAACCACCCCTAGTTATCATAGAATACCTACAATGTGGAAACAGGCCATTTGTCCCAACAAATCCACACTGACTCGCTGAAGAGTATCCCAGATTGTTTACAGATATGTAACAGCTTGTTGTATGGATGGACTGCCAATTTCACTTTAGTTCATAAATGAGCCAAATCTCTCCCCAATTAAACCTCAAGACTAAAACCATCTTGTTTAGCTCTTGTCAAAATCCATAGCCTCCAACTCAATTCCATCATTGTCCCTGACTAAATGGGGCAATGCAAAGCTTTGATGTGGTTTGACTGCTGAATTTATCTTTAGATTTTGACATATATCACGCCTTTATTTGGATCAAAGTACTTTCCGAGAGCACCCATGCCTTATCAAATGTAGATGTGGCTTCTGTGATCTGTTTCAGTATCCACTGGCCTTCTGCTCTGAGACAATGTATAAATATCACTTTCTTTTGAATTGGTGCTCCATCTAGGCTATCCATTCCCATAGCAAGCAAACAGGTCTTGGGCATGAAGTACTGTGCATTTAAACTGTTCTTCAACACCCTCATTGCCATGTATTCTGTTTGGATTAAATTTCTGTGTATCTTATCCATCTGATTTACTTCAGAACAGTGAAATAATAAGTTCTATTTTGAACTTTAAACATCGTAGGATTTCACAAAACTTTCGATATATACATATTCTTTGCAAGATCCTCAGGTCTTCCATAACCCTGTAATTTAGCCACTTGACTAACCAGCACCATCCATCGTCTTAAGCAATCAACCATCAAATCAGTGTTCAGACCAGCATAATCAAGCATGGATGAAAACATACCATGGAACAATAAATTAATTTTACAAATGAAATTCATGGTAAAAGGAAGCAAATATAATTTCAACAATTGCCATAATCATGCAGGGAGTTTTGACTATAGTCAAAAATAAATCTGAAGTCCTAGCTTTGTTTGACCTCAATAAATGTCAAGAGGCACTAAACCATTTTCAGACGTGTGGCTCATTTAAATGGAGATGATGAGTTGGAGATTCCAAAAGGATACTCGACTGTAGCTGATCAGTTTATGAAGGGCTAGTTCCCCTATTGGTCAGTATGAACTACAGAGAGGATCTCATCCTTTCAGCCTGGAAAGCAGCAAACCACATTTTTTTTGTGAAGCCAACAGGAGCACCCCTCCCCCGATCCACAGGATGTAATTGGCGAAGAACGTTTGAGATTGTCTTGTGGAGCAGTGCACATTTCAAAGATCATGGATTTTGTTGTATTCCATCTGGTCATCTCTATGCATGCGGGCCATTTTGACAGTTAAGTCATTGCCATCCAGCTCTATCTTTCCACACCTACATTAACCTTTCAGTTCTCAAAGTCTTTAATTGTAACACCTCTATCTTCACAGTCTCCAACCCTGTCAAATTTCCCTGCAGCCTCACCCCACCTCACTTTGTCTCTCTGAGCTCATCATGCTTCTGAGAATCAACTCCATCTCCCCTGGTCTTTTCTCACACAACAGCTGAGTATCTATCCACCTTTCTCATGCCCATGATACCTGATGCTATTAATAAATCCTTCTCCTTAAGTGCCTTTTCCCCTTCAAAACGATTATCATCATTCATCACTTCACATACATCACCATAGCATTGCTTTTATCCCACCAATTTTGCAATAAACATCAGATATTCCCTCTACCCATTTATGCCTTCAAATTGTGTTTTTTCATGCTCCTAATCTAATCTAATCTCTTCCTATCACTTCCATAAAAAATATCTTCAGTCCAACTTCAACCTAATTTACAGCACTGAACAACCCGACCAACAGTTACATGTGACATTCTCTCTGACTAGGGACTAGGAATGTACTATATCCCTTCTCTTCTCCTCAACATTCAAGTCCAATAATTCATCCTTTCCAGTACATTCTATGTCCAGGCATGGTTCAGCTCCTATCTCTCTAAACACAGCCAGACAACTTTAACAATAATATATTTTCCACCAAATGCAGAATCACCTCTGGAGTCCTCCAAGGGTGTACTCTAGGCTCCCAAACCTTGCTTAATTGCAAACTACATTTTATTGACATTCCACATTTCTGCCTCTCCACAAGTTCTCAACCCCTTAATTGCCTCCGTATTATTTGGCGACTAATCAAGTTTTGTACAACACAGGGATGGACCATGCAGTCATTGTTAATCTTCAAAGCAAACACCATTCCCTGGCAGCCAATTTCATCCCTTCTCTATTAACCTTGATGTCATGTCAAACCCCTGTCATTTTTATCTCAGAGTTTTCTGCTGCCTGAAAGACATTATTTGTTCTGTTTCTACCTGAACCTCATTGGTATTGAAACAGCCATTTTTATTTGATTAGTCAAATGTTCCTATTCCTCATAAATTCCACATTGTCCAAAACATTGCTGCAAGCAACCTTTCCAACAAAAAAAACAGTTGACCAAAATTGTTCACAAGCTTCAAGTATAAATGATTTTAACTCTCTTTTTAATTCTGTCCATTACCTTGTCCACCCAATTTCTGCTAACCCGATATTTATATCTGCCTTCACTTCTTTGAACACCTTATTCCTCAGATTCTGACCTTTGTGTATCCACCCCCATGCCCCTCTAATCTTTGCTTATCATTAGCAACAAAGCAATTAGGTGAAAGAATCCTATTCTCTGGAATTCCCTTTCCAACCTTTTAGTCTCCTTGAAAGACTTGTTAAAACTCATCTCTTCAAAGCAAACTTTGTCTCCTAATTTTTAATCTCAGGCTCTGCGTTGGTTTTTATGACCAGTTTGGTGTAGCTTTAAATATTCCTGACATAAGGTGCATGATGTCAAGATTAGAGTGGTGCTGGAAATGCACATCCAGTCAGGCAGCATCCCATGAGCAGGAAAATCAATGTTTCGAGCAGAAGCCCTTCAGGGAAGGTCTCCTGCCCAAAATGTCAGTTTTCCTGCTGCTCTGTTGCTGCCTGACCTGCTGTGTATTTCCATCACCACTCTAATCTTGACTCTAATCTCCAGCATCTGCAGTCCTCACTTTCACCATGAGTTGCATAATCATTTTTGTTATTATTTTTGTAGGTGTCAAGTTCCAAATATTGAAATAGTTGGTCTTGAATGATAGTGTATTCTTATATTCAATCAGAGAGGCCAGGGAATTAGTAAATCCATTACATTGTAGGTGTAAGCACTGCAACGATTAGCTTCCTCAGATACAATGAACTTCATGACCAATTTATCGAAAAGAGTTCCATTCCACAAGTTAAGGAATGCCACATCAGAGGTCAATGATTTAGTCTTGGAAACAGCCATGATCGTGGCAATCCAATTCAAATATCCCATGCTACATCCCAAGAGGTCACGCAGGAATGCACCTTTAGACTCAGTCATAGAGTCAGCCTGTCAGCCAACTCTAGTGCTATGGGCAAGGAGACCTCCATGATCTCAAAAGCATGTTGTTTCATCATGGGCAGATATCCTCAGAACAGTTTATAAACTAATAATGCTATAACCATCTTCAGGAAAGCAGTGCCACTTGCATTTAAAGTGGAATCAATTTGTGAATCAATCTGTGAATCATTTGTGCAGGGGGGTCATCAAAGAACATTTCATCTGTTTGGCACATGGTATAGTTTTCTATCCCTGAGAGTGAGTTATGATGTGTATATGCAATCACAAAAGGTAAAACAATAGATTAATACATGGGAGCATTTGGTGGATGTGTACTGGTGTCCTCATTGTGGCAAAGCTTCTAGCAGGACACATAGATGGGAACACCTTGTCAGGTTTCCAAACATGGCACATTTTGTTCCAAAGAGTGCTCTAGATAAATACATGAAGCATGTCAAATCGTAACGTTTACATGCCATTGTCCAGTCTGAATCTATTTATATCAGTTAACGAGAATGTCAGAGTCAAAATAAATGAAATCAGATATCAACCTCAAAGAAATTACGCAATGTCTATATGCTTGTTGTTTAAGAATGATTGATTGAATTGAAAACAAACACTTTCTTTAAAGGGGTGGAAAGGATGTAATTTTTCATAATTTATTTTCATTGTGCGATTCTGATCAGAAATTTTGGTACATTGATATGTTGCATAAGTCTGTGGACTAGGGTCACTCACTTTGTGTCCACTTTGATGCTCGCAGCATCCCTGCTTTGGCTTTTGGTGTTGTACCTCTTTAGCCACATCTTAAAGATTCACAGTAGTTCTCAGCACGGACATAAAGCCAGGCAACTTGTCAGCAAATTGAAGAGTCAGTGTGTTGTTGTGTGACACAGAGTTATACCTACTGCATAATCTCATACCTACTGCATATTCCAGCAGCCTAAGCAGCAAATACGCTATATGTACAGGATCTAAGTTTGTTCGCTGCGCTGGAAGGTTCGTTTTCAGACCATACCAAGTAATAACATCAGTAAGCCTGCAGTGAAGCACTGGTGTTATGACCCGCTTCCTATTTATGTAGAAAGCCAGTCATAACACCAGCACTTCACTGGAGGCTCACTGATGATGTTACCTAGTATAGTGATGAATTGTCTGAAAATGAACTTAACAGCTTAGCGAGCAAACTTACATCCAGGACCTCAACCTGAGCTAAAAATCTTCCCAAAACTCACTAACGCTATATGTACTTCAACCAATGGCCATGTCTCAAAGTTGAAGGGGGGGTTGTCTTCAGTCAAGTGAAGGGAGTGTTGCCAACAGTCAGGTAGTCCAGGTACAGTCAGTCAAGGGCATCCTCTGCTCATAGTCCAGAGGGTTGGTTGTAGTCAGTTACCTGTATGAGGTAATCCAGGTCAGAAGGTCTGTCTGTCTGCTGACTTAATTCAAGAAGTCAGGGGCTGTTGGTACATCAGGGAGATGAATGGAGAGCATTCGGTCAGATGTTGGTTAAGGTCTGTCCATCCATGTTGGTCAGAGGGGTGTGACACAGTCAGAGCTGGGAGTCGGAGGAATGAAAGTCTATGGGGGCATTATCAGGGGACACTGCTGCAGTAGGGAAGTCTTGGGGAACTCAATGCATGGGACTGGAGGCAGCAACCTGGGATGCAGGGAAGAGAAGGGTGGTGACTGACAGAAATCCAAACCATATGTGGGGGAGACATAGTGCATTGGAAGACATGAGGTACTTCAAGATAAGGGCTTATTGACAGTTAGCACCAGCATGAAAGGCACAGTGGGATTGTCAACCATGATAGTGGGCAGGACTAATGTGTAGGTCTTGATTCAGGCTCTAACAATGAGAAGTGAGTCCTGAACCTTGGTGCTATTGGTTGCCACCAAGGTGACAGCTGTTTTGAACTCTTATGCAACTGGTTTCTTCTAAGGAGCCACTGGGGACTTCTATGGGATCTCCTCATCAACCACGGATCAGATCTTTTACCATTTGAGTCTGATTACACTGCTTTATCTCATTTCTCTGTGACAAGGCCAGTGTTGCAGTCTGGACTGTAGGCTATGACAGTGTAGCTGGTTTCCCCCGGAAGCAGGGTGTAATAGAAAGTACACACATCACATAGAGAGGGCCATATCAGAATGCAACTAAGTCCGTCATTAGAACAAGTCCTATTCCATCAATGTGCAAGTGATCTGGGTTCCTGTAATCTTACCATAGCTGGGAGCTGCGATGATGCACATGTCATTGAGGACTCTAACCTTCTTGCTGAATTTGAGTGGTCAGATACCTTTCCAAGGGGACAAGGACTACACAATGTGACCATGGTTGATGATGCTGTAACACAATCCAATGTCAACACAATGGAGTGTTGACACAATGCAACCCACTTCTCAACTGGACCATGGTGTCTCCTGATGATCAGTTCCATTGCTTGACTCAATCCTGGGAGGAGGAGAAAGTGAGGCCTGCAGATGCTTGAGAGTCAGAGTCGAAATGTGTGCTTCTGGAAAAGCACAGCAGGTCAGGCAGCAACTGAGGAGTAGGAGAGTCGATATTTTGGGCATAAGCCCTTCATCAGGAATGTGGAGGGGCAAGGGGACTGAGAGATAAATAGTTGAGTGGAAGGTAGCTGGGAAGGTGATAGGTGGATGCAGGTAGAGGATAATTGTGATTTGTCGGTGGAGAGCGTGGAGGAGATATGTGGGAAGGAAGATGGACAGGTAGGAGAGGTCAAAAGGGCAGTGCTGAGTTGGGGGGTTGGATCTGGGATGAGGTGAGGGAAGGGGAGATAAGAAAACTAGTGAAATCGACATTGATCCCGTGTGGTTGGAGGGTCCCAAAGCAGAAGATGAGGTGTTCTTCCTCCAGTTGTTAGGTGACTTGTATTTGGTGATGGAGGAGGCCCAGGACTTGAATGTTCTTGAGGTGGGGGGGGAAGGAGGGGGGGAGGAGGGAGGGCGTAGGAGGGAGAGATGAAGTGGTTGGCCACAGGGCAGTGGTGTTGTTTGGTGCATGTGTCCCAGAGATGTTCCTTGAAATGTTCCATGAGTTGGCATCCTGTCTCCCCAATGTAGAGGAGACCACATCGGGAGCAACAAATACAGCAGATGAGGTGGGTGAATGTGCAAGAAAATCTCTGCCAAATATGAAAACATCCTTTAGGGCCTTGGATGGAGGTGAGACGGGAGGTGTGGGTGCAGGTTTTACACCGCCTGTAGCAGCAAAGGAAGCTGGCGGGAGGAGAATGGGGGTTGCGGGAGGTGTGGACCTAACGAGGGACTCACGGAGGCAATTGGTCTGCGGAATGCTGATGGGGAGGAAAATATATCTTTGGTGGTGGAAATGGCAGAGGATAGTGTGCTGTATCTGGATTTTGTTGGGTTAGAAAGTTGGGGGATTCTATTCTTGTTGCAGTTGGAGGGGTGGGGTTCGAAAGCAGTGATGCAGGAAGTGAAGGAAATGTACTGAAAGGCATTGCTGATCACAGGGAGGGGAAATTGCAGTCCTTGAAATAGGAAGCCATCTGGGATGTCCAGGAATGCAATTGCTCATCCTGGTCCTTGGAAACTGCCTGACCTGCTGTACTTTTCCAGCACCACACTTTTCAACTCTCAATCTTGAGGGCCCTTACAGTATATTCCAGACAGTGTGTGCTGCACAATCATAGCATGCTGTGCTTTGCAGAACTGGAGCAGGCAAAGGGAAGATTTATTGGTAGCTGAAAAGCTGGGACACCGGGGGCAGTCTTCACAAGAAGAAGATAAGAACAAGAGGAACATCACCTTCTGTGTGATCGAGTGCAACAAAGCCACGCACAACAAGCCAGATAGCACTTAATTGCTCTGGTTCCAGTGGATGTGAGATAGATGCAGTGATCATTCATTGTCTGTAAATCTGTTGGTGCTTGAAAGACAAGAGGTCCGCTTATGTTCAAAAAAAGCAAATGCACCTATTTTTGTTTGTTTTTCCTTTGCATTGGCTGTTGGTGAAGAAAAGTGACTGGATTGAAGCATTTCAATGCTTATTGTGATGGTCTCAGATGGAACAATGTTAAGATGCTACTGACATTGGGCATTGGGAATAGAGTACCACTGACCTGGATAGGTTGGTAAGATGGGATATGACTAAAGACAGGTAAGTTCTAGGCCTGGTGTTTAAAAATTATAGATGTAGGAATGTGCATTGATATGATCAATGAAGTGTCAACTGTGCCATTTATGTGCTCCAAGAAGTATTGGTTTATGGTTGCTGCTCTACTGCATACATAATGAAGCAACTTGGGACGACCAATATTTGACTGGTGCATGGCACCTGGGATATCCGAGCAGTGATGACTACTTCCACTTATGGTGAGTGAGAAAATGGGACAAGTGGGACACCATAGGAGTATGATACAGAATTAATGAGGTGACCTTTGGGTCGATGGCGCACAAACATTTGCAGAAATAAATCTGATATGAAACTTGCCAAAAATGACTCTTAGCTGATTTCCAAACATGATTCAGCCCAGAGCATTCTGGAAGTCCTAGGAATCCTACAAACGTGATGTGCTAATTGAAAATTGGGTGAAGTTCTAAGATGTTTAAAGTTCTGTGAATAAATAGTTTGAATTCAGCACAACTTTTGCATTGCTCTGAGATAAATCAGAAATAAGATATGCAGCAACTTCATCCAAAAGAACGGATACTAAACATTATAAAAAAGCTCTGGACAGTGGCATTTTGTCTCAAGACAATAACTCTGCTTTCTCCCAGAGATGCTGCCAGACCTGCCAGCAAATTCTGTTTTTGTTTCAGATGGGGGAATTTTAGCAAAAATGTACAAGTAAAAAGTGTTACCTTGTCAAGAAAAAAGCAGCATGACACTATTTGTCAGCATTTGAGGCACACCGGTGTGAATCCTCAGAGTTATTTCATGTTATTTATGCTCAGAGACTGGACATTCAAAATTTAATATGAGCGGGATATTCTAATATTGATGAGGAAAACTGATTCTCAGACTTTCAAAAAGATTTTGCAGAATTGTTTATTTCCTTAAGAACACTTGAATGCAGCTCAGAAGAAGATAATAACCATTACTACTCCTAATTCCAGCAAGTCAGTCACAAACTCTTCCGATCTGATTTTTCTTATTTGCTCATGGGATGTGATCTTTGCTGGCTGGGTCAGAATTTCTTGCCCATCCTTCCTTACCCTTCAGAAGTTGGTAGTGAGCTGTCTTGTTGAATTGCTGCAGTCATTAGGGTTAAGGTGAAAGCACAGAGCTGTTAGGAAAGGAGGTCAATGATGTTGACCCCGTGACAATGAAGGAACAATGATATAGTTCCAAGTCAGAAACGTGAGTGGCTTGCAGGGGATCGTGCATGTACAGTAATGGTGCTCACATGTAACCCCTGGCCGTTTCCTTCCTGAGGGTTGAACTCATGGGTTTGGAAGGACATTCTCTGTTTTTTTTTTACTTTGGATGTGTGTGTTTTTATAAGTCACCAATCTTTGTCTATCAAATCTCAGTTTGCTTCACAACATTGAAAGGACACATTCCTAAGAGTGATGGAATAATTTAATCAGAATTTCCAATGTACAATCGTTAGGTGAATTTAAGAGTGAGTTGAGTTACTAAGTGTCATTCATTAAAGTGTCAAACTCAGTTCACTTTAAAATGAATGTGTTTTGACATGTCATGCTTAAAAGTGCACAGAGGACCACTCACTTTAGTTGATTTGCATGGTCTGCCTGCACATATGTGTCACTCCCAATATTACCTTTCTTCTGAGATCAATGATAAAATATGGAACTTGAAGTTTGTCCCCTTACATGTTTGTAGTTATTTTAGTGTGGGGATGACAACTATTCACAATTGGTTCTGGAGAAGCACTTATTTATTCAGACAGATGGAGCTAGAGTGTCACCTTTCAGTAAGTCAGCTCATGTCGTTGCCATTGACATACACTGTCTTCAGCTGGGATTGATTTGTGTCCCAAATGATTGTGATTCCTGAACATGGTGTCATCAGTTGTCATTTTGGCTTGTAAACTTTTGCTCATTATGAAATGTTGTTTCCTTATACATAACAGTGACTGCAATTAACTTTTATGGCTGCTACTTTTCCTGTTTGTATGAAGAATGAGTTTTTGTAAAACTTTCATCATATTGCATCTTACAATCATGACATTAATCCAACTTACAATAATATTTTACTGAATCTTCATTAAGTTAAAAATGGATTTTGCCCATCAGCTGGTATTATTTAACATTTGCCCACATTAATTGTATTTTAGTGTAAATGATACCATTATTACATAACATCACACACTTGGTCCATCAGATGATCTTTATCATCCCTTTCTTACCATCCTATGTACAGTTTATCAATGATGGCATTATGTTCAGTATAAATACACAGCATGTGTGTGAAAATCTAGCTGGGCCTGATAATACTGTGGTTGATACTACCTGAGTTTGAATGAACAGTCACCAGACTCAAAATGGTAACTCTGCTTTCTCCCACAGATGCTGCCAGACCTGCTGAGTTTTGCCAGCAATTTCTGTTTTCAATTCAGATGTGGGAACTTTAGGAAAAATGTACATGAATAAAAAGTGCTTCCTTGTCAAAAGAAACCCAGCAATACACCATTTGTCAGCATTTGACACTATGCTGAGAATCCCCTGTGCTATCAATTGGAAGCGTGGGTCAGAAGGTCATAAATTTGTGTCCATCCTAAGGCAAAGAGTGGAATTTTTCCACTCCCTGAATAATGTGAGCCATAGCAAGAAAGTTGGGAAAATTGGTTGTGATGGCTAACAACAAATCTCTGGACACCCACAACAAACCGTCCCATTTTCCAACTAAGTGTTGAACAGCGAGATGAGATTTTTGCCAATGAGGGGCTTGAGGTCTATTAAGATGCATTAAAATCTCATATTCCCTTATTCCCACCTCATTAATATACAGTTTCCTATTCTCCCACCTACTAGACTGAAATTTTACACCAAACATTTGTGACATGAAAGTCAGTGCAATTACCTGGTAACTCCAACTGACTGCTTCTTTTTTTGGAACTCTATCCTGGAGATCAGTCACCAACATCACAGGGCAAGCTCCATAGACAGTAAATGCATCCCATATCCACAGACCTAGGCCTCTGACATATACCGGCCTGACCATGTCATCAAGGCACATCTTTGATCAACTTGCACAGTATGGTTCTCCATATCAATGTTACCTTTGGACACTTGGTGGACACAGGCAAGCACCATCTCAAGGATTGGAACAGGCAGCATCACTGGGATCCTTGCTTGCTCTCTGAATATTGTGCCTGCTTCGATGGTCTATACATCTCTATTCTGACTTGCTTGTTAGTGCTTTGCCATCTCAGCCACATCTTAAATGCTCATAGTACTTACTGCAGTACAGATTCAAAGCCAGGCAGCTTCTCATAGTTGAGAGTGTGGTGCTGGAAAAACACAGCAGATCAGGCAGCATCCGAGGAGCAGGAGGATCAAAAGCCCTTCATCAGGAATCCTGATCTCTAGCATCTGCAGTCCTCACTTTCTCCTAGCTTCTCATGGTTGTCCGTATTCATTGGTCATGGAGATGGACATGTAGCTATAAGGCATTGTGCTACATCAGTCTCACATCTACAAGATTTGCCAGCAGCCTATGTGGTAAACATGCTGCATGTACTAATTGAAGTGGCTCAAAGTTGGAGGAGATTAGTACTCAGTCAAGTCAAGGGGGCCTACCATCAATCAGGGGTCCTGGTGCAGTAAGTCAAAGGTCTCATGTGATCACAGTCCAGGGGCTTGGGTCCAGACAGGTGTTTCCTTGCGAGTCGAGCAGTGTGGTGCTGGAAATGCACAGCAGATCAGGCAGCTCTCGAGGAGCAAGACAATCAACCTTTCGGGCATAAGCCCTGCATCAGAAATGTGGAGGTGTATTGGGCTGAGAGATAAATGCAGGGGTGGGGTGGGGCTGGGGAAAAGATAGTTGGGAAGGTGATAGGTGTATGTCAGTAGGGAGTAACAGTGATAGGTGGGAAGGAAGATGGACAGGTAGGGCAGGTCAAGAGGAGCCGAGTTAGAGGATTGGAACTGGGATGAGATGGGGGAAGAGGAAGTATTGAAACTGGCGAAGTTGATGTTGATGCCATGTAGTTGAAGGGTTCCAAGGCAGAAGATGAGATGTTCTTCCTCCAGTTGTTGGGTGGTTTGTATTTGGCAGTGGAAGAGGCCCAGGACTTGCATGCCCTTCCCCACTGACCTAGCATGATTACCCCCCCACCTGCATCCACCTATTGCCTTCCCAGCTACCTTCCCCCGAGCCCCACCCCCAACTCCAAACCCTATTTATATCTCAACAACCCCCACCATTCCTGATGACAGGCTTATACCCAAAACATAGACTCCTTGGATGGTGCCTGACCTGCTGTGCTTTACCAATGCCACACTTTTTGACTCTGACTCTCCAGCATCTGTAGGCCTCACTTTCTCCCAGTTATCTGCTTGAGGTTGTCCAGTTCATTGTTTGGGAGCTGCACCGGGATCTGTTTGGTCATCAGTCGGGCTGTCCATTGAAGTTGACTGGCCATGTCACATGGCCAGTCCTGCGGTCAGTGGATTGAAAGTCAGAGTGGGTTTGTTTTGACACAGTCACTATTGTGCTGGGCGACTGGAGGAACCCAGTACTGGAGGCAGTAACCTGGGAAGCAAGGGGGAAAATGATGGCAAAGGGAGGAAATTTGACATATGGGGGGGGGGAAACAAGTTGTGCTTCGTGGGGTGGGGAGGGGTGTTATCAATAGTCACCTTGGCAGGGGGGTTGTGGAGTATGATGGAGGGCAAGACTAAACTCTAGAGTTGTAGTTCAGGGTGTAATGATGAGAGTTGAAATTGTAATTCCAACTGGTGTGTGGAAACACATTGGTGAGCTGATCACTGAGTGTCGGGAAGAAAAGGGGCATGATGATTATAGACCTTAATTGCCAGGCTAAGCCTGTGACTCAGTATGATGAGCAGACTTGTGTAGTGTTCCAGAACATCACCTGGAGTGGGCAGAGTCAGTGCTTTTGTTTTCTGTCCTGACCCATGGAATCCACACCTGATGGATGGGAAACACTTCACAAGGCAATGATGATTAAATAGATGCAGTGTCCCCCTATTTGGGGTGGTGCATAAAGCAAGTGCTGGTCACCAAAGGGGCATGGTTCATGGTTAATGAGGCAAGTTTGGGATGATTATGTGAGAAAGCCCAGTTGACCTCATGGAGAGAGACCATCCATTTTGTCAACAATGATACACAGCAGATTTCTGGTGAAAATAAATTCAGCTCAAGAACACTTACTGACACTAGCATTCTGTTTTGGTACGATTGATAAACTGGAGCATTTTGTTGAATCTAAACATGTAGTCTGCCCCAGAGGGAGGGCTAAACAAAATTTTGAAGTATTACCACAGAGGAAAAAAAATAGCAATTCATAAAACAAACAGTTAATTACTTTGGTAACATATGATACAAAGAAATTTCATATGGGCTTACTGACTCGGCCAATGTCTGCCTGGTGGGGAATTTTGGCTTCTGCTCAGAGGTGGAAATTTGGCTCTGGTATTATCTTGGCTTTTTGAAATTTAGGAATGTCTGGAAGATCCACAATAACAAGGTCAGAATTTGTATGTGACTTTGTTCCTTTCCTGGTTGAGGCAAGCTGACCAAACAAAAAGGAGCAAGACATTTTAAAAAAAGCCATGTTGGGTTGAAATATAGTGTACTGTACATGTTTACACCTGAGGTTTCAACTGGATTAAAAAGGCTGGAAATTTATCATAACCTTATCTCTGCAAACTTCCCAGATGAGGATTCTTCCCAATATAAGTTTTAACTTAGTTCATAGCTCATGCCCAAAACCAGACATTGTGGCATTAACTTGTTAATCCCAACAGACACTGCATTCTTTTCTAACAGCTGTAAGATCTTTAAGTCTGTTCCAAGCATGATTCACCTTCCTATCAGGTGCATACTGTCTCATCTCTAACACTGACAATCTAAATATGTGGTTATGATTGAGTGAGGATTTGGCACTCCCTTTTCCCCAACAGTTCTACATGACTGCCAGTCTTCCAATCATCCAAATTCCTGTGCCAGATTTCACTCCAGAATGCATGTGACAATGGAAATATGACAGTTCCAAAATCTGATTGATGTTACTTAATCAAGAGAGAACATTGACGTTTCTTTCACAGAACCTGCAGAACATTCAAGAGCACAAGGATAAATGGCACATGTGGTTAAATGCAATGCAGTAATCAAGGGGTGTCAATCTACATGTAGACCTGTCAAGTCAAACTGGCATTTAACACTGTTTCCAAGAATGAAGTATCTTTGAATCATTGAACCAACAAGGAAGATGGGTATTTCAGAGCGTGTCTTTTGTAATATGACTGGGCATAATGAGGAATTTTATTATAATGTATTCTCTGGGACAAAACATAGAAAATAAGAATAGGAGTAGATCATTTGGCCTTTTGAGCCTGATCTAGCATTCATGGCTGATCATCCAATTCAGTTCCCCATTCCCACTTTCTTCCCATACCCTTTGATGCCTTTAGCACTAAGGACAATATCTATCTCCCTCTTGAAAACTTTCAGTGTTAGCGTCCATTACTTCCTGTTGCGGAGAATCCACAGACTCGCTTCTCTGTAGATGAAGCCTGTTATCCTTGTCTCAACCCTAAATGGTCTACCCTTTCTCCTTAACCTCTGGCTCTGTACTCCTCAGAAAGCTGTCACAAATATCCTTTCTATGTTTACCCTTTCTAGTCCTATTAGAATTTTATAGATTTCTATCAGAAGCCCTTGACCTTCTAAATGTCAGTAAATATAGTCCCAATCAATTTAGTCTCTCTTGATACGTCAGTTCTGCCATCTGAGGAATTAGTCTGGTAAACCTTTATTGGACTCCCTTCCTAGTCATTACATCCTTCCTCAGATAAGGGGACCAAAACTGGACACAGTACACAGTACAGTTGCGGTCTCATTGAGGTCCTGTACAATTTCAGTAGACACCCCTGCGCCTGTAGTCAAATCCTATCGCTATGAAGGTCAACGTATCATTTGCTGCCTTCACCACCAATTGCACCTGCACGTTTACTTCCAGTGACTGGTATACAAGGCCACCCAGGTCTTATTGCACCTCCCCCTTTCCTAATGTATTGCCATTCAAATAATAATCTGCTTTCCTGTTTTTTGCTACCAATGCAGATAATCTCTACATCATTTCACATGCATTTGGCTCACTCATTCAACAATGAAAAAAATTACTCCGAGGTAATCAAAATACAATAAAATGTTACAATGAGTTTAACAAAGGCATAATTAAACCTTAAACTAAAGTATAGAACTTAAATAAAGTCAATTACTCATGTACAATATGGGGGGCAAGATAAATTTAATTAATAGCTGATATTGGAGTCAGGCAAGGAAAATAGCAGACAGAAAGCTGCAGGGGCTGGAGCTAGTACATCAGTCCAAAGGAATTTGAGGAATTAATCTGCATCGTTCAAATTAGATGTGGGGAGGTGTAGCCTGTTTGTTTTGTTTTCACATAAGAATACAAGAGTAACTTCTAGATCGAGCAAACACATGGTGTCATGAGATGTGCTTCAAATCATCGCCATATTATCTCATAGCACAATTATGCTATCAAAAGTTGCTATTCTGTATATTCCTGTGATGTGAGTTAAAGTTGGACTTTTTTTTATAGGAAAATACCTCGCAGCCCATTAAGTTTATGTTTTTTATTTGGCCTCAATTCTACCTAACCTACTTTATTTCCTCATGCACTCAAATTTCATATTGTACATGAGCTCAGATGCACTGCATTTGCATAACCCTCAGGACAATGAAACATGTGCTGGAAAATGGAATTAGTGTTGTCAGATCTTTGTTGACCAGCACAGACATGTGCTAGATAGCTTCCTATGCTGAAAATATCTGCAAGTCTATGTTAAACCAAAGATATAGCTGCTTGTGTGAGGTTTTCATAGATTTGTAGCCAATACGTTTTCCTCAGTCACACCTCATCCATTTATGGGACATTGCCATGGACAAAATGTCTATCAATTCCGTCAAATAAATCATGCTCTCTGCAATAATCAATTGATTGTAAAGGTCTTTAACACAGCCAGGCAAAGTAGTGAAGTAAGTCTGTTTTTAATCTTTAACTCTCATTTTATTTAGCCATATGCTTCCTTGGCAAAATTGAAAGAAAATGTGTCAGTAAGCATGTAATGCAGAGTCCTGAGAGCTCTGAAATGAGGGTGTTAGAGAAGCATCTCTCAATAAGAGAAGTTTTCATGTTTCTGAAATTCTCAAAGAGAGGCCTTTTATTAAATGACTGCAAAACATACATAAAGAGGTCCCATAGCTTACATAGCTTTGTGTAGTGCAATTCTTGATGTCATTTTTGCATGTATGTATCATGGTGTTTGATTATATAACACAAGTGAAGGTTGAGATAAAGAGTAAGTGCACTTAAGCTGCACTGAATACACCAGTGTTTATCAATAGACTCTCGGAGACCTAAAGGATTCTGAATGAACCCAAAAAACATTTTGGGGGTAATTTGTAAATGAACTGGAGCAGAGATGATGTTTACTTTTATTCATCAAATTGATGAGGCAGATTCATAGTAACTTTTCAAATGAAACTGGATCAGTAGCTAAAAAGGAAAACATTACAATGCTATTTGAGAAGAAGTAGAAAATTGGACTAATTTCATTCATTTGCAAATATTCAGCACATAAATGTTTGGCTGATCCTTTGCTTTCTGTGCTGTATACTTCCATAAGCAAACTCAAAATGTTCAGTCAGTAGAATCCAAATTTAACTGTGTGAGAAATATTTTTGAAATGTCTTTGCAGACAGAATAATTAATGTTTTAAATGCATCTTCATAAGCTTACAATATAGTTAAGTGATAAAAAGACAAATAACTATTTTGAATCCTTAACTTTTAAACGTTTTTATCACTGGCTCATGTCACATGCTAGATTATGTATTTATCAATTTTATCATGTAGGCAGTCCAGAGTTGAAATCTTCAAATGATGCTCACATTAAATGCAGTTTATTTCAAATCTATAGTTACATAGCAGTTATTTCAACAATTATTTTACCAAGTTGGATTAGGTTTTTGCAAACTGCGATCTATTAACGATAAGGTTTGATTTTCATCTGCTATCAAGGTGCTAATTGATTTGTTTAAATTCCTTCACAATTTCAACCAATCAGGATTAAACTAATGCACAACAGTATGTTATGTAACTACATTAGAAATATGATATGAGAGGATCTAACACTCTTAAAGTTCATAATTAGAATTTCATTGTACCTATCTTTGGACGAGACTCACTGACCACCTGAATCATTGCAGCTATACTGTTTTAATGGATGACTTATAAAGACCACAAGATTATTTTGTCATTCTAAATATAGAAATCTTCCAAACCAATTTAATGTTCTTCCATCCTTCATGACACACATGAACAGCAATGAAATGCACATGCTGTATATAGGCAATCGATTTTACTAAACTTGAATTTCAAGGTCAGAATACAATTGTCTTTCTCCCAGATTCACAGTAAACTCCGAGAAAGCAAGAAACACAGTACCACAGGGATCAGGCCCACACTATAACATGGATCAGACATATACTGCTACAGGGATCAGACACACGCTATAACAGGGATCAGGCACACACTATAACATGGATCAGACATACACTGTTACAGGGATCAGACACGCTATAACAGGGATCAGGCACACACTATAACATGGATCAGACATACACTGTAACAGGGATCAGACACAAGCTATAACAGGGATCAGGCACACACTATAACATGGATCAGACATACACTGTAACAGGGATCAGACACAAGCTATAACATGGATCAGACATACACTGTAACAGGGATCAAAAACACACTATAACAGGGATCAGAGTCACACTATAACAAGGATCAGACGCACACTATAACAGGGATCAGACCCATATCGTAATGGGGATCAGACCCACACAAAAACAGGGATCAAACACACACTATAACAGGGATCAGACCCACACTGTAACAGGGATTAGACCCATACTGTAACGGGGATCAGACCCACACTTGTAACAGGGATCAGACCCACACTGTAACAGGGATCAGACACACACTATAACAGGGATCAGACCCACACTGTGACAGGGATTAGACCCATACTGTAACGGGGATCAGACCCACACTGCAATGAGGATCAGGCTCATACTGTAATGGGGATCAGACACACACTGTAACAGGGATCAGACACACACTATAACAGGGATCAGACCCATACTGTAAAAGGGATCAGACACACACTATAACATGGATCAGACATATACTGTAACAGGGATCAGACACATTCTGTAACAGTGATCAGACCCATACTGTAACAGGGATCAGACATATACTGTAACAGGAATCAGACACATTCTGTAACAGTGATCAGACCCATACTGTAACAGGGATCAGACATACACTGTAACAGGGATCAGACACACACAATAACAGGGATCAGACATACACTATAACAGGGATCAGACCCATACTGTAACAGGGATCAGACATACACTGTAACAGGGATCAGACACATTCTGTAACAGTGATCAGACCCATACTGTAACAGGGATCAGACATGCACTGTAACAGGGATCAGGCACACACTATAACAGGGATCAGACAAACACTGTAACGGGGATCAGACCCATACTATAACAGGGATCAGACCCATACTATAACAGGGATCAGACCCATACTGTAACAGGGATCAGACCCACACTGTAACAGGGATCAGACCCATACTGTAACAGGGATCAGGCCCACACAGTGCCACAGGGATCAGACACACTCTATAACAGGGATCAGAACCACACTATAACAGGGATCAGACACACACTATAACAGGGATCAGACCCTACTGTAATGTGGATCAGACCCATACTGTAACAGGGATCAGGCACACACTATAACAGCGATCAGACACACACTATAACAGGGATCAGACACACACAGTGCCATAGGGATCAGACACACTCTATAACAGGGATCAGACCCATACTGTAATGGGGATCAGACCCATATTGTAACAGGGATCAGACCCATATTGTAACAGGGATCAGACACACACTATAACAGGGATCAGAACCACACTGTAATGGGGATCAGACACACACTATAACAGGGATCAGAACCACGCTGTAATGGGGATCAAACACACACTGTAATAGGGATCAGATACACACAGTGCCATAGAGATAAGACTCACACTGTAACTGGGATCAAACACACACAATAACAGGAATCAGATCGACATGATAACAGGGATCAGACCCACACTATAACAGGGATCAGACCCACACTGTGACAGGGATCAGACCCACACTATAACAGGGATCAGACCCACACTGTAACAGGGATCAGACACACACTGTAACAGGGATCAGACACACACTGTAACAGGGATCAGACACACACTATAACAGGGATCAGACACACACTGTAACAGGGATCAGACACACACTATAACAGGGATCAGGCACACATTATAACAGGGATCAGAATCATACTATAACGGGGATCAGACATACACAATAACAGGGCTCAGGCCCATATTGTAACAGAGATCAGACACACACTATAACAGGGATCAGACCCACACTGTGACAGGGATCAGACCCACACTGTGACAGGGATCAGACCCACACTATAACAGGGATCAGACCCACACTCTAACAGGGATCAGACACACACTGTAACAGGGATCAGACACACACTATAACAGGGATCAGGCACACATTATAACAGGGATCAGAATCATACTATAACGGGGATCAGACCCACACTGTAACAGGGATCAGACACACACTGTAACAGGGATCAGACACACACTATAACAGGGATCAGGCACACATTATAACAGGGATCAGAATCATACTATAACGGGGATCAGACATACACAATAACAGGGCTCAGGCCCATATTGTAACAGAGATCAGACACACACTATAACAGGGCTCAGGCCCATATTGTAACAGGGATCAGAATCATACTATAATGGGGATCAGACATACACAATAACAGGGCTCAGGCCCATATTGTAACAGAGATCAGACACACACTATAACAGGGCTCAGGCCCATATTGTAACAGAGATCAAACACACACTATAACAGGGATCAAGACACACACTATAACAGGGATCAGATACTTACTATAATAGGGCTCAGGCCCATATTGTAACAGGGATCAGACACACACTATAACAGGGATCAAGACACACACTATAACAGGGATCAGATACTTACTATAATAGGGCTCAGGCCCATATTGTAACAGGGATCAGACACACACTATAACAGGGATCAAGACACACACTATAACAGGGATCAGGCCTACACTGTAACAGGGATCAGGCACACACTATAACAGGGATCAAGACACACACTATAACAGGGATCAGGCCCACACTGTAACAGGGATCAGGCACACACTATAACAGGGATCAAGACACACACTATAACAGGGATCAGGCCCACACTGTAACAGGGATCAGACCCATACTGTAACAGAGATCAGACACACAGTATAACAGGGATCAGAATCACACTACAACAGGGATGAGAATCACGCTATAACAAGGATCAGACCCACGCTATATCAGGGATCAATGTACATGATAACAGGGATCAGCCACAAACTATAACAGGGATCAGACACACACAGTACCATAAGGATCAGACACACAGCATAACAGGGATTAGGTACACTACAACAGCAGTCAGGCCCACACTAAAACAGTGATCAGACTCACGCTATAACAGGGATCAGACTCATACTATAACAATGCTCAGACCCACACTAAAACAGGGATCCGGCACGCACTATAGCACTGATCAGACTCACAGTATAGCAGCAGACACACATTGCAACAGGGATCAGACACACATGAGAACAGGGGTCAGAAGTGGTGACCTAAAGTGTGGGCATTCAAATGGGATCTAGCTATAAACAGGTAGACTGTGTGGTCTGCTGGCTAGACAGTAGACACGATGAGTGAATGGACTGCATTTGTGAGGGAGTGTCAGCCATGCTGATGTACTGTGGGTAGCATGGCTTTGTGGCCATGTGCCAATGTGCCATGACATTGCCAATAAGGAGCAATGCTGGATTGCCAAATGTTTTCTGAGGGCATGGAGGTCCTTGAAATTTATTTTAAATTTGAAAAAATTTAACCTATTTTTCAAATTAACCTGTTCAGCGATGCATTTATTCACCTCTGGCACAGGTGGGATTTGGACCTAGGCCTCCTGGTCTAGGGATAGGAACACTACCACTGCACCATGAGGGTTCCTCACAGAGGTCCTTCAAAGATGGTCTTTTGATGGATATCAGCTCAGTGGCAATTTTTTTCTGGTAATTGTATGCAGTAAGATGGGCTGGAATTGGATGTGATCGACACCACTGGGAGGTAGGTAGTTCATGAGGCGAGTTTGGGAAGATTTGTGGGGAAAAGCGGCCAAACATTTTGATACAGTTTGCTCTTAGCCAAAAGAAATGTGAGAATGAAACAGCAGGATATTACTTAAATGGAGAATGAGTTTGAAATCCTGAGGTAGAGAGGGATCCAGGTGTTCTGCTGCATGAGTCACAAAATGTGCAGCAAAGCATGTCATCAAGAAGGTGAGTGGGTTGCTACCCTTTGTTATGAGAAGAATTGAATGTAAAAGTAATGATGTTATGCTTCAGTTATGTAAGGCCTTGGCGAGACCACATCATGAAAACTATGTGCAATTTTGGCATCTTTATGTAAGAAAGAATGGAAACACATTGGAGGTGGTTTAGATGAGATCCACAAGGTTGAAGCAGGAATGAGTGTGTGACTTGATAGTGATAGTTTGCTCAGGTTGGGCTCATTTCCATTGGAGTTTGGAAGAGTGAGGGGTAACTTAACCGAAGTGTAAAGAATCCTGAATGGCCTTGACAACGTGGGTCAGTCCAGAACTAGGGGCTCTGTTTTAAAATTAGAGGCTGTCCATTCTAAATGGATCTGGGACTTTTTACCTCCATGAAGGTTGTTTGACTTTGGAACTTATTGCCTCAGAAGGCAATGGAGGGGATTCATTGAATATTTGTAAGGCAGAAGTAGACATAAATATGCACAGCAAGGGCATCAAAAGTTATTGGGGGTAGATGAGAACGTGGAATTCAAAACACAAACTAGTCTGTCACGCATTTATTGAATGGTGGAACAGGCTTGAGCAGTCGAATTACCTATTTCTCCCATTTATCTGTTTGTATGTTCATAAAGAAAGGCACAGACTTTCACAGATGTGTAGTGATACACATTACCAAAGAATTGCAAGGATGCTAGATAGATAAATAAATAAATCCACCGAGGCCATTAGGAAACTGCAATAAATATCTTTATTTAAACATCCAATCTAGTGCTTAACTCCATGCAGTTGATTTTGTGGAATGGGCAGAGAGTGGTGGTTATTGATAATTCCCTGTACTGTCATCCTTGTCTAACCTGTCAGCAAGTCAGCCAAATGAATCAAGAAGGAATACGGTTTTCTCTCATTTTTATTTCTCGCTGGCACACTTCCCGACCTTGTACCTCAACACTGTACACACTCCTGTTCCCAGACTACAGTTTCCAAGTCTTTTTTCCTTTCCATTTATGCTCTCATTAGTATCAGTCAGGATAACTGTGCAGTGCCCAGAACTGCAGTAGTATTGCTGTTTTATTAATGGCGATAAAATACGCTTGGAAGATGGACCCTCTGGATGAGTACAGTTGAATTACATTGTCTGGGATTTGAGATTGAGCCCCTTGAAGATACTCTCCAGATGTCCTGATGAAGAGCTTATGCCCGAGACGTCGATTCTCCTGCTCCTCGGAAGCCGCATGATCTGCTGTGCTTTTCCAGCACCACACTCTCAACTCTGATCTCCAGCATCTGCAGTCCTCACTTTCTCCCCCTTTAAGATATACAGAATTTGTACTGTGCATCCTCAGTGAGAGAGTTCTTCCAGTAAATAACATTGAAGATGTATTGCCTCATTATATTTTCCATTCGAGAACAACACTGATTTGCTAGTCAAAATTTCCTCCTTTGTGACCTACTTTATTTTACTGGCATCCTCACTATCCACTGTACAGAGCCCTACTGGAGGAATACATGAATACTGGTGATTTTCCTTTGTTTGCTTGGACAATATACATAGTCAATTTGATAACTGCTTGACATGTTAGTGTACACAAATAGCAGCAGTGGAGAAAGGGTAGCTTGCATCTTGGTAATGAGGCTGGAAATTAACACTATTTATTCATAATTTATGTGTGACTTGCAGATGCCACTAATGTTCCCCCACAGGCAGTACTACAGCAGTTCACAGGGGACTCTCGTGGCACAGTGATAGTGTCCATGTTCAAGTCCTTCCTGCACCAAAGGTGTGCAATCATATTTCTGAACACGTTATAGAGTCATAGAGTTGTACAGCATGGAAACAGACCCAACTCACCCATGTTGACCAGTTATCCTAAGTTAATCTCATCCCATTTGCCAGCATTTGGCCCGCATGCCTCTAAACTCTTCCTATTCATATACCCACCCAGAGGGTACTTCAATGTTGTAATTGTACCAGTGTCCACCACTTCCTCTGGCAGCTCATTCCATACACACACCATCCTTCATGTGAAAAAGTTGCCATTTAGGTCCCTTTAAAATCTAATCCCTCTCACTTTAAGTCTATGCCCTCTAGTTTTGGACTCTCCTAGCCTGGGCAAAAGACCTTGTCTATTTACCCTATTTATGCCTCTCATGATTTTATAAACCTCTGTAAGGTCCACCCCTCAGCCTCCAACGCTCCAGAGAAAACAGCCCCAGTCTGGTCAGCTTCTCCCTATAGCTAAAACCCTCCAACCCCGGCAAAGTCCTTTTAAACCTTTTCTGCAACCTTTCAAGTTTAACACCATCCTTCCTATAACAGGGAGACCAGAAATGGACACAATCTTCCAAAAGTGGCCTAACCAATAGGTGGTGTAGCTGCAACATGACCTCCCAACACCTATACTCAATGCTCTGACCAATGCAAGAAAGAGATTAGAAAATGTCCATTGTAGCAGTCCCCACCACT
Source organism: Chiloscyllium plagiosum (assembly GCF_037043375.1). Taxonomy (NCBI): domain Eukaryota; kingdom Metazoa; phylum Chordata; class Chondrichthyes; order Orectolobiformes; family Hemiscylliidae; genus Chiloscyllium; species Chiloscyllium plagiosum. The sequence continues at coordinate 55,825,012 of NW_028270153.1, read as the reverse complement.
TTCCCTGGCAGCTCATTCCATACATACACCACCCTTCACGTGAAAAAGGCCACTTTTGGAATATTGTGTGCATTTCTGGTCTCCCTGCCATTGGAAGGATGTTGTTAGAGGCAAATTCCAGGTGAAAAGGGGTTTGAAGTGGGCAACACCGGGAGAAGGAATTACAACAACTGCCTTGAGAACTGTTCTGCTACTCCTGGTTCCATATGAAGATTTTACAAAACTAACATAAATAGCAGCCAATGAAATATTCTGAAGGCCAATCAGTTCTTGTGTTCATTCTGAGCACTTTCTCTTGAGGAGTTTTCAACTCATGTTAGGCTTGTAATTAAACATGCAAGGGACCACAGAATTGTTTCCAATTGTTTCCCAGGACTTTGAAAATTTAGACTGACAAATTTATCCTGATTACATGTCCGCCTTTGGGCGTTGGCCATTTTCCTACTAAATTTGTCAATGCTGTGCCTGCTTTGCAGCCACAAAAAATGGGTGCCACACATGGCAGTACCAGTGTCTAGCTTTGAACATCTGCATTGGGAGAGGGAGGGGCACAATTAATGTTATAATGTTTGACAGCACAAAGCTGTACTGAACTTGTTCTTGACAGTTCAACAGTGTAATCTAGATTGTAAAATGGCATTTGGATGAATGCAAGCAAAGAGGTGACCTTCCTCTCTATTTTAAAATAGGAATGAGAGCACAAACCTCAAACTTATGCTAAGGTCAGAAGGTTAGGCTTCGTTGGATATGTCTTTGTGTACTTTCAGTTCTGAAGGTTTCTAACAAGCCAATGAGAAGGGGGTTAAACAAAGAGAATCAACTGGAATGTATATGAGAGATGTATTAGGAATGGTGTGGATTACATGCAAATTAACCACCACCCAGTTGCCATTCACCATCTGTCCTGATAGTTGTACCAATATTCTCAGACAGTTTCTGTGATCTCTAGCTGATGGTCTACAGACCTCGCACAATTGTAATTTTGGAGTGCTGCTACAGAGAGAGAGAAGACTGAGCCAGCAGGAATGTCCAAACAAAACCTCTTTTGAAGATAGCAGCCATTGAAAAAAACTTAGCAAATGGAATTCATCTAACGTCAATGTTCAAAGATAAAAGTGTGAATTAAGGTATAAGTTAATTTATTTGTGCCTAGTTTGCAAATTGTCAAATATGTAAAATCCTTGCACGTTTGAAATATAGTATGTGATAAAATATTTACTCACAACAATATTCAAAATATGTCAAGAGTCAGTAAAATATGCTCAATTTAGTTTTGTCTCTGACAATATTAAAACTATACTTCTGAAAAGTCAGGAGTAATGGCCAACAAATGAGGTGTGTCTGAAAGATGAAGATAAAACAATTATGTTGGACTCTAATTCTCAGGTAACTTATACCAGACATGCCTAGAAAATGGCAGTAATGTTTTAACATGCAATGAAAGCTGTACTAATTATTGCAAATCTCTGGTGTCACTTGGATTTATATTCATTTTGATTTTAATATTCTGTTAATGTAAAAAATGTTTTTACATTAACAGAATATTAAAATGGATTGTATGAAAACTGCTGAATTGACCCATTTTGGAACAACTTGAATGCAGGCAATGTTTGGAACACTTTTTAATGAATAGTCTTGTTTTCAAATCCAGTTTGGGAGTTCACTGCTTGTTAAACGATTGCGTGTGCTTCACTCTATGGTAGAGAAGTGTGACTGCTGTACTTAATTATTTCTTTCAGCTGGCTACTGTCTCATGGAGTAGTTTTAAGACAAATGTATAAGCCATGCTTTCACAGTGTTTTTACAAAGTTGAGCATAGTTAGGAGTGAACCATTCCAAAGCTTGTGGGCTCAAGACCCAATCAAAGACTTGAGTACACTGTCGAGGCTGAAACCTCAGTGCTGAGGAAGTGCTGCTTCAGTCATGGTAACCTTCAGATGAGACACTAAACCTTGTCTGCTTGCACTTTCAATGTTAACACAAAAGCAATAGCGTTATTCATTAAAAAGGGAGAGAATTTTTCTGGTTTTCTATTAAGTATTCATCTGTCCACAAATGCAACATAAATAGATTTGCTGGATTTTTATTTCTTGCTTGTGGGATCATGCTCTGTGAACATTGACTGCCTCTTGTGATTACCTAACGACAATGGCTACAGAGGAGAAATGCAAGAAGTGCTCCTTGGTGAACAGAATGGAAATCTGATATCGGTATTCAACCTCATGAGGCGAATGGACAAGGAGATAGGGAGAAACTGTTCCCACATGTGACAGGATTGAAAATTAGATTTAAAATAATTGGCAAAAGAAGCAAAGTCAAAATGAAAAAGATTTTATCACACAATGAGTGGCTGGAATGTCGAATGCACTGCTTGAGAGTGTAGTGGAAGCAGATTCAATTGAGGCATTTAGAGGGGAATTTGATCCTGTTGAAACAAAGTCTATGTGTGAGGCTACAGGAATAAGGCAGGAGGATGGCACTAAGTGAAATGGTCATTCGGAGAGTTGATGCACACATGGTACGGCACAATGGCTCAGTGGTTAGCACTTCTGCCTCACAGCACCAGGGACCTGGGTTCAATTCCCGTCTTGGGCAGCTGTCTGAGTGGAGTTTGCACATTTTCCCTGTGTCTGCGTGGGTTTCCTCCCACAATCCAAAGATGTGCAGGTTAGGTGAATTGAGCGTACTAAATTGCCTGTAGTGTTAGGTGTAAATGTAAGGGAATGGGTCTGGGTGGGTTGCACTTCGGAGGGTTGGTTTGGACTGAAGGGCCTGTTTCCACACTGTAGGGAATCCAAGTTTGATGGTTCAAATGCTCCTCCTTAATGCAGTGGCAGTCTGTTGAGAGAGGAATAACAGAGCAACAGTTCTAAATATACCCTCATAATAAGGGAATGGTTTCTCTATTAGTTGTTACCAAGATGCTGGACTTAAGAAAAATTCCAACACCCTACTAGTACAAACAAGGCCCTAAACTTATTACCATACGTTATGGTTTCACATGCCTCCACTGTTTACACAAATGTTGTTCTATCAAATTACACACTGATGAAATGTTAGGGTAATATTTAGATGTCCAGGCATGTTAATTAAAAAATAAATTTCTGGTTTCTTTGGGTGGATCTCAGAAAGGAATCAGACCTCAGTATTATAGGTTTGTCAGCATTCTCTAGGGTGGGTCTTTAAAAGGTTGTCTTTCTAATTTAATGTAGCTTTCTGGTGAGGAATTCTGGTTTGATCATTTGGTGCCCAGTACTCATAACCCATTTACGTGCCAAGTTTGACAACTTGTTTACTCTGCTTCCATAGTGTACACTGTGCTATTCTCTGGTGGGGAAGCTCCTGAGGCATTGAGTGCTGCTACACCAAACATGAAAATTGCAACCGAGGTAATGGCTTCATAATGAGGTTTTATATTTTTGGACAATAAAACAAAGGTCAGCAGATGTTGGAAATCTGAAACAAACAAACCAGAGAATGCTGGAGAAACTCGGCAGGTCTTGTAGCATGTCTGAAGAGAAAGCAGTGTTAACATTTCGAGTCCAGTACCCTTAGTTGAAATTGATAGCAAATTGGAAAAGATGGTATTTATTGCTGATGACAGGGATTGGGGGGGTGGGGTGGACATGGGGTGCGGTGGGGTGGAAGGAGTGAGCAAATAACTGGAGATGGAGCCCAGAAAGAGAGAGAGACAGAAGGTTAGGCAGACCTAGGGATTGTTGATAGTAAGCTAAGGAAGAAAAGAAGTTAGTGGACCTTTGTCTAACTTTCTTCTTGTTTAGTGTCAAAGTAACTCCTATTAACAATATCTTACTCACTATGAACCAGAACATTTCTTTACATAACTGGACCATGAGCTTTGGGCAACAAATAGAAACTGTGACTGGGCAAGACTGGTTGAGAAGACAGTTGGCAATGCTGCTGTAGCTAACACAGTTGGTAGTGTATGGCTTCCGCCAACGGTATTAGAATGTACAATTAAGGAAGTCTTGCTACAATTATAGAGGGCTTCGAGTTCGCACCAAGAATGCTGTGCACCAAGTATACTTTAGCATTCATGCTTGAGGAAGGATCTGCTTATATTGGAATGAGAACAGTGAAGTTGGTTGTGAAGAAAGACTGAGTAAATCTGGTCCCTGTTTCCTAGTGTTGAGAAGAATAAGAAATGATCTCATTGAGCCATGCAAGATTCTAAAGAAGCTTGACTCAGCAGAAACCAAGAAGTTTCTTTCCCTGAACGTAGGGGTACTGTCTCAGACCCAGCATAGATGATTTTTGGACTAAGCTGAAGATAGTTTTCTTCTATTCGGTGGATATGAATCTTTTGAATTCTCTAAATATATGATTATGGATGCTTCATTGTTGAAATCCATTTAATGCTTGCGTAGACAGACTTTTGGACTTCAGGAAATCAAGAGAACAAGAAAGTAAAGTTTAGGTAAAAAATTCAGCCAAGGTCATATTGAATAGCAGAGGAATCTCAATGAATCAATGGTCTGCTGCTATTCCCTTTACTTATGTTCATATGCCCACCCAAAATCACTTTTTACATTCAAACAGCATAACCTGTGAACTACGAGTTAAATGCAATAATGATCATTTGATTCAGCTTTGTTTTGTTATCGGATTTTTCTTTTTCTGGATGAACCCTTCCATGGAGCCAAGATCACTTAATGGTTTTGATCTCAGTTCAACTTAATCAAATTGTTTATCACTGACCACCTTCAGTTCTCTGTCATGTGGGATCAATTGCCTGATCCGAGCAGTAAATTGCAATCTTATTAAAATTGTGCCAAATTTCTTTTGAGTTCCACTAAGATGCCCAACAGTCCAACAAAGATTAAAGTGAGTTACTTTAGTGATCATGAGATAGTGCTGCCTGCCTCTTAAACAGTCAGGGTTGTGTCTGGTTCAGGTTCAAATTGGGAAGTTAAAATTCCTGAATTAGAGTCATAGAGTCATAGAGTACAACACGAAAACAGATCCTTCAGTCCAATTCGTCCATGCCTACCAAGTATCCTAAATTAATCTCGTCCCATTTGACAGCACTTAGTCCTTATTCCTCAAAACCCTTATTATTCACATACCCATCCAGATGCCTTTTAAATATTGTAATTATACCAGTCTCCACCACTTCCTCTGGCAGCTCATTCCATACACACACCACCTCTGCGTGAAAAAGTTGCCCCTGAGGTCTCTTTTATATCCTTCCCCTCTCACTGTAAACCTACACCTCTAGTTCTGGACTCCCCCAACCCACAGAAAAGACCTTATCTATATATCCAATCCATGCCCCTCATGATTTTATAAACCTCTATAAGGTCACCCTTCAGCCTCCGACTCTCCAGGGAAAACAGCCCCGGCCTATTCAGCCTCTCCCTATAGCTCAAACCCTCCAACCATGGCGACATCCTTGTAAATCTTTTCTAAACCATTTCAAGTTTCACAACATCCTTCCTACAGGAGGTAGACCAGAATTGCACACAATATTCCAAAAGTGGCCTAACCAATGTCCTGTACAGCTACAACATGACTTCTCCTATGTTCATTTCTAGTGCAATGATATGCAGCTGGTGATTTGATAGTCTGAATTCCTTAGGGACAGTAAGGATGAGAAGTCCCCCTTTAGGTTTCAATGAATTTAACATGAGAGTTTACAAGCTGAATTTTCAATCTTGGGTGAAGGACCTGCCCAATGAAGCAACTCCAGTCCCTGATGCCACGAAATAAAGGATTCCTGGTTACCGCGTGCAGACTTGAGGTGGTCATAGATCACCTGGAGACTCAGTGAGTGGTCAATGTTTTATATTTCAGGAATCTGACTGACTAGTCTGTTGGTGCCTGGATGGCTATATTAGTTCAATTAACAATCCCTTGCATCTGCAGAATTTATTGATAATGGAAAGTCTATTGCCCTCTGCACTTGCATTGGGATTTCTGTTCCAAAATGTAAGTATTTATTACCTTCTTGAGGAGGGAATCCATGAGCTGCCTGATGACATGGTGAGTTACCGGTTGAAGGATCCCAGCCAGGCCTGTGGCTGCTCCCTGGAACACCAGCAGAGAACTTTCTTTGATGAATGCCTGCACTAACCCTCAAGTCTCGCTGCAGTGAGCATGCTATCATGGTCCAAACACTGCCAGGACCTCGTGTCTGCTGATCGAAAATCCCGACCTCACTCAGTCAAGCCTTTTAATTATGAAAGAGACTTGGATAGAATGGACAGTTGAACTCTTTATCCAAGGGTAGAAATGTCAATTACTATGGGACATAGGGAAAGGGGAAAAGCTTCAAAGAGATATGAGAGGCAAGTGTTTTTTTAACACCAGAGTGTGGTAAGTGCTTGGAATGCACTGCCTAAGGAGGTGGGTAGAAATAGAGGCATCTTGACAGATATGAATAAACAGGGAATAGAGGGATACAGACCATGTAGAGGCAAAGCACTCTTAGTTCAGAAAAAAATCATGCGTTTGCACAGGTTTGTTGGGCCGAAGAGCCTGTTCCTGTGCTAGACTGTTCCTTGTTCTTTGTTCAATCTGATGCACTGCCAATCTCCGCAAACACAATTTACAAATTTATGCATAAAACTCTTTGGCGGGTCGGAGCAGACTCAATGAACCTCGTTCTGCACTGTAGGGATTCTATGAATCTATGAACTGTTCCTGCCCTCTCCACCAATTTAAATCCAGCCCATGCCATCTACTGACTAACTCGTCATATGTATTCTGAGTGAGTAGAAAAGAAAATATAAAAGATAGATGACTTACTGGAGACCTTGCCACTCCAGAATGACATGCTTGGCAATTGGACAATGATTTTGTATCAATTCTTTGGAGGTTAGTTGGCAATCTGATATCTTGTACCAGGAAATTCAGGTTTGCATCAGATTGTTGTTGATCAATTATTTGAATGTGAAGGAGCAGTATATTTTGTAATACTCTTCCATAGGATATCGACTTCATTGTCGAGGTCTGCATTAATTTCCCCTTCCTTGTTGCCATTGAGAAGGTGATACTGAACTGCCTTCTTGAACCACTGCAGTCCATATAGTGTAGGAGCACCCCACTTGGAGTGCTGAGGGGAAGAGCTGCAAATGAGTAAAGAATTTTCTCCCTAATTCTCATTGACTCCAGTTTTAATAATGCTTCTTAATTTCGCACTCAAATGCTGACTTGATATCAAAGGCAGTTACACTTACCAGAGTTCTTTTGTCATTATTTGGAACAGGGTGGTAGAGAGGTCAGGGCCTGAAGCTGTGTGGCCTTGGCAAAAACCCAAACTGAGCACCAGACAGCGGGTTACTGCTGAGTAAAAGCCACTTGATAGCACTGTTGACGACACCCTCTATTGTGTTGTAGTCTGATTGGATTGGCTGGGTTGGATTTGTCCTTCTGTGTTGTAGGCCATTTTCCCTAATTGGTGAGAAGAAGTCAGTGTTGTAGCCATGCTGGGACAGCGAGAGACACAACTTTGTCTTGAACTCCATCATCAGAACTGCAGCTGAAATGTTGTGAGGGCCCATTGTCTTTTGCAGTATCCACTGTCTACAGCAATTTCTTGATATCGTGTGAAGTGAATCAATTTGTTTGATGATTGAAATTTGTATTTCCGGGAACTTCATGAAGAAGTAGAGAGGGATGATCTCTTGGCACAACTGCTTTAGACAAGTCTTTTGTACCAACATTGAGGACAGGGACGTTTATGGAGTCTGCCCCTTAATTAGAATTAGAATTGGAATAGCCTTTGTTGTCACTTATACTCAATGATTATAGTGAAACATGTATATGTTGCCAATTATAGCACTGACTTAGATACAAAGTACCTCGATACAGCTTTTGTTGTTACAAGATTTGTTACAGACATGAAAATGTCCAACATTACAGAAAAGAGTTCACTACAGCAACCATGCTGGCACTTAGCTTCCAGTCCGCATCAGGCCCTGGCATCACACCACGCCAGTGACATGCCACACAGGGAGGCTGCTACAGGAGGCCACTGTGCCAGGCCAGGAGGTTGCTGTGCCATGGCCAGGAAGCCCTGATGGGAGGAGGCCACTGCAGGAAACCAGAAGTTGGCATGTCACGCTGGGGGGCCCCTATCGGTGAAGGCTGCTGCGCCAGGTCAGGAAGTTGCCATTATTCCCTCTAAATTATTAATGCGTTGACATTACAACAATCACGCTACCTGACCCCAGAAGCGGTAAGTAAATTTTGGATTCTTACTAGCCAGTTCCAGTATCCTATAAACCAATTCAGCAAAATGCTTAGAATTATTTTTATCTTTGAAGGTCTATTAGATAGCAAATTTGCAGGCTGCTTATCAACAATAGCAATGTTAATCATTTGTCAGCAGGGTTCTGTTATTAAGTAGCATAGATTTCTTTAAAACAAAATCACCACCAAAAACAAAAGGCACTTTCCCACCATTTGCTACACATGTACTACACTATTCAGGGCTTAACTTAGCAGCACTGCAATGCAACCTTCATACTTAAATCCATTACTTATATACCAACCAATGCAAAAGATAGGATGTAACTATCAGAAATAATTAGGGTCAAAATCAAAGCAAGTATATCAATGTTAATACCAGCATTTCCTCTAACTTTTCTATACTGGTACAGGCATTTTATTGAACGGTGAGATACATAAAGACTGCTACACATTTGCACTTGCCTGAAACTTAAAGGGAGCCTTGTGATTAAAGAGTCATCAGAGGTCAAAAGGACAGAAAATGGCCATTTGGCCCATTGAGTCTGTGCTAGTTAAAACAAACACTTTATTTTAGAAACAAGCAAGTCAACAATTGTAATCCCATTTTACAGCACTTGGCCCATAGCCTTGTATGTTTTGACATCGCAAATGCACACATAAACACTACTTAAATTTTAATAGGTTTCTGTCTCTACTGTTCTTACAGGCGGAGTTCCAGATTCCCACTACCCTCTGAGTGAAAAAAGTTTCTCTCGCATCCCCTCTGCCCCTTGTGTGTGACCCTGCGGATTACACTCCATGTCAGAAGTCACACACCCAGGCAGCTTTGAGGATACATTGTTTAACACCTGTTAAAATTTCATTTTCCACCTGCTTCTAACACAAAGTCTCAGTGATCAACTTCTAAGCGGAAACGGAGACAGCAATTAAAACTTTTCTTCAGAAATGTAAATAGAACAAAGCAATGTTGTCATTAAGATTATTTTGTTAGTTTCATGCATAACACTCACTTGACTCAGCAACGTACGTGATGTCTACTTTTAGTGCGCTGTCTTAACTTCTGATGTGCTGTCTTAAATTCTGGCTGTTTCTCTCTCCAGATTTTTTTTTCCCAGATCACTGCTAACTCCACATTCGGAAAACTAAGTTCTACATTCGACAGCCAACAAAGTCCTTTGTGCAGCTTCACTGTATCAGCATTCTAGACATTCCCAAAGATCTTACATTGGAGTTTCGGAATTCTTCAACACCGAGTGACTAAATTAGCAGGTTTAGGCATAGCTCATTATCATCTGTAGTTATTAGGTCTGCCATTTCGCTTGACTCCACTCTCAGTATCTTCCACAAGATACTGAATTTCCTTCACCTTGAATCAATCATTGTTTTTAAAAACATGCTTATTTTAAGGTTCTTTTTGCTGATATAAACAATAACAGCTACAGACAGTGCGAAACCAATGATTTGGAACCAATTTATGGATTCAAACAGAAGCAAAATAATTAAACTATTAACAATCCACAACAGGCAGCCAGCATTGCAAGCATTAATATTGTAATTACCAAGATAACTCTAAAATCAATCTGGAACACTGAATGAAAGGAATGAGTACTGCCAAGTGCTAAGTATTAGTAATAGAAAGCTAAGGAAAGAATCTGAATGAGAAAGATGAAACAGAGCAACTTCTGAGTAAAACGATCAGGATTGAGTCCCATTATCACGTGGAATACAGAATGAAACTGCAGCCAAAATGCCCTACCCCGTGGGTTGGAGGTGGAACAGTGTGGGTCAAGTGATGGTTGGGACAGTGCTGGTGACACAAGTATGCAAAAAAATGGAAAAGGTCACAAGGTACCATTAAAATGCTTGGGGATTCAAACAGCGTTAGCAGCAAATGGTATAGTTAGTTGAACTCAAGTCGTAACTTACTCCGACTTAAAGTAATAGTCAATTGCTGAAAGAATCAATAACATGCTTAATTATAAAATACATGAGGTGATGTTGCTTTTCCATATTCTGTTCAGGCCAGTGAGAAATTTAGACTGTCAGTAGCGCTATAGAATCATTGCACAGAAGCCCATAGTGTTTAATTGTGTCTTGGGCTAATTTTGTGATGGCCTGGTATAAACCTTTTCAATCCTCCTTCAATGTCTGTCTTGGCAACAATCCACCATATTTCTTCATAGTGCAATCTATCTTTAGGTACCAGGTCCCAACCCCCCCACCACCCCCGAAATCCTATTGGCAATCATGGATTTTTGTGCTGGGTATGTTTGGCAAGTTATTGCAGTGGTTTTCCATTCACCTCCCATAGATAAATGACCAGGAGTTCTGCCCATTCCTGCTGCCTGTCATTGAAAAGATTTAACACTCAACCTGTTTGGCTGTGAGGTGAAATACGCTCTCCTTGGTCATCAAGTCTTAGAACGGACTTGAATCCAGAACCTTTAAATCAAGAGGTAGGTATGTTCTCCACTGCACCAAACGGCTACCTCATGGTCCACTATAAGTCCATTGAAAACAAAGGAGAACCATTTTGTGAAACTGAACTGACCCAGTAAGATTGTGGGGTTGGCAATCTTGCTTGAAGACATAAATATCCTGTGGCCCTTCTTGGGTTTTGAATCTGTCAACCAGTTTTATTTTTGTGTTTGTGAAGAAAGGTAATACTCGAGTTTCGCTCAAAAGCATATAGCAAAATGAATAGACCATCAGACTGTCATTCTTTTTTTTTTGCCATTCAATTAGATTATGGTTAACATGTATTTTATTCTAACTTAGATCCATTGATTCACCATGATTCCCATAAAACTTGACACCCATAACTAACAAATATTGATTGAAATTTTTATTTGACTTAAATGCAACAGCTTTTACATTGGGAGAATACTAGATTCCCTCTGAGTGTTTCCTAGCATTGCCCCGAATGGCCTAAGTGTAACGTTAAGGGCATTTCCTTTGTTATCAACTACCCCTCCAGAGGTAATGTCCATCTACTCCTTTAATTATCTTGAACAGGCCAATTATATTCTAAAACTGAGGAAATACAAACTTAGTCAAAGCAATCCCATATTTAAGTCTTTTAGCCTCGCTGGCATTCTGGTGAGTCTGCTCTGCACCATCTTGAACAGAGGGTGCAGTGCTCACACCTCATTGCAGCCAAGTTGCAGGAATGGTAATTATTGACACTTTTTTTCTATTGCACAGCAAATCAATGTTGTGTTGTAAGACCAGCTTCAGTCTTATCCACTGAAAGACAGTGTTATGCTAGCCATGCTGCAGTGAATGGGGTAGCATTAAATTGGAACACCAAGGTAATGGAAGACAGAAAATGCACATGGATGGTTATTGACTTTCATATGCAATATAATATCAGAGTTTCCCTATGGGCTTTGAAATCTAACATCAGGGTCAAAGCGAGGATCAGAAGCCTGCACTGGATGACTAGCAGTCCTCGGCAGTGATATCCCTTGAAATGGCTAATTAGTACCTGAAGGGTGAGCTGAACATCCAGTTGAGGATATCACTTGTGAAGTGTGGCCATTGCTGTAGCTGAAGCCAAGCTGGCTGGGAATTCCTCTAAGCCTGCCTGGAGCATTGACCTTCCATTGTGTAACTGCCTCCAGACTCGTGCACCAATGCCTCCAGAGGTCTGATGATTAAATGGAAAATCCAGTTCACGTCAGACAATGGGTTTTACTGAGCCTTCGTTAGCTACCTGTTGCCTGCAGCAAAGGTAGTGCTGCCAACTGTATCCTGTCTCCAGGAAAATAGCATGCAGCACCCACAAAGTGACATGTGTATAGTCAGTAGCACTCTATATAATGAGAAAGTCTGCTGTCTTAACAAAGCAATGTGTTTCCTTATCTGACCACTGTCTGACAAGAGAGAATATATTTAATTCTCTTTGAATAGTGAGCACCAGTTGTCACCCTCACACAACAAATTGTGAGATATCACAAATACCTCCAACTCCAGCCTGGAAGATTGGATAAAAGTCATCACTGAACTTACCTTCACAGCCACTGGCATTGTTGCCTTTGCCTGGATCTGAGGCTGCAGTCATAGCTGAAGCAGAAGCCAGATTTCAGTGTCAACATCCTGATCAAAGTGTAAAGGTCTCACACGTCATTCCCTGTTCAGGTTTGGATATGGGAAAAGACCCCTGCAGCAAATATGGCAGTCTGCTGAGCGTCCTTCTCTCACTTTTTCAGCAGCTTCCTCCCCAGTGTAACGTCTGTTCATCTTCCATTTCACACTGTATTCCAAGGAAAATGTCTGCTACTGTACTCATGTGTTTGAGCAATTGTACAGAAATTGTCCTCCTGCTTCTGTTCCACTCCCTGTTGACTGTTGCAACTTTAAACAACTATAGAAAGCAATAAACAGTCGTGAGGTTGAAACAACAAAAAGAAAAATCAATCAAAAGGCAGCCAGTAAGTAGTTGATAATCCCTTTAAATAACAATGTTGAGAGAACCTTCCATCTGCTGCTCAATGCGTGCTCAGCTGTGTGATGTTAAGAGAGGACACCAACTGGAACTTTGAGCTCCAAAATTGTACTGAATCAGTGCTGTACTCTGATTGACTTAATGATCTGCTTGTTCTGTATGTTTCCTGTGGCTATTCACAGCACACAGGCTAATCCTCTCATCATTATTTGCACCAAAATGTGTGCATATGCCACCACTTTAGGGCTCCAAGGGCAATCCTTATGACCACAAAATGTGCACAAATTATTTACGTTTCTCATTATTTGAGAAGCTTAACTTTAATAGGAAGATCCCTGACATTCAGTTGAAAAATAATAACTATAAATCAAAGCCAACAAGAAACCTAATATATGGATCCAGAGAGTCGTGATTCAAAGTTGATCTTAGGAACAACAAACAGGTGATTCTTTTACTGCTCTATTTAAATTATGTTCATATTTTAAAAGTTTTTTTTTATTCATTGAAGGGATGTGGCTAGCCCAGGTTTGTCAATCTCGAATTGTCCTTTCATGTTGCCTTCCCAAATGACATAATCCTTTCGGTGTAGGTTACAAAGCCAATACTGTATGTAGGGGATTTGCAGCATTTTGACCCCAGTGATACTGAAGGAACAGTGATGTATTTCTAATTCAGGATAAGGCTTAGAGGGGATCTTCCAAGTGAAGATGTTCCCAGGCAACAGCTGTCCTTGCCTTTCTAGATGGAAGCTGTTCATGGATCAGGAAGGTAGTTTTGAAGGAAACTTTCTGTTTTATTGCAGTGCGTCTTGTAAAAGGTACTCATTGCAGTCAGTGCATCGGTGGTGAAGGGAGTGACTGTTCAAAGTGATGGATGTGGTCCCAATCAAATGGGCTGCTTTTTTCTGGATGGTGTCAAGCACCTCATGTTAATGAAAATTCAACTGTCCAGACAAATGTGTAGTTTTCTATCATACTCCTGCTATGTGTCTTGCAGCTGATAGCATTGGAGAGACAGGAGATAGTTTAATTGCTATTGAATTTCCAGTCCATGAGCTCCTGTTGTTGGGGCAGCATGTAAATTGGTGGTCCAGTTCAGATTTTGGTAAATGGTAACTGCCAGATATTGTTAGTGGGGTATTTAGAACTGGAAATTCTATTGAATATCAAGGGGACATATTTAGAATTGCTCTTATTGGAGATAGTCATTGCCTGGCACTTGTGTGGCATAAATGTAACCTGCTACTTCTCAGCCCAAGCCTGGATGTTATCCAGATGTTGGTGCACATGGACTCTTGCTGCTTCAATATCTAAGGAGTCACAAATAATGGTGAAATTTGTCAGCAAACATCCCCTTTTCTGACATAATGAGAGAAGGTCATTGATGAAGGAGCTGAAGATATTTGGGTCTAGGACACTATCCTGAGGAACTCCTGCGGTGTTGTGCTTGGACTAAGAACTACAACCATGTTTCCTTGTATTTGGTTTGACTCCAAACACTGGGGTGTTTTTCTCCTGATTCCCACTGACTTAATTTGCTAGGGTTCCATGATGTCATGCTTGTCAAGGCTGTTAGGCACAGACACTCCCACCTCACCTCCGGAGTTCAGTTCATTTGTCCATGTTTAGACGAAGATTATGATGAAGTCAGGAGCCAATTGGCCCTGGTGCAATCCAAAATTAACATCAGTGAGCAGGTTATTCTAGGTAGGTGGCACTTGATAGCACTGCCAGGGACCCTTTCTACTATTTTGTGGATGATTGAGAGTAGAATAACAGGGCAGTATTTTGTCAGTTTGGATGTGACCTGCTTTTGTGCACAGGTTATAACTGGGCAATTTTCAACATTGTCAGACAGATGCCAATATTGTAGCTGTACCTTTACAGCTTTGCTCATGGCATAGTTAGTTCCGGCACTCGGATCTTTAGTACTAGTACTGAAATATTGTCATGGACACTGCCTTTCCAGTGTCCAATGTCTTCAGTAAGTTCTTCATTTTTTTCTTGTCTGTTATTCATTTGTTAATTCCCACATCCACTCTATCAGCTGTGTCCTTTCAGCTTCACCCAGTTTAGTCAGTAGTAGTGCTGTTAAACCATTGTTGGTCTTGGACATTCAAGTGTCTCACTCAAAACATGTTCTGTCCCTTACCAGCCTCTGTGTTTCTTCCAAGCTCTGTCCAACATGCAAGTGTACAGATTCATCATGGGGGCATGCAAAGGAGTGAGGGATTTAGTAGCAGCATCATGTTTCCTTGCCCAGGTTTGACCTGATGCCAAGAGCACATTGACATTACCTGAAATTCGCTGTCTAAAAGATGGTGGAAATACTTTTAACTTTGACTTTCAAAAGTGATTAGACAATTCAGGTATACCAAAAATTTGCTTGGTGAATAATTCTCTTAAATTGCTGGTAAAGGCATGTTAGGCCAATTGGTGTTGATTTCTGCCAATTGGTCTATGATTTAAATGCATGATTGTCTCATTCCTTCCCCTACCCTTGTGCCAATTCATTGTAACTAATGCTGAAACTATTAGTAAAGAAGCTCTCGCAATGCTTTGGGAAAGGCAGAACATAACTGGGGCTACCTTCAATGAAATCTGACAAAATGGAAACCTGTTACCAACATGAATAGAGTTTTTGAAAATGCAACTATTACACCAGATTGTTAGACTAGACTGGATTGACAAAGATGAATCTGGAGATGTGATATTTGTGGATTTGCAATATTTGATCAGGTGATATGCAAAATGTTAGTACACAAGTTAAAGGCTCATGTGTTGGGGGTGATACATTAGCATGGATAGGGGGTTATTTCACAGACAGGAAGCAAAGAGCAGGGTTGACTAAGACATTTTTAAGTTGGCAAGCTGTATTGCAAGGATTATTGCATGGGTCTCAACTATTTCCAATCTATAGTTATTTAGTCCCTTATTCTGAAATTAGATTAGATTAGATTACTTACAGTGTGGAAACAGGCCCTTCGGCCCAACAAGTCCACACCGCCCCGCCGAAGCGCAACCCACCCATACCCCTACCCCTACATTTACCCCTTACCTAACACTACGGGCAATTTAGCATGTCCAATTCACCTGACCTGCACATCTTTTGGACTGTGGGAGGAAACCGGAGCACCCGGAGGAAACCCACGCAGACACGGGGAGAACGTGCAAACTCCACACAGTCAGTCGCCTGAGGCGGGAATCGAACCCGGGTCTCGAGCGCTGTGAGGCAGCAGTGCTAACCACTGTGCCACCGTGCCGCCCATGCTTTGAATTCTCCAGTTACAGAAAAAAATGGATATCGCCTCTCTAAATGTGACTTGGCAAGTGGTGAGAGGAGCAAATAGTGCACAGGTTAGCAGCAGATAGATCATGTCCCCTTCCTGCTGCCTCAGCCATTCTGTTCTGGGCATAAGGTCCTGACCCACTAGCAATTAAGGGTGTTAAGTTGTCAATTAACAATCACTTGAAATTACCACTAGCCCTGATTGCCGGTCTTTCTTGTAGGTGGAAAAAGTGAAACAAACACACAGTGAATACTGGAGAAACTCTGCAGGATTTGCAGAATCTGTGGTGAGAGAAACAGAGGTAACATTTTATACCAAACTTGTGGCTACATAGCCTAGATCTCATTGACTCTCTCCAGCTTCCAGTAGCTGCTGACCTCTGTTTATCCCAAAGCTTCAGCTAGGGCAGGACTTCCCTAGCGTGACATCTATAGATCAAGTACCTGTCTAGAGCTTGATTCAGCAGGTTTTCTCGTTGATGGAGGCTGGAAAAGGACAGGGACATTAGTCACCATGAAAGACATCTGCCTTTTGTTTCATCATGCTTAGTGCAAAATGAATTAAACCCTGAGAAATGACTCATTTTATATTTCCTATAAATCCTCTTCATAATTCTGGCTGTAACAATGAGATCACATCCAATTCTTCTATACTCCTGTTAATTTACTCAGTATCTGCCCACTGGGGACAACTGTCTCATCCAATCTATCGAGTTATTGAATCTTCGCTCCGATGGAAGCATTTGCAAAGAAACAGTGAGCGATGTATTTGTTGCTCCTCCAAAGTGAGGTGGGAATTCAAGCTGCAAGAAGGAACCAAAGAGATAGTGGCAAGTCAAGTGAGCGAGCAATAAGGTGCCAGTTGGAGTGTAATGAGCGGAGGTGCTTGGATATACACTTTGGCTATAAGAACAGAAAACCACAATACCTTTTAAGAGGAGTAAACCTTATAAATTATGATGTTCAGAGAAACATGGATGTACTTGTATGAGAAACATCAAGAGTTAGGATGCAGGTATAGCAAGCAATTAGCAAGTGGCATGTCGGACTTTATTGCAAGAGGATTGAAATACAAGAATAGACAAATCTTGCTACGGAACACCTAGAATACTGCGTGCAATTTTGATCTCCAATTTTAAGAGGGATATAGTTGCACTCAGACAGTAGCTAGAATTTACGAGGCATGACAACTCGCTCATCCCAGGGCCTTATGAGGTAAGGCTAAGTAAGTTGGATCTATATTCTTAGAGGTTTAAAAGAATGGTATGTGATCTCATTGAAACATTCACGATTCTGACAGGGTAGACGTCAATCCCTCAATCTGATACGGTCATTCCGGGGTAAACTGATGGACTAGAACAATGCCCATCCTGCAGTCATAACTATCTATTTGCTGCAGGCAATCTCAAGCATTGGAGAGCTGGGCTTTCACCTCTCACAAGTAATCTCACCTCTTCACCCTCTGGTGCTGGAGTTCAGGAGTGAGCAGTTCAATGATTGTAGGCAGGCCCACATAAAGGGTGGCAACCTGGAGTAAGGTCAGTCAGGGGTAGTGTGCGGTCAATATTTGCCCACCTAAGGGAGAGATGGACGGAGGTGTGTTTCAAACTACAGACAGGGAGGAAGGAAGGAGGGACACTACCTTCTCAAGGGTGCCACCAATGAGCAAAGGAAAACCTCCAAACCTCCTTCTCTTCTGCCATTTTAAAACACTTGCCCACTTTCCCATACCAAATATTATGGCGTGGGCAGAATAATTTTGTGGTCAGTATGTTAACAAGATCATTTATTGATATTGGTGGGCAGTTTGTTAATTTGAGCACCCACCCACGATCTGTACTTTGGGTCTGAGTTTGGGGGTGAGTGTGAATGAGATGGGCTACCCACTCAATCTACTTTAGATTAGATTAGATTAGATTAGAGTGTGGAAACAGGCCCTTCGGCCCAACAAGTCCACACCGACCCGCCGAAGCGAAATGTAGAAATGTATGTTCTACATTTACCCCTTACCTAACACTACGGGCAATTTAGTATGGCCAATTCACCTGACCCTGCACATCTTTGGACTGTGGGAGGAAACTGGAGCACCCGGAGGAAACCCACGCAGACACGGGGAGAATGTGCAAACTCCACACAGTCAGTCGGGAAATGAACCCGGGTCTCTGGCGCTGTGAGGCAGCAGTGCTAACCACTGTGCCACCGTGCCGCCCACATTCCCCAGCGCCAGAAACACAGGATAAGGGCATGCGACATCCAGTCCATTGTCACCCCTAACTGGGGAATCTAGAATAGGGTTTGTGGTTTCAGGAAAAGGGACCAGTAACTGAAAGTTTTCTTCACTTGAAGTGTTATGATTCTCTGGAATTCTCTATCTTTGAGATTTGTGGATCTTTTATCAGTAAGTATATTTAAGGCTGAGGCAGACTGATGTTTGGTTTCTTACAAATTCAGGGATATAGGGAGTGGAATTGAAGTGCAGTATCAGCAATGACAGTTTTGAATAGTGGAGGAGTCACCCACCTCCATCCATCTCTTGCACTCTCAGCTACCCTCCCCCCCCAGCCCCACCACCCCCATTTATTGCTCCACCCCCTGAGGCTCCCAGCCTCATTCCTGATGAAAAGCTTTTGCCTGAAACATCGATTTTCCTGCTGCCTGAATGCTGCCTGACCTGCTGTGCTTTTCCAGCACCACACTCTTGACTCTAATCTCCAGCATCTGCAGTCCTCACTTTCGCCTACATGTATAGTTCACTCCTACTCCTATGTCTTATGTCCTTATGCAGTATTTTGCTATTAGTATTTTGCTATATTCAGTTGACTTACTTTCAACAAGTCTCTCCTGTTTTGTTCACAACCATTTATAACTGCCTCCCCTCCCACTGGCTGCCTTGAGCCAGAGGTACCACATGATAATTTCTGTCAACATTTTTTACGAGTCTGATCCAAATGATTGGTATGCAGTGCATTGTCTGTGTGCTGTTTTATACCAAGGTTTCAAATGTTCCTTTCTATGTTACACTCTGCCTGGTGATTTGGGTTTCAGACATGCTGTGGCTTGTTCTTCTCGTTTTTTGTATAATCACACGACCCTCTTGTGTTCTTAACTGAAATAATTACAGGAATTGCAGTCTGGATTCTTATCTTTACAAAGTATTTTAACTCCCGCTGCAGTTGCTTCCACCCCACCTTTTTGGTAATTTGTTCTTGAGATCAGACAAAGCGGCACATATTGCTCATCCTTCCTGAGAAGCTGGTGGTGGATGTTCCTTAAATCACTGCAGTCTTTCTGATGGTGGGAGTTGCAGAAATCCAAGATTTTGACACAAATTGATGAACAGACACTAATTATGTGTCAAAAAGTGTGGCACTGGAAAAGCACAGCTGGTCCTCGGTTGCTGCCTGACCAGCTGTGCTTTTCCAGCACCACACATTTTGACTCTGAGCTCCAGCATTTGCAGTCCTCACTTTATCCTAGACATTAATTATATGTCCAAGTCAGGAATGGCATTTGGAGCGGAACTCACAGATGGTAATGTCACTGTCCATTTGTGCTTCTTGGTGATACAAATCCTGCTTCCTAATCACCGACTCCACCCTTCTCCCTATTAATTGACTGAGCTCAACTCATTTTCTACTTTGGTGTAGTATTTAACCCAGAGATGACCTATTGCTTTACCTAACCGACCCTTCACTAAGACGGCCTGTTTACAGCAACTGACTGTATATCTGCCTCAACTCATTCACTGCTGAAAATATTATCTATTTGCTCACTATCTCTAGACTTGTTTTTTTTCAATGCGATAGGGCCGACCTCCCCCATTTTGCCTTCTGTAAACTTGAGGTCATCTCGAGCTCTGCAGCCTGTGTCCTTGCACCCATTGTTCCTGTGTTTGCTGGCTTTCATTATCTCGCAGCCAAACAAAGCCATTTAAAAAAAATTCATCCTTGTTTTCAAACGCATGCACACCTTCTGTCATTGGCTTCATATCTCTCCATCATCTCGGCAATCTCCTCCAGCCTGACAGTCCTCAAGATATCTGCACTCCTCTTGTTTCTTGGGCCTTCCTTACATTCATCGCTCCACTGTTGGTTACTGTGCCATCAGTTGCCTGTGGCCTGCGCTCTGGTACCCCCAAACCCCTGAGGTCTCTACTGCACTTGCCTCATTTAAGATGTTCTAACTCTCTGAGCAACCATTTGGTCAACTGTTGTAATTTTGTCTTCCGTGGGTTGTATCAGATTTTGCATTATTATGTTCCCATGAAACACCTTGAAACATTTTATTATGTTAACAACATTATATGAATACAAGTTAATGTTGTTGATCGAGGTCACCAGATTGCAAAGTGTTTTCTTAAGTAAGATTGGCAAGATGTTGCTGTGCGTTCTATTGACAGTCCATTGGTAATGGAAGAGGTGGATTTAAGTTCTAGTGAGAGCTGCTGATGAGGTGCACTGTTTTAAATCGATAGGATAGATCTTAAAAAGTGTTGTTGTGGCTGCACCCATCTTGTTGCTGATGAGTACACTTCTGTTACTTGTTCTATAGTTGTTGCAAGACTTTGAGCAGTCAGTAATTTGGTACTGGTCACAGATTACTTAACCTCTGCATTAGTCTTGGAATCATAGTGTTGCTATGATGACTCAGCTAAACTCTTAGGACGCTGGTAGTGAAGAGTTCAGTGATGCTCATATCATTGAAGATCAGGGAAAGGTGGGAATGAGTGAAAAATGGAGCAGCATTAACGGTCATTTGGCAGAGTTCTGCAAACCACAAGTACCGAAAGAACAAAGACAATTACAGCAAAGGAACAGGCCCATCGGCCCTCTAAGCCGATCCAGATCCTCTATCCAAATCTGTCACCTATTTTCTCAGGATCTGTATCCCTCTGTTCCCTGCCTATTCATGTATCTGGCTAGATACATCTTAATGACGCTATCGTTCCTGCCCCTACCAACTCCGCTGGCAATGTGTTCCAGTCATCCACCACCCTCTACGTATAGAACTTTCCACGCATATCCCCCTTAAACTTTTCCTCTCTCACCTTGAATGTGTGACCTATTCTGCATGATCTGAGTGTGGGCGAGTGTATCATGTTAGAAATAGAAAACTGAAAGTGGACCAAAGTTTTATGCATTGATGTTTCTCTCATTCAGTCCTTTATTGAAGGATTAACTCCCTGCTGGTATTGTTAGTCACTGCAGGTATGATTAGGAGCTGACGTTAATTGGAGCACAAAAAAAGCCTGTTTCTACGGCAAGACAATAACATTATGGCATTGTTGCTGGACTAGTAAGGATCATGATTGTGTCGGTACTCAGATTCCCTTGGAATTTTCCAGGAGAGGTGAACACCATAGGGGCTGAATGTATTATTTGCTCTCTGCCATGATATTTCGATTTAGTTACTCTTAGTTTTGCTCTTTTGCTTTTTTATTATCAGTACCATGCCCCTGATGGGCAGTTATGGTTTTCCATTATTTGATTATTTGATTTATTTTAAACAAATAGACTGGTTTCTGCCAGGCAAAGAGGGGCTGATTTATGGGGCACAATTATGTTGGAGTATGAACAAATGTGAAAGAGAAACCAGTTCCTGCTTCTCCCTTTATCCAAATGAAAGACCATTAGTGTCAATCATCAGGCCTTGTTTGTTCATGAGCAGGAACTCTATTTGATTTTCAACATTTTAATGCAAAAGCTCTTATGTCAACTATAGCATCTTAAGTGCTGCCTGCCTAAGATTAGCTAACTCAATGCAGAACAGAAAAGGGCTCAGACCATGCATCTTGCTGCTATAAATGAAAAGAAATGCAGCTGTTGGAAAATCTGAAAATAAAAGTTGAAGAAGCTGGTGATAATGTCTGTGCCATTCAATAAGCAGTTACCTTATACATGTTCCAAACTTCAAGAGGTTACAGAGACAAGACTGAAAAGATAATCAAGATTAAGCTGTTTCCATAATGCCTAAGCACCTTAAACTTCTGCATATTGCTTTCAATGTAGGCAGTGCACAAACTTTGTACTGCCTGCTGATTTAAATGTGTAACCAGAAATAAGTTCACTGCTGAGCAGCTACAAGCCTTGAAAAAGCTAATGTTACCTCGCATTTGAAAATGCATTCACTAACACTGATCATGAATGTGGGATCATTGAAGTTTATGTGAGACTCCATTCCAGTTCTCAAAATATTGGTTCTATTTCTTGGTTTCAAACTTTTTTAGGATACACGGCATAATCTTAAAACAAAACATGGATGTTAAAAGGAAATGTAATGAGCTTCAAGAAGACGCATCTCCTATTTAACCTTATATTGCGCCAAAACTTTGCTTTTCTGATGAAATGAGAGAGTGATGATTTTTATGTCTGTTGACTTATCTCACTGGAGAGAATGAGGAAAGTCCCCTTTTGACAGAAGTACTGTGCCTGCCTCATATTCTCATTCTTAACTGCAAAAGGTGATTAAGCTTTACCTTTCAGAGTGCCGACCATGCTGATCCCTCCCACCTGCAGTCTTTTGTTCCTAGTTCTAGCCTGTCAGACAGAACAGTGAATGAGATTTGGAGACACGGTGGAGTTGTTTCTGAACACTGTGTGTCCTGCAAGCACAGTTTGGAGTGTAGTGTAAATGAACTGAGTTTTAACAGTAAGTACAAAACATGTTGCTGGTGTTTACTGCTTTAATGGCAATCTTTGCTTCTATTTTAACTGCACTGCATATGTTTTAAAATGGATACTTTTGTATTTGCAATGGTTCTAATTACTAATTCTGCAGAAATTAATCTTTGCTTAGGCACTATGGAAACAGTTTAATCTCTATTATCTTTTCAGTCTTGTCTCTGTAACCTCTTGAAGTTTGGAACATGTATAAGGCAACTGCAAAAGGTCAGCTTGCATTAATTGTTCTTTGTTAAGGCTAATCTAACTGCAGCCTGTCCAATACTCATCTCGTCACCTGTGTTTGAAGCTTAAAACGCAATACCAGGTTCTCATTAAAAGTAAGTGAAGAATCTTCTGCTTTTGTTGGTAGCAAAGGGGAGAATAGGCATTTCATTAAGTGGATTCGGGAGGATGGTGGCTAACTGAACCCTACAACTCATCTTTTGCTTCCATCGGAATTAAATTCTGGGCGGGCTGATCCAATTAGTGACCAGCTAAGGGCACCATCCCACTGCTACTGCGAATAATTCAGCTATTGACCACGCAGTATGCACCATACAGGCAACCCGTCAACTCAGGCAATAGGTGTGGGAGTGCCCTTCATTGTAGGTACTGGGGCCTCACTGAGGGCCTGGACTTTGGAAAGGGATGTAACACACTGACACCCACCCCTCAGCGCTCTTTACTGACCCCGAGCTCCCGCGCCCCATGACTCACTACTCTCTCACCATCAGATCAGATTCCAATCAGATACAGTCTTGCCTACATTTGAATGCAAACATCTAACTAGACGATGTAACACAATATTAATTGCTCATCAGGTACAGATGGAAGCAGATGCCAAGCCTTGGAATTAGCATAAAAAGTTCTGAATCATTCATTCCTTCAATTGAAGGAACAGGAACTAAAGAATATCCGAAATCACTTTGTGAAATGCTTTTAAAATGTGTTCACTGCTGTAATGGAATAAGTGTAATTCCACACAACAAGCTCCTTAAACAAAAATGAAAACAATCTGCTTTACAATGTTGGCTGAGGGTTAAATATTACCCAAGACAATAAGGATAACCCCACTACTCTTCTTTGAGAAAGTGCTATAAGATCATTTACCTCTACCTTTTGGGGGAATGTGAGACTCAGGTGTAGCATCTCAGCTGAAAAATGACACATCTGGCAGTACTGCAGTGGCGTGGCAGGCTTCATGTTGAAGCTCTGGAACTCCATATGAGATGTCCCTCATGGTCACATTTGTGGACCAGGGAGCTAGCCCACATAACTTCCCATGTACTCTTCAGTTAGCGCCATTATACACTTGAAGGGCAAGTGCCAAAGTTGGCAGTCTGTCTGCTATGTATCATTAAATAAACAGTGGCTAATTATGTAAACCTATTGATGTATGAATTACACATTTCCACCTAATAATCTTTGATAATCCTTGATTTTAAATAGCTACAATACCTTAGAATCACTTTCCTCATAAGAATCTACCTACCTCTGCCTTAACAATACTCAATGACCCTACCCCAATGACCTGGATACTGTGCTGCCCACAGCATAACTATGATTGGCATGGGCAGCTGGGCAAGAGTGGTAGTTCTTTTTTATTGATTGGGTGGACAGGGTTAGGAAATAAGGAGGTACATCTTACAGAGGGTGCACTACACATATCAAGGGCAAAACAACCCCCTACCCCCATCCCACTCCAAGATCTCGAAAACCTCTTCTTTGTGGGTCAGCTGATTTTGAAAACCTGCCCCTCCTACTCCCCTCTCTTGTTCTTCCCTGAGCTCGACGGCCCTTTCATGGTCACCTTCATGTTTTTTTGTTAAGTCCCCATAGCAACCGCTTCAGAGACCAAGTGAAGTGTAGATTGGGCACACCTCTGAGGATGAGATTTCCTCTTGTTGAGAGGTTGTAGTCCCATTCGCTACCAATTTAGTCCATACTTACGGCTGTGGGGTGGACTTCTTTGGATAATGTCACTTCCAGTTGACGCCTGTTCTGGAGGAACAAGCAGTTCTCCCCCATACCCTGTTAAAAAGCAGTCCAGGTGTGGGACTTGAACAATCTGACCATAAGTGCTACAAATTAAACAGTCATCCTTTAATAAATAGCAGAGGCGAGTGAACTAGATTGTATAGGGGGACATTAGTTTCTGTGATATTCGGGTACTTAATAATTCTTCAATAGCCAAGGGAATTGTTGCGCTGAAGTTGGAAATGATTGATTGTAATTCACAAAACTTGGAAATTCCTGTACCAGAGGAGGTGCCATTTTGCCACCTCATTCCCGTGAAGCTGGTGAGCCACAGATGGTAAGCAGCAGCTCTCTTGGTGAGGTGTGCCTATCAGACTGAAAGTTTAGGATGCCGTAAACTCTCAAAAAATGGATGTTTTTAAATCAACTTGTTATGACATCATAACTTTTATTGGTGCCAACTCACCACTAAGTATCTAATTTAATGGAACTTTATGTCCCCAGTTCTAGGCACTTCGGAAATCAGAAATCAAGTAATACACACAAGTGAAATAGGTTCATAAGTCAGGATGGTCTGAACTTCCCTTGTGGCCACTCAATGATTTCTTCTGCTCTTAATCTTCTTTTGACATGTTTTAATGTAATAGAAAACCTGCCCTGGCCTTCCTGCTCAGGTTAGAGGTAACATGACGGTCAGAGTCCAAGATCTTTGTGGACCCAAATCTGCAGGGTGGAACACAGGCAGGATAATGGCCTGTCCATAGGTGTCAGTAAAAATCGGAACTGGGAAGGATTTGGGAAGTGGGTTGATGGGTAGGTTACCTGATGCTCTCAACAGTTTACCCACTTTGTTTCTGCAGGAAGGTTTGAGGTAAAGTACAACTCTGTATTCAACTAACAGTGGGTGTCTTTGAACTTTGAAACCCAAGAACACTTGTAGGTTATTCAGCTCACATGGGTGGTAACAGACTGAACACATTACTCCAGGTATGGTCTAAACAGGGCTTGCTTATATTCCAATTCTCTGGATATTAAGGCCAGTACTCCATTCGCATTTATCATTATATTTTTATACTTGCCCATTGTATTTCAATGGACCCCATATCCTTTTGAACTTTCACTGTTTCTTTCTTCTCATCAATTAAAAATACTTTAGAATAACTTTACAATGTTCAAAGCCTTGAATTTCCGGTAAGATGTCAGTGGAGTAGGGCTTCTGAGCCTGGGCTCATCTGTTCCGTCTGCTTATCTTTTTGTTTCTTTATTTTTTCTCTATTTTCTTTTGTGTTTTTTCTTTTCTTCTCATTTATTTTACTTTTGTTGAAGAGCTCGGTCGTGGCGACAGCATTGACAGTGGTAAGTAGGCCCAATGTGGATAGGTGATTGTTGGCAATTGGGCCCAGCGCTGACTCATGGCTGCTGTATTGCAGAGAGTTTGGGTTCTAGGCAGTGTCTACATCCAGCTCAGATTCATGGAGGCAGTGACAGAGGCAAGTTTGAGTTCAGTACAACACCCTGTGGCATTGGCAGCGGCTGCATTGGCGAGGTGGGCCTGAAGCTGACTCATGGTGACAGCGACGTCCAGTTTGGGCTGGTGCGCTACCCTGATAGCATCAGTGGGGCCTGCATTGGTGAGGTCTAGCAAGGATTCATAGTGGCGAGGGCGTTGCTGGAGGCGAGATGGTGCTGTAGAGTGATGATGTTCATCCCAGCAGTGATGATGTGGTGAAGGCGACTTGTGCCTGGCCACCAGGGCCATGCCCCATGCCCTATGGCCCACAGCCCATGGCGGAACACTTAACAAGATGGACTGTAAATTTGAACACCTTTTTTTGTTTCTTTATTCTTCTGCTTTTATATTCTTTGTTTTGGTTTATTTTTCTGTGTTTTAAGATGGTGCCGAAGAGTGGCAACACTATACAACACTTTTCCCTGTATGTGGTAACAAAAAAAATGTGACAATAAATAAATCAAATCAAAACTTGATCCTTTCTATATAGAAATCCGTTTGCCCACAGTTGTAACCATTCAGTTAATGTCACTTCATAATTTATGCTTCCCATCTACATGCTTGCAATTCCACCCATCTCTGTGCAATCGGCAGACCTGTTTATGTAACTCTTTACCTCTAAATCATGAATAAATTTACTAAATGAGCAAGGCCCCAGCACAAATCGCTGGACTGCAATAGTAATAAGGAGAAAATGAGGACTGCAGATGCTGGAGAGCCAGAGTCAACAAGTGTGGAGCTGGAAAAGCATAACACTTCAGGCAGCATCCGAGGAGCAGGAGAATCGACGTTTCAGGCATAAGCCCTTTATCAGGTTTATGCCAAAAACATCGATTCTCTTGCTCCTTGGATGCTGCCTGACCTATTGTGCTTTTTTGAATGCAATAGTAATAATCTGCTAATTAGAATACCAATAATTTATTGCTACTCTCTGACTACTGCCAGTCAGATCCCCAAATAGGTCAATAGTTTACCCTCAGTTCCATGAGCATCATGTTTAGCTTACAATTTTATGACGGACTTCACTGAATGCCTTTTAGAAACCTATATATTTAAAAAATTCTGTAGATTTTCCATTGTTTACTACTTTAAAATGCCTCTTCAAAAACAAAATGAATCTGGGTCATCAGACATAATGCATCCTTTACGAATCCAAGTTGGATCTCTGATCAGGTGAAAAATTTCAACATGTTCAGACATATCATCCTTCATTATTGACTCTAGCAATTTCTCCATATAGATTTATATCAAGACTTTAGAGTTATATTTGTATGTCTACATTTTCCTGGTTTCCTCTATCACTTTTGTTAACTAAGTGATTTTCAAATCGATTCCTGAGTGGGATGAAAATTGAATTTTATTTCATTTCTTCATGGGACGAGGGGGTTGCTGGCTACACCAGGATTTGTTGTCCATCCTTCATTTCCCCTGTGAAGGCAAAGGTGAGCAGATCTGTTTAATTGCTAAGGTTCATTTGATATAGGTAAATCCACAATGCTGTTAGTGAGGGAGCTCTAGGATTTCGATTAAATGACAGGGAAGGAATGGCAATATATTTCCAAGTCAGGAATATGAGTCTTTGGAGGGTAAGTTGTAGGTGATGATATTATCATAAATCTGCTGCCCTTGTCCTTTTTGATGGTAGATGCCATTGAAAGGGTTTGGAAGGTGTTGCTGGAGTTGCTGCAGTGCAACTCAGTGATAGTGCATGCTTCTACTTATGTACATTAGTGGTGGAGTGAATGCTTATTGTGGTGCCAATCGCGTAGGCTACTTTAGCCAATTCACAATTTGTGGGATCAACATCGAGTTCAGCAATTTCAGATCATGACCTTTGTCCCCATTTTTACTTGTTGAAAAGCGGCTGCTGCCCATGATTCTGTTTTCCCCATTTGTTACACTTCATTGAGAATAATTTTTTGTTTCTTTTCCTCGCCAATATCCATCTTCTTTTGCTTTGCACCATCATCTCTTTGTCATTTAATCCTCCCTGCCTTCTAAGTTCTAATGCAAGACCATTGAATTGACAAGCTAATTGTGTTCCTCTATCCACAGATGCTGCTTGACCTACTTATTTCCAGCATAATCTGTTCTTTTTGCTCTTACACTACCTATTTGCTTCATGTAAGTGCAAAAGACCTTTCCATGATTTTGATACACCTTGCAAGTTTGTTTTTTACATTTATTTTTTGCTGCTCCCCCAGTCAGCTTTGTAATTCTTTCAGGTCTTTTCTATTGCTTCAGTTTGCAGAATCTATGCTTTTCGTTTGTATCTCAATATACTTTTTCTTTCCATTTTATGTTGCTCCTTATCTCTTTGTTTCATTTGGCAAGTTAATTTTTTGTGCCCGAAGGGTTCTGTATTGTATTAAATTGTTTTAGAATCTCCCCACTAATCTTTCTACTCATTGACAGATTAGCTCAGTTTACTCTGTCTCATCTTGTTAAAGTTGACCTTCCCTTAATCTGGAACCATCATACGTGTTTCACATTTTTCCCTTTCAAACACATGATTGAAGTGAATCATATATTTGGCATCTATTAGATAAATAATAGCACAGATTTTCCAATTCTTTGCAACAGTATAGTTGGGAGTTAAGTTTTGGGACTTTGCAAATCTCTAATGTAACAGATTCTGAGGGCACTGTTCAGGATATTGAAGATTCCAATGAGCAATTTCTATATGTCTGGAGCACTCTGAAAGTATATTTTCTTAAACATTCATTCATAGAATGTGGGAGATGCTGGCTAGATCAGCATGTATTGTCCATCCCTAATTGCCAGTTAGAAATCAACCACATTGCTGTAGGTTGGGAGTCACATGTAGGCTAGTCCAGCTCAAGGTGGCAAATTTCCTTTGCTAAAGGACATTCATGAATCAGATGGTGTTTTATGCAAATAGATAGTGGTTTCATGGTCACCATCAAGTTGGATTTTTATTCCATGTTTTTATTAAATGCACATTTCACCATCCACAGTGGTGGGATTTGAAACCATGCCTCAAATCCTAGCATTCTTAAACACGAGTGCACTGTCATTGCCATGATGCCACAGCCTTCCCACTTAAATCAGAGAATTAGAGGTTTCACTGCAATTAGTTAAATAGTCATCCATGAAATATTAGATGATAGATAAAGCTAGACTGACTCTTAGGTAATTTAAATAATAGACCCCTGCAGCTTAAACACCTGCATCTTATGATTCTTAGCTTGTTTTCTTAGAACTCGCTTACTTTACTTGGAGGCTGCCAGCCTCTATCTACTTTACATTGCTTACTTTGCACATGCTCACTGACTTCAGCACTGCCTTATGGGTTGTCAGTCTCTATTTGTCTCTATTTACTATATCCCCTTGCAACAGTACCTCCCCTTAACACTCACAGACCCCAACCCAACCACCCTCTCTCCAGCGCCCTCCCAGAACCTAATGACCTCCCAGGACCAGATACCATATGCCACTAGACTTAACATCCCTTCTACACCAGAGGCCTGACAGCCACCCGCAACTCAACTGAACAAACCCCAGCCCCCTCACCACTGGACCCAATATCCCCCTTCCCATGACCTACCCTAAACACTCAATGACTTTCTTGGTCCCTTTCCCACCTTGTGCTCTAGCACCCTATCCTCCTAACCTCATCCTTAGCTTACATACCGACTCTTTCACATGAGCTGTCAAAGTGACAATCTGTGATGCTGGCTATTTAAAACACAGAATATGGCTGCTATTGCTAAAACAAAGAGGGTGAGGCTTCACTTTTCTGACTATCCTGCATTATGATGACCTCTCAGATTTAAAGAATGCTTCACATTTCTGAAGGAGTCCTGATCAGAACCTCCTGTCAGAAATGTGGAGCCTTTTCTTAACGTAAGAAAGAAGGAG
This sequence comes from Chiloscyllium plagiosum, assembly GCF_037043375.1. Lineage (NCBI taxonomy): Eukaryota > Metazoa > Chordata > Chondrichthyes > Orectolobiformes > Hemiscylliidae > Chiloscyllium > Chiloscyllium plagiosum. The sequence goes on along the minus strand of NW_028270153.1, from coordinate 55,795,032 downwards.
CAGAATGGAATCTGTGCAATTACCACTCTTCAAACAATCCAGCCCTATACTTATTCAGGCCAATGTCACCTGTTGCCTTGTATCCAGGACAACTTGTTGTAGAAAATAGTGCTAAACACTTTCAAGAAATTTGACACCTTTCTAAATCAAGCTTGTCTGCTTGTTCTAACTTAGATGGATGTTAAATTTGCTTCTTTAACCCACTGTGCCTTTATGTAATCAGTGTTAATACATTCTGCCTCTTCACAGCTGCTACCAGAGGCCTTAAGCACACCTCCTGTGACAACCTTAATTCTTTCTCTCTTTCCTAATTCCACCTGTTAAATATCCATTGCCTAGTTACCTTTCAGCATGTGATCTATTACCATAGAAATAATATTATCTTTATTCACTAATAGCTATTCCCCCCCACACCCAGTAAAATTTTCTGTCCTTTCTAAAGATGATGTTAATGTTTGTTCGCTTCCCAGAGAAGATTGCAGTCATGTGTCGGCAATGGAAAATTTGTTGTGTTTCTCAGCTGAATTTGCTCCTTCCTTGCACAGCCCTTCATTATTTTAGTTTTTTTAAAAAACCTGTTTCTGTTTAGCTGCTTTTGGTGGAACTTACCTCTCTCGTGTGTGGTATGGGAAATGGCAAGGAAGTCAGGAAAATAACATGAGAATGAAAATCTTTGGAATCCTGCTTCTCGGATGCTCCCTGACCTGTTGTGCTTTTCCAGCACCACACTCTCGAAACACACTGCATGTGCTTCAATCAAATGGCCATGTTTGAAAGTCACAAGGGACCAGTCCTCAGTGGGGTCAAGGTGTCTATGGTCAGAAGGGGGTACCATCACACTCAGTCAAAGCACTTGTCTGAATTTTGTTTGGAGGAGTTATACACCATTGGTCATGAGCTTGGTTTTAACAGATTCCACGGATCTATGACCTTGCAGACTGGACAACAGCTAGGTCAATTGCAAACATTCTGGGAGTTTGAGGTATATCATTCAGGGTGCTGCAGAGGCCTTAGCTCTTCATGCACTGGGACAAATGGAGTATTTGGCTCAATAGAAGTGATGGAAGAGTGATTAGTGCTGATTTGATGTTGGAGCAGGAAAGTTGGTGAAATGTCCCTGGAGAGTGAGTAGAAATCATAGATGGCAGGACGAGCTATGAGTTTGGGAGGATGAGCTGAATGAGATCTGTTGAATGGACATGCTACATGTAACAGTGAGAGTTGTGGTCCTTGAGTTTTGATAAGTGATGTGTAGCAGAGTTAGTGTGCATGTGGCCCTTGTGAGTGTCAGGTAACAGATGGAAGATGGCGGCACATATGATCATGGAGCACAGGAGATTGGTGAATTTATCCTGCACTTTACAGAGTTCCTGTGAATTTGGGAAACGGATTTGGCCTGGGGCTCTATCTGTGTCCAGCTGGCTCTGTCTGTTGGTATAACTTCTTGCAGCCGTCAGCAGGGTAATGGACAGTCCTTTTCCCCGCCACCCTGTCCATCAATACCTTTGACATCCCTGTTTGTGAAGTGGTGAGTGAGCTTTCCTTTCTGTCATCAGTGATCATAGTTGAGCAGTCCAAATGTGAGAGGCAGTTCCTAGCCTGCAATACCTGAAGCTGGGCTTTAAGTACAGAAGTAGTGGCTTAAACATCCCATGGCTCCAGCAATGGTGAGCTCCCCTGTCACACAAATCCCTAATCTGGACACCAAAGAGCCTGGATGTGTGATCAATAAAGTAGAGTGGAAAACTGCATGAGAAAAATTGCTGTGAACTATGCAGACCGGATACCGTGAATTATAATTGAGAAACACTTTGAAAATGGGAAAATTCAGCCCTTTATCTCTTTATGAATTTACTGCTGCAATTGCTGGGGATGGAGTGAAATTACATCAGTCCCAACCCCATTAAAAGCTTTCACTGAATCTGTGTTTGAGTTGGAACGGTGTAATTGCATACAGCTGGAACCAATCATTTTTCTCCCCAAAATTTGCAGTTAACAAGCTCAATTTCTATATTTGTCCACTGCCAGGTTATTTTGTTTACATCCCTCATAAGCTTGCATGGGAAAATAGTTTGGGTATGATGGAGTGGCTACTTTTAAGTGGTATATGTGGAGTGTGAGCAGTTTTGAAACTGACTTGACAGTTTCCATATATCTAAACATACATCTGTTTTACTGATACATTTCCTGCAAGTTTTATGGGATTTTTCAAAACAAATTTTGCTGGCCTTCACACAGTCAGCAGGAAGAAAAAGAAATACCATGAAGTAATGTTTAAAATAAGTTGGATAGAGACCTTTCTGTTCTTTAAAAGGGTCGTGGGGTGTGAAACATTAACTCTGTTTTCTCTGCACAGTTGCTACCAGACCTGCTGAGTTTCTCCAGCAATGTTTGCTTTGGATAGAGACTGTTGGTTAAAAGCTATGCAGAAAATGTATGGCATTGGGGAAAGAGCTGAGAAGTGGGACTAATTGAATAGTGCCCTTAAAAGTCCTCCTTTGGCAGTATGTGTCAGATAACCTTTTTCTATGCCATGTGATTCTTTGTAAGGGAGCGAGTTGAACTTTTTAACTAAGAATTAAATAAGAATGAAGAGGTGACAAGTATGTTAGACCAGGGAAACCCAATGGATGTGGTCTACCTAGACCTCCAAAAGGCCTTTGATAAGGTGCCACACGGGAGGCTGCTGAGCAAGGTGAGGGCCCATGATGTTCGAGGTGAGCAACTAGTATGGATTGAGGATTGGCTATCTGACAGAAGGCAGAGAGTTGGGATAAAAGGCTCTTTTTCGGAATGGCAGCTGGTGACAAGCGGTGTCCCGCAGGGTTCAGTGTTGGGGCCGCAGCTGTTCACATTATATATTAATGATCTGGATGAAGGGACTGGGGGCATTCTAGCGAAGTTTGCCGATGATACAAAGTTAGGTGGACAGGCAGGTAGTACTGAGGAAGTGGGGAGGCTGCCGAAGGATCTAGACAGTTTGGGAGCGTGGTCCAGGAAATGGCTGATGGAATTCAATGTGAGCAAATGGGAGGTCTTGCACTTTGGAAAAAAGAATACAAGCATAGACTACTTTCTAAACGGTGAGAAAATTCGTAAAGCCAAAGTACAAAGGGATCTGGGAGTGCTCGTTGAGGATTCTCTAAAGGTAAACTATGCAGGTTGAGTCTGTGATTAAGAAAGCGAATGCAAGTTGTCATTTATCTCAAGAGGGTTGGAATATAAAAGCACCGTTGTGCTACTGAGACTTTATAAAGCTCTGGTTAGGCCCCATTTGGAGTACTGTGTCCAGTTTTGGTCCCCACACCTCAGGAAGGACATACTGGAATTGGAGCATGTCCAGCGGAGATTCACATGGATGATCCCTGGAATGGTAGGTCTAACATATGAGGAACGGCTGAGGATGCTGGGATTGTATTCATTGGAGTTTAGAAGATTAAGGGGAGATCGAATAGAAACTTACAAGATAATACATGGCTTGGAGAGGGTGAACGCTAGGAAATTGTTTCCGTTAGGCGAGGAGACTAGGACCCGTGGACACAGCCTTAGAATTAGAGGGGGTAAATTCAGAACAGAAATGCGGAGACATTTCTTCAGACTGAGAGTGGTGGGCCTGTGGAATTCATTGCCGCAGAGTGCAGTGGAGGCTGGGACGCTAAATGTCTTCAAGGCAGAGATTGATAAATTCTTGATGTCACAAGGAATTAAGGGTTATGGGGAGAATGCGGGTAATTGGAGTTGAAATGCCCATCAGCCATGATTGAATGGCGGAGTGGACTCGATGGGCTGAATGGCCTTACTTCCGCTCCTATGTCTTATGGTCTTATGGAATTACATTATTGTGATATGACGATAACAGTTCATCAGAACTATGCTTCTTAGTTTTATGGACTGTTAAAAATACCATTAATACCCATTCCAGTCAATAATTTTATGATTAATTATGGTTAATTATGGTTACAATTATGTGAACATGACTGCCTTGTGGAGCAGGTATGGTAACACTGTGATTATTTTAGTCACCTACTTATCTGGAGGGACAGACGTATAATCAAAAGTAATAATCTCAATTGCATCACAAGTTAGGGAGTTTAAATTCAGTGAATTAAATAAATGGAGTAAAATGTTATTAATTGTGATGGTAACCATGAAACTACGAGATTGTTTATTAATGTCCTTTAGCAAAGCCAACCTGCCATCCTCACTCATTCTGGCCTTTTTGCTGCAGATCTTCAGCAATGTTGTTGACTTTTAACTGGCCACTGAAATGCCATTTCAGATTATCAAAAAATGAAATGATGGACTGCAATAGTTTAAGAAGACTGCTTTCCTCCACCTTGTCAAGGGCAACTATTGGTGTGAAGTAAATGTTGGCTACATCAGCAAAGCCCATACCCTCTGACTGAATAAATAAAGCTTCCCTCCAAGGCCCCAAGAGATCCTTCCATATCCATCACAAATTCACCTGCACCTACAACACATCATTTACTGCATCCGCTGCACCTGATGTGGCCTCCTATACATTGGGGAGACAGGCCACCTACTTGCGGAACGTTTCAGAGAACACCTCTGGAACACCCGCACCAACCAAACCAACCACCCCGTGGCTGAACACTTTAACTCCCCCTCCCATTCCGCCAAGGACATGCAGGTCTTTGGCCTCCTCGATCACCAGACCATGGCAACATGACACCTGGAGGAAGAGCGCCTCATCTTCCACTTAGGAACCCTCCAATTACAAGGGATGAATGCAGATTTCTCCACCTTCCTCATTTGCCCTCCCCCCACCTTTTCTCAGTCCCAACCCTCGGACTCAGCACCGCCTTCTTGACCTGCAATCTTCTTCCTGACCTCTCCGCCCCCAACCCCTCCCCAGCCTGTCACCCTCACCTTAACCTCCTTCCACCTATCGCATTCCCAATGCCCCTCCCCCAAGTCCCTCCTCTCTACCTTTTATCTTAGCCTGCTTGGCACACCCTCCTCATTCTTGAAGATTAGATTAGATTAGATTACTTACAGTGTGGAAACAGGCCCTTCGGCCCAACAAGTCCACACCGCCCCGCCGAAGTGCAACCCACCCATACCCCTACATTTACACCCTACCTAACACTACGGGCAATTTAGCATGGCCAATTCACCTGACCCGCACATCTTTGGACTGTGGGAGGAAACCGGAGCACCCGGAGGAAACCCACGCAGACACGGGGAGAACGTGCAAACTCCACACAGTCAGTCGCCTCAGGCGGGAATTGAACCCGGGTCTCTGGCGCTATGAGGCAGTAGTGCTAACCACTGTGCCACCGTGCCGCCCTAAGGGGCAGAAGAAGGGCTTCTGCCCGAAATGTCGATTCTCCTGCTCCTTTGATGCTGCCTGACCTGCTGTGCTTTTCCAGCAACACATTTTTCAGCTCTGATCATCAGCATCTGCAGTCCTCACTTTCTCCTAACTGAATAAATAAAACCAACAAGATGCCTGGACTTAACTCAATAGTTGCTGTGCACCAAAAGAAATTCAATGTAAAGTGCTTTGATAAATTTTGAGTTGATATGGTATTCGGTGAAGACCTCATTGCCCAAAAAGAAGCATGACAGCATGAAAGGGGTTGAACTTGCTTTTAGGGATTGAATAGGATTTTGGGGGTTATAGAAGCATTTGTGTCCAAAGAAACCAGGGATCCTGGGGAAACCTTCACTTTTGAAGTTGCAGATATGGCTCAGTGAAAATTTTACTAAATTCAAAGAATTACGGTAGAAAATAACAGCTGTTGGGAAATGTTCTTTGTCAACTGAGTAACTAAAAATCTTCAGGAAAACATCCCTGTCATTACCTTGCTATTTTAAACGCCTCATTATAAGAAGCAAATTACTGGCTTGTCCACAAAGGCTATGTGCAAAATAGCAAGTATTTGTATATTTGTCCTCTTGAATGTGCACAGGGATTCTTATTACTTTCATTAGTTTCCACTGTAGCTGAGAGTTAATGTTTGTGGCTTCACACTCCATTTTAAAGACTTCAGCATCAAATCTAGGGCGACAACCTAGTGCAGTAATTTAGGCGTGCTGCAAATTTGGAAGTGCGATCATTATTCTGAGATGTTAAACCAAAACTCATCTGTCGTCCCAAGGCAATGTCAAAGATCCCACAGCAGTATTTGAAAAAGTGTAAGGGAGACAGCCCACCCCCCCCAACCCGACTCCCCCAATATTTTCCACCCAACAAGTATTCCTCAGTCAACATCGCTGAAACTGCTCTTCTTGTTTTTGTCTTACCAGGTCTCACTGCATGCACACTCTCTACCATGTTTCTTACGTTGCAATAGGAACTACTCTTCAAACGTATTTAATTGGCTGTAAAATCAATGCACCCTGAGGTAATTAAAGACCTTTTATAAATTAACATAATTTCTTTTACCTCTTCATAATCATTCACATAACAACGATCACTGAGAACTAGTGATCGCAACAGAATTGAATTCTGTTTTATGTTTGAGAGCAACATACTCCAATCACAAACTTAAACAAATTTAAATAGCTGTGAGAGCAGAAGTGAATACTGTTGGCTGGTTAAATAGACTAAAAGATATGACTGTAAATGAACAGTGGGAAACATTTAAAGTCCTCAAACGTTCACCGAAACACATTGCAGCGAACAAAGAAAGCTCATCGGGAAAGATTTTTTGTAGGTTACTCAAGAAGTTAAAGACAGTATTAAACTCTACTTTTTGTCATTTACATAAATGAGTTGGATGTGAGCATAAGAGGTACAGTTAGTAAGTTTGCAGATGATACCAAAATTGGAGGTAGAGTGGACAGCGAAGAGGGTGACCTGAGATTACAATGGGATCAGATGGGGCAATGGGCTGAGAAGTGGCAGATGGAGTTTAATTCAGATAAATGCGAGGTGCTGCATTTTGAGAAAGCAAATCTTAGCAGGATTTATACACTTAATGGTAAGGTCCAAGGGAGTGTTGCTGAACAAAGAGACCTTGGAGTGCAGGTTCATTGCTCCTTGAAAGTGGAGTTGCAGGTAGATAGGATAGTGAAGAGGGCGCTTGGTATACTTTCCTTTATTGGTGAGACCATTGAGTACAGGAGTTGGGAGGTCATGTTGCGGCTGTACAGGACATTGGCTAGGCCACTGTTAGAATATTGCATGCAATTCTGGTCTCCTTCCCATTGGAAAGATGTTGTGAAACTTGAAAGGGTTCAGAAAAGATTTACAAGGATGTTGCCAGGGTTGGAGGATTTGAGCTGTAGGGAGAGGCTGAACAGGCTGGGGCTGTTTTCCCTGGAGCGTCGGAGGCTGAGGGGTGACCTTATAGAAAATTACAAAATTATGAGGGGCATGGATAGGATAGATAATGTCTTTCCCCTGGGGCCAGTGAGTCCAGAACTAGAGGGCATAGGTTTAGGGTGAGAGGGGAAAGATATAAAAGAGACCGAAGGGGCAACTTTTTCACACAGAGGGTGGTACATGTATGGAATGAGCTGCCAGAGGAAGTGATGGAGGCTAGTACAATTGCAACATTTAAGAGGCATTTGGATGGGTATATGAATAGGAAGGGTTTGGAGGGATATGGGCCAGGTGCTGGCAGGTGGGACTAGATTGGGTTGGGATATCTGGTCAGCATGGACGGGTTGGACTGAAAGGTTTGTTTCCATGCCGTACATCTCTATGACTCTAAGAGCTTTCACAGATACATGAACAAGAAGACAGTAGGTAATGCAAATATTAGTTCATTTATGCAAGAATTCTTTGTATTTACAATCTATATTAAGGACTCGAATGAAGATATGGAAAGTCATGTGTTTAGATTTGCTGATGACACAATGCGGGGTGGAAATGTAAGTTTTGAAGAAGACTTGGAGAGGCTGCAAGATGCTCTAGACAGATTGAGCAGAATCTTACAGGAGCCTGACTGATGATGACTGTGACTTGATTTATAGCAGAATTGTGCAAGAAGTCTGGCAAGGACTATTTTGATATCAGGAGAGACCTGCTGCACCTTTTGTGCATCTGCCAGGTGGCGAGGGAGGTTTCTCACTAGGCAATAACAAGCTCCAATTAATGGGGAGATATTAATACTGCACCTTGCCTCATTAATATTTGGCTTCTTAGCTTACCAAACACACCAAATAAACCCAATTGGTGACAATTCTCAACGTGGAACTCCAAGTGGTACCTGCCAACTTGTTCCAAAGGACCTCCATGTTGGACATTGGGTACCAATATTTCAGGACAAGTTCCTTGAACACTGACGACGTGCCCCACATTCAGAAACACTGGCATCCGATATTTGTTTGAGTGGAAGAACTCTCTTATTTTAATTTAATCTAACTCTGAAGTGCAGGATTCTTCTGTACGTCAATGCTTCACCTTAAACTGCACCAGAAATGATCATTGTAATGGTGCGGTAAGGACGTTGTCTACTCAAAATCATACTGACTACTCATGGACTGGGGCCAGGCTACTGTTTACTTTCCCTTTTTGCACTTTTCTTTGCTTAACTGGATACATCAAGTTCATACTAATCTTTTGTCCTGTTATTTAGTGTAGACACAAAGCCAGGAAACTTGGCACAGTTGTCAGTATTAAAAAAGATTGCAAGAGTTACTTTACATAGATAAAAGGCAAAAGAGAGGTAAAAGTGGACATTGGGCTGCTGGAAAATGATGCTGGAGAAGTAGTAATGGAAAACAAAGGAATGGCTGAGGAACTAAACAAGTACTTTCTGTCAGTCTTCATGGTCAACCTGCTCCATCAAGTGAAGTGAGATACTTTTACTCTGAGGGTGTCAGCACACTATATCAAGGGTAGTCTCTGATGTTAGTTTAGGGACTTGGACACCGTCAGTCAACTGCTCGGGCTGGTCAGTCATAATGCCCTCCACATGAATGGTGAGAAGCTGAATGTCAGGCAACTAATTGCCCTATTGTGGGCTGTTTTCTACCTGGAATGAGGGAGAGAGAAACAGGTTATAAAGGAGATGAAAGTGGGTAGCACAAGTGTAACCTTTGGTACAGATGATAAGGTATCCCAATGTGTGAGTGGGCAGCGCAGCGGGCATAGAGAGTCGATGGATCCAAGGGTTGGGGTGAGTGACTACAGGTAAGGGAAGATTGTGCAAGAGTGAGAGCATGAATCTTGCTGGGAGATGGGTACAGTAGCAGAGGAAGAGTGAATGCAAAGTGTCAGAGTGAAGATGAATGTACTAATGCTGGTGGAGTGGAGAAAGTCACTTACCTTCTTGCTGCCTTGCTGGGCATTTCTTCAGATGACTGAGAAGGCATTGACCCAGTGGTAATCTTGGACCAGACTGGTGCCATAAGGCATTGGAGGAGAAATTAGGCCATAGAAACATAGAAACATAGAAAAACATAGAAACATAGAAAAAATACAGCGCAGTACAGGCCCTTTGGCCCTCGATGTTGCGCCGATCCAAGCCCACCTAACCTACACTAGCCCACTATTCTCCATATGCCTATCCAATGCCCGTTTAAATGCCCATAAAGAGGGAGAGTCCACCACTGCTACTGGCAGGGCATTCCATGAACTCACGACTCGCTGAGTAAAGAATCTATCCCTAACATCTGTCCTATACCTACCACCCCTTAATTTAAAGCTATGCCCCCTTGTAATAGCTGACTCCATATGTGGAAAAACGTTCTCATGGTCAACCCTATCTAAACCCCTAATCATCTTGTACACCTCTATCAAGACAACCCTAAACCTTCTTTTCTCCAATGAAAACAGCCCCAAGTGCCTCAGCCTTTCCTCATACGATCTTCCTACCATACCAGGCAACATCCTGGTAAACCTGCTCTGCACCCATTTCAGTGCCTCCACATCCTTCCTATAGTATGGCGACCAAAACTGCACACAATACTCCAGATGCGGCAGCACCAGAGTCTTATATAACTGCAACATGACCTCAGGACTCCGGAACTCAATTCCTCTACCAATAAAAGCCAGTACGCCATATGCCTTCTTCACCGCACTATTTACCTGGGTGGCAACTTTCAGAGATCTGTGTACATGGACACCAAGATCCCTCTGCTCATCCACACTACCAAGTATCCGACCATTAGCCCAGTACCCCATCTTTTTGTTACTCTTACCAAAGTGAATCACCTCACACTTATCTACATTGAACTCCATTTGCCACCTTTCTGCCCAGCTCTGCAGCTATCTATATCCCGCTGTAACCTGACACATCCTTCTTCACTGTCAACAACTCCACCGACTTTTGTATCATCCGCAAACTTGCTCACTCAACCTTCTAGCCCCTCTTCCAGGTCATTTATAAAAATGACAAACAGCAATGGTCCCAAAACAGATCCTTGCGGAACACCGCTAGTAACTGTACTCCAAGATGAACCTTTACCATCAACTACTACCCTCTGTCTTCTTCCAGCCAGCCAATTCCTAATCCAAACCTCCAACTCACCCTCAATGCCACACCTCTGTATTTTTTGCAGTAGCCTACCATGGGGAACCTTATCAAATGCCTTACTAAAATCTTTATACACCACATCTACCGCTTTACCCTCGTCCACCTCCTTATTCACCTTCTCAAAGAATTCAATAAGGTTTGTGAGGCACGACCTGCCCTTCACAAAACCATGCTGACTATCCTTGATCACATTATTCCTATCCAGATGTTCATAAATCCTATCCCTTACAATTCTCTCTAAGACTTTGCCCACAACAGAAGTGCGACTCACCGGCCTATAGTTACAAGATTATCCCTACTCCCCTTCTTGAACAAGGGAACCACATTTGCTATCCTCCAGTCTTCTGGCACTATTCCTGTAGACAAGAAGGACATAAAAATCAAGGCCAATGGCTCTGCAATCTCCTCCCTTGCTTCCCAGAGAATGCTAGGATAAATGCCATCATGCCCAGGGGACTTATCTATTTTCACCCTTTCCAGAATTTCCAACACCTCTTCCCTACATACCTCAAAGCCATCCATTCTAATTAATTGTGACTCAGTATTCACATCGGCAACAATGTCCTGTTCCTGAGTGAATACTGACGAAAAGTATTCATTCAGTGTCTCCCCAATCTCTTCAGCCTCCACATGCAACTTCCCACTACTATCCTTGACTGGACCTATTCCTACCCTAGTCATTCTTTTATTCCTGACATACCTATAGAAAGCCTTTGGGTTTTCCCTAATCCTACCAACTAAGGACTTTTCATGTCCCCTCCTTGCTGCTCTTAGCTCTCTCTTCAGATCCTTCCTGGCTACCTTATAACTCTCAATCGCCCCAATTGAACCTTCACGCCTCATCTTTACATAGGCCGCCCCTCTTTCCTTTAACAAGAGATTCCAATTCCTTATTAAACCACGGCTCCCTCACACGACCCTTTCCTCCCTGCCTGACAGGTACATACTTATCAAGGACACTCAATAGTTGCTCCTTGAACAAGCTCCATATATCAATTGCGCCCTTCCTTGAAGCCTACTTTTCCAAGCCACGCATCCTAAGTCGTGCATCACCGCATCATAATTTCCCTGCCCCCAGCTATAACTCTTGCCCTGCAGTGCACACTTATCCCTCTCCATCACGAGAGTAAAAGTCAACGAATTGTGGACTCTGTCCCCAAAGTGCTCACCTCCCTCCAATTCTAACACCTGGCCTGGTTCGTTACCCAGAACCAACTCCAGTATGGCCTCACCTCTTGTTGGTCTGTCTACATATTGTGTCAGGAAACCCTCTTGCACACATTGGACAAACACCGACCCATCTAACGAACTCAAGCTATAGCTTTCCCAGTCAATATCTAGAAAGTTAAAGTCCCCATAACAACCACCCTATTACTTTCACTCTTCTCCTGAATCAACCTCGCAATCCTTTCTTCTACATCTCTAGGACTATTAGGAGGCCTGTAGAAAACTCCTAACAGGGTGACCTCACCTTTCCTATTCCTAACCTCAGCCCAAACTACCTCAGATGGCGAGTCTTCATCCATCGTCCTTTCCACCGCTGTAATACTATCTTTGACAAGCAATGCCACACCTCCCCCTCTTTTACCCCCACCTCTGACCCTACTAAAACATTTAAACCCTGGAACCTGCAACAGCCAATCCTGTCCCTGTTCTACCCATGTCTCCGTAATAGCCACAACATCGAAATCCCAGGTATCAACCCACGCTGCAAGTTCACCTAACTTATTTCGTATACTTCTTGCATTGAAGTATACACACTTCAAGCCACTTTCCTGTTTACAGACACCCTCCTTTGAGATTGATGCCATGTTCCTAACCTCCCTACACTCCAGGTCCTGCACCCTAAAGCTACAGTCTAGGTTCCCATGCCCCTGCAGAGTTAGTTTAAACACCCCCCCCCCCAAGAGCACTAGCAAACCTCCCCCCAAGGATACTGGTGCCCCTCAGGTTCAGGTGTAGACCATCCTGTTTACAAAGGTCCCACCTTCCCCAGAAAGAACCCTAGTTATCCAGATACCGGAATCCCTCCCTCCCTCCTGCACCATCCCTGTAGCCACGCATTTAACTGTTCTCTCATTTGGCCCATCAAGTCTGCTTTGCCATTCAATCATGGCTGATACGTTTATTCCAATTTTCCCACTTTCTCCCCGCAATCTTTGATCCCTTTGGCAATCAAGAACTTCTCTATCTCTGTTTTAAATTTACTCAGTGACCTGACCTCCACAGCCTTCTGTGGCGAAGAATTCCACAAATTCACCACTCTGGCTAAAGAAGTTTCTCCTTATCGCTGTTCTAAGGGATCTTCCCTTTTTACTAAGGCGGTGCCCTCGGGTCCTCGTCTCTCCAGCCATTGGAAACATCTTCCCAACGTCCACTCTGTCCGGGCCGTTCAGTATTCTGTAAGTTTCAATCAGATCTCCCTCATCCTTCAAAACTCCATCCAGTATACTCCCAGAGTCCTCAAACAGTCCTCATTTGTTAAGCTTTTCATTCCTGTGATCATTCTCGTGAACCTCCTCTGGACCCGCTCCAGGGCCAGAGCATCATTCCTGAGGTATGAGGCCCAAAATTGCTCACAATTCTCAAAATATTGTGTGACCAGAGCTTTATAAAGCCTCAGAAGTATATCCCTGCTTTTATATTCTTGTCCTCTTGAGATGAATGACAACATTGTAGTTCCCTTCTCAACTACTGTCTCAACCTGCAAGTTTACTTTAAGAGAAACTTGGCCTTGGATGCCCAAGTCCATCAGCACCAGACTTATGAATTTTCTCCCCATTTAGAAAATAGTCTATGTCGCTATTCTTTCTTCCAAAGTGCACGACCTCACACTTTCCCACGTTGTATTTGGTCTGCTATTTCATTGCCCACTCTCCTAACCTGTCTAAGTCTTTCTGCAGCCTTCCCGACTTCTCACTAGTACCTGTCCTTCCACTTATCTTTGTATCATCTGCAGACTTAGCCAGAATGACCCCAGTTCCTTTATCCAGATCATTAATGTATAAAGTGAAAAGCTGTGGTCCCAAAACTGATCCTTGTGGAACACAACCAGTCACTGGCTTCCATCCTGAGAAGGACCCTTTTATCCCCACTCTCTGCTTTCTGCCAGATGGCCAAGTTTCCAGACTAGCACCTTGCCTCGAACACCATGGGCCCTTATTCAGTAACCTCCTGTGCGGTACTTTATCAAAGGCCTTCTGAAAGTCCAGATAGATAATATCCATTGGCTCTGCATGGTCTAACCTACTCATTACCTCCTCAAAGAAATTAAACAGAGTTATCAGTTGTCATGCTGACTCTGCCCTATTTTATCATGCACTTCCAAGTATTCAGAGATCTCATCCTTCACAATGGACTCCAAAATCTTACCAACGACTGAGGTCAGGCCAATCAGCCTACAATTTCCTGCCTTTTTCCTTATTCCCTGCTTGAACGGGGGCATTATATTAGTGATTTTCCAGTCCTCTGGGACCTCCCTGACTCTAATGATTTCTGAAAGATCATGACTAAAATTTCCACTATCTCTTCAGCTATCTCTTTCTGAACTCCAGTGCATTGTCCATCTGGTCCTGGTGATTTATCCAATTTCAGACCTTTCAGTTTTTCTAGCACCTTCTCCTTGGTGATGTCCATCATACTCACCTCTGCAACTGTGCCCCCCCTCCCACTTTTAATGGCGTGATGGAAAGTACTCCTTTAGATCCTCAGCCATTCCTTTGTTCCCCATTACTACTTCTCCAGCAGCCCAATGTCCACTTTTGCCTCTCTTTTGCCCTTTATCTATCTAAAGAAACTCTTGCAATCTTTAGTTTATTAATACTACTGGCTAGCTTACTCCCATAATCTTCTCTTTCCTTATTTCTTTCTTCATTGTCCTTTGTTGGTCTTTGTAAGCTTCCCAATCCTCTGGCTTCCCACTGCCCTTTGCCACATTATATGCTTTCTCTTTTGCTTTTATGCTGTCCCTGACTTCCCTGATCAGCCATGGTTGCCTCATCCTTCCTTTAGTATATTTCTTTTCCTCAGGATGGATCTGTATCTCCTGGATTACTTTTGCCATTGCTGTTCCACTGTCTTTACTGCTAATGTCCTCTCCCAGTCAATTCTGGACAGGTCCTCCCTCATGCCTCTGTAGATGTCGTTATTCAACTGTAACGCTGTTACCTCTGATTCCAGCTCCTCCCGCTCAAGTTGCAAAATAAATTCAATTATATTATGGTCACTGCCTTCTAAAGGTACCTTCACCTTAAGCTCCCTTATCAAGTCTGCCTCATTGCACAACACTAAATCCAGTATTGCCTGTTCCCTCGTGGGCTCCACCATAAGCTGCTCCAAAAAGCCATCTTGTAGACATTCTACAAATTCATTTTCTTGCTATCCAGCACACTCTGCTAACATGGCCTCCTCGAATGCTCCTGGGGAAAGAGGATACCCCACCTGTGCCACATGTCATCCAACATGAGCTCCAGCTCCCTGTCTACAAAGTGTGGGCTAAATTTCCCTGGACTGCCATGGCCAGAGCAAATACTACAAACTGTGTATGACTGCCCTGGACTGATGCCTGAAACGTTGACTCTCCTACTCTTCGGATGCTGCCTGACTCGCTGTGCTCTTTCAGCACCACCCTTTTTGACACTGATTCTCAGTCCTCACTTTCTTCTTTTTGATGCTGCTTGTCCAGGTGTACAATGGTCTTGTAAAGATGGTACAGGCACCACAGATCCTGGGATATCTTGGCAGCTGTGAGATGTTCTGGGAATGCCACATGGTAACATGAAGATAGAATTGGAACTGAGGCATGCCGTGTGCAGAGTTAATGAAACAGGTTTGATAGCCTATGGCAACAAAACCCACTGGACCTCACAGAGAAAAACAACCTCCCAACAACTTAGCATAACTTTGCCACAACAATATAAGATTCAGCCCTTAAAGGATAAAAAAAAAGGCAGATGGATAATAACATGGGGAAGTGTGAGGTTATTCACTTTGGTTGTAAAAATAGAAAAGCACAATATTTTTAAAAGGTGCAAACTAGAACCCCGACAGATATAAGGAATGAAAGTGGAGTTAAGGCTTAGAAGACAGGCATGATCTCACTGACCAGTAGAGCAGATCTGATGGGCCAAATGTCCTATTGTTGCTCCCATAGCTTACGTTTTAACATTCTAGAATCTGCTCTATACTTATTAAATGCTGCAAACATAACCTATAAATCTGTGTTTCTTCAGTATTCCTGATGAAGGGCTTATGCCCGAAATGTCAATTGTCCTGCTCCTTGGATGCTGCCTGACCTTTTCCAACACTCTGGACACAAAATTTCTCAATATTGATGATCACACCGACAGGGTATATTTATGAGGAGAGTTAGCAGGCAGGTGCAGCAATCAATTTAGGAGATAAATAGTATGCTGGCCTGTTTGCAAAGGGATTGGAGATCAGGAATAAAGATGACTTGCAACACTAGTACTGGGCTTTGATGAAACCACACCTGCAATACCTTTGATCTCTGCATTAACAAAAGACTATACTTACACTGAAGGCAATGCAGGTGAGAGTTCAATAGATTGGTACAAGGAATGAGAGGATTGTCCTATGATGAGATGTTGAGTAAGTTGCATTTATATTCTCTGAAGTTTAGAAAAATGAAAGGTAATTTTATTAAAACATACAAGATTGTGAAGGGGTTTGGCAGGGTCGACACTTAAATGTTACTTGCCTTAGCTGGGGAATCTTCAACGTGGGGCTCTGTCTCGGGGTAAGAGGAGAAATGTTTAAAGCTGAGATGAGGAGAAATTTCTTCAGCAGTGTTGTGAATTCTCTGTACTTGAAGTTCATGGAAGTTCATGGATTTCCAGTCTCTCAGGTATTAAGAGATCTGGAGAGTGGGTTGGATGAAGCCTAAGATTAGCAATGATCAGAATGAATGGTGGAACAGGCTCAATAGCTACACTAGGCAAAAGTGAAGACTGCAGATGCTGGAAACCAGAGTTTAGATCAGAGTGGTGCTGGAAAAGCACAGCAGGTCAGGCAGCATCCGAGGAGCAGGAAAATCGGCGTTTCGGGCAAAAGCCCTTCATCAGGAATAGAGGCAGGGAGCCTCCAGGGTGGAGAGATAAATGGGGAGGGGGTGGGGGGGTGTGGAGTGGACTGCCCTCATGACCTGTCCTACTTGCCAATCTCCCTTCTCACCTATCTGCTCCACCCTCCCTCTGACCAATCACCTCCATCCCCACCCCCATTCATCTATTGTACTCTTTGCTACTTCTCCCCTCCACTCCCCACCCAATTTATCTCTCCACCCTGGAGGTTCCCTGCCTCTATTCCTGATGAAGGGCTTTTGCCTAAAATGTCGATTTTCCTGCTCAATAGCTACACTGTCTATTCCTGTTCCTACTTCTTGTGAGTGGCAGAGGAGAGAAATCAACAAATTAAAGGTGAAGGAATTTTATTAATGTGCAGCTGGTGTAGGTGGCAATGTCCTTATTTGATTATGTTCTGTTAAATATATATACATAGTTAGTTCTTCTATAATGTGATAGTTGCGTTCTTATGCCACATTAGAGAAGAAGCGTGCTTTAGAAACAGCTCTTCAGGTGTTGGCGATGGAATTGCATTGCAGAATACGCACCTGAAATTCTCATGTCCTTTTTCAGGTGCAAGGATGAATCTGATGGAGCCCTGCAATATTGAATTAATAAAGAAATTAGCTTATGTTATTCTGCATTATATTGTTTTGAAGGAAGGGTTCATTTCCATGTCCTCTCTCTCATAAATACACCATGCTACCACGTCTGCAATCTCAACTGTCTCTGCCTCTGTGATGGCACCTTTATCAAAACCTTTGCTGCCTGGTATGGGTGGGAAGGAATATTGGACAACTTCCCCCTTTTCCCATCTCCCACTGATTGCAACAGTAAGAGTTTTTTAGGAAAAGAGTATTTTAATTCCTCGAGCGCTATGATTTAAAAGAACAGATACAGAAAGCTTTAAGTTTAAATCAAAATGAAGGATTAATGTCAATCTTTAGCAACACTCAAAATGTTAACCTGACAGACACCCCTATAGAACTCAAGAAGGTTACTTAAGAGGTAATAGGTATCCAGATTATCAACAGTGTGAAACAAAACAAATCCCTTGTTCACATAATCCTTAAAATGGTGGTTTAAATATTCCAAGCCTGATGGACTCTCTGTTGATTCGTTTGAGACAATGGAGTTTGGAAATCACTGTCTATTTCAGATGAGATTGTGACTAAGGTCCTGCAGTGAAGAAATATAATCTTGCAGGTAAAATGAATGAGACTCTCTCCACTGACAAAGGTGACTTTTAAGCCAGATTGCTCACTTCTGCTGGACAAGATTTGGCTTCTTTCTTGCTCTTGTACACCAGATCAACCACTGCACTGACAGTGGGAATTCACAAGGTATTGCCTCACTAGTTTCAGTCAAGTAATGACAACTTCACCATTTTCCATACATAGTCTGTTTCCCTCACAATGGGCTGAAACTGATATAGACAAGGGCAACTGGAGATGGACCACAAAAGCTGTCCCAGCCAGTGATGCACACATTCCCTGAATGAATATTAAAACATCCAAATAGGAAATGTTTGATTCCAGCTATGATTATCCTTGATTTTATTTGAAATATCATAATTGTCAGGTGTGTGAATGTAGCAGCCATTATCATTTTAAATCTCTTACATTGAAATGGTGAGGGGTAGTCAATTAGCATGGGGAAAGATCATTTGAGGTTTTTTTAAATTTGCAGTGATATGTTCATTGATATTTGTCTCTGTACCAAATCCACAATCAAAGTTACCTGTCTCTCAGGAGTCCATTTTATGCAGCGTCAGTATTCCATGTTGCTTTCTAAAATTGAAATGTCCACCTCTTTATAAGCTTTATGGACATTTGACATGACTGTTGCACGTCTCCAAATTTGATTATTTCAATACATGTATGAGGTGAGGGATGCCATCGACGTCCCTGCCGATTACACTTGCAGGAAGTGCACCCATCTCCAGCTCCTCCAAGACCGTGTTAGGGAACTGGAGCTGGAGTTGGATGAACTTAGGATCATTCGGGAGGCAGAGGGGGTCATAGATCAGAGTTATAGGGAAGTAGTAACTCCAAAGATGGCAGATAGATGGGTTACAGTGAGGGGGACTGGGAGGAAGCAGCCAGTGCAGGGACCTCCTGCGGCCATTCCCCTCAAGAACAAGTATACCGTTTTGGATACTTGTGGGGGGGATGACTTACCAGGGGTAAGTAACGGGGCTCAGGTCTCTGGCACGGAGCCTGTCCCCGTTACTCAGAAGGGAAGGGTGAAAAAGAGCAGAGCAGTAGTAATTGGGGACTCGATAGTTCGTGGCACAGATAGGCGGTTTTGTGGGAACGAGAGAGACTCACGTTTGGTATGTTGCCTCCCAGGTGCAAGGGTACGTGATGTCTCTGATCGTGTTTTCCGGGTCCTGGAGGGGGAGGGGGAGCAACCCGAAGTCGTGGTCCACATTGGCACCAACGACATAGGTAGGAGGAGTGCTGAGGATGTTAGACAGGCTTTCAGGGAGCTAGGTTGGAAGCTCGGAGTTAGAACAAACAGAGTTGTTGTCTCTGGTTTGTTACCCGTGCCACGTGATAGAGATTCGAGGAATAGGGAGAGAGAACAATTAAATGCGTGGCTTCAGGGATGGTGCAGGAGGGAGGGGTTCCAGTTTTTGGATAACTGGGGTTCTTTCTGGGGACGGTGGGACCTCTATAAACAGGATGGTCTACACCTGAACCTGAGGGGAACCAGTATCCTTGGGGGGAGGTTTGCTAGTGCTCTTGGGGGGGGTTTAAACTAACTCGGCAGGGGCATGGGAACCCAGATTGTAGCTTCAGGGTGCAGGGCCTGGAGTGTAGGGAGGTGAGGAACATGGCATCAATTTCCAAGGAGGGTGCCTGTAAACAGGGAAGTGGCTTGAAGTGTGTATACTTCAATGCAAGAAGTATACGAAATAAGGTAGGTGAACTTGCAGCGTTGGTTGGTACCTGGGACTTCGATGTTGTGGCTATTACGGAGACATGGCTAGAACAGGGACAGGATTGGCTGTTGCAGGTTCCGGGATTTAAATGTTTTAGTAGGGTCAGAGGTGGGGGTAAAAGAGGGGGAGGTGTGGCATTGCTTGTCAAAGATAGTATTACAGCGGTGGAAAGGACAATGGATGAGGACTTGCCATCTGAGGTAGTTTGGGCTGAGGTTAGGAATAGGAAAGGTGAGGTCACCCTGTTAGGAGTCTTTTACAGGCCTCCTAATAGTCCTAGAATCATTGAAGAAAGGATTGGGAAGGTGATTCAGGAGATGAGTGACAGTAATAGGGTGGTTGTTATGGGGGACTTTAACTTTCCTGATATTGATTGGGAAAGCTATAGCTCAAGTTCGTTAGATGGGTCAGTGTTTGTTCAATGTGTGCAGGAGAGTTTCCTGACACAATATGTAGACAGGCCAACAAGAGGTGAGGCCATACTGGATTTGGTTCTGGGTAACGAACCAGGCCAGGTGTTAGAATTAGAGGTAGGTGAGCACTTTGGGGATAGTGACCATAATTCGGTGATTTTTACACTCGTGATGGAGAGGGATAAGTGTGTACTACAGGGCAAGAATTATAGCTGGGGTAAGGGAAATTATGATGCGGTGAGGCATGACTTAGGATGTGTGGCTTGGAAAAGTAGACTCCAAGGCAAGAGTGTAAATGATATGTGGAACTTGTTCAAGGGGCAACTATTGAGTGTCCTTGATAATTATGTACCTGTCAGGCAGGAAGGAAAGGGTCGTGCGAGGGAGCCGTGGTTTAATAAGGAATTGGAATCCCTTGTTAAATGGAAGAGGGCGGCCTATCTCAAGATGAGACGTGAAGGTTCAATTGGGGCGATTGAGAGTTATAGGGTAGCCAGGAAGGACCTGAAGAGAGAGCTAAAAGCAGCAAGGAGGGGACATGAAAGGTCCTTAGTCGATAGGATTAGGGAAAACCCTAAGGCTTTCTATAGGTATGTTAGGAATAAAAGAATGACTAGGGTAGGAATAGGTCCAGTCAAGGATAGTAGGGGGAAGTTGCGTGTGGAGGCGGAAGAGATTGGGGAGACACTGAATGAATACTTTTCTTCAGTATTTACTCAGGAACAGGGCATTGTTGTCGATGAGAATACTGAGTCACAAATAAGTAGAATGGATGGCTTTGAGGTATGTAGAGAAGAGGTGTTGGAAATCCTGGAAAAGGTGAAAATAGATAAGTCCCCTGGGCCTGATGGCATTTATCCTAGGATTCTCTGGGAAGCAAGGGAGGAGATTGCAGAGCCATTGGCCTTGATTTTTATGTCCTCTTTGTCTACAGGAGTAGTCCCAGAAGACTGGAGGATAGCAAATGTGGTTCCCTTGTTCAAAAAGGGGAGTAGGGATAGCCCTAGTAACTATAGGCCGGTGAGTCTCACTTCTGTTGTGGGCAAAGTCTTAGAGAGAATTGTAAGGGATAGGATTTATGCACATCTGGATAGGAATAATGTGATCAAGGATAGTCAGCATGGTTTTGTGAAGGGCAAGTCGTGCCTCACAAACCTTATTGAATTCTTTGAAAAGGTGACGAAGGAGGTTGATGAGGGGAAAGCGGTAGATGTGGTATATATGGATTTTAGTAAGGCGTTTGATAAGGTTCCCCATGGTAGGCTACTGCAGAAAATACGGAGATATGGCATTGAGGGTGAGTTGGAGGTTTGGATTAGGAATTGGCTGGATGGAAGAAGACAGAGGGTAGTAGTTGATGGCAAAGTTTCTTCATGGAGTGCCGTCACTAGCGGTGTTCCGCAAGGATCTGTTTTGGGACCATTGCTGTTTGTCATTTTTATAAATGACCTGGAAGAGGGGTTAGAAGGTTGGGTGAGCAAGTTTGCGGATGATACGAAAGTCGGAGGAGTTGTTGACAGTGAGGAAGCATGTGGCAGGTTACAGCAGGATATAGAGAAGCTGCAGAGCTGGGCAGAAAGGTGGCAGATGGAATTCAATGTAGCTAAGTGCGAGGTGATTCACTTTGGGAAGAATAACAAAAAGATGGGGTACTGGGCTAATGGTCGGATACTTGGTAGTGTGGATGAGCAGAGGGATCTTGGTGTCCATGTACACAGATCTCTGAAAGTTGCCACCCAGGTAAATAGTGCGGTGAGGAAGGCATATGGCGTACTGGCTTTTATTGGTAGAGGAATTGAGTTCCGGAGTCCTGAGGTCATGATGCAGTTGTATAAGACTCTGGTACGGCCGCATCTGGAATATTGTGTGCAGTTTTGGTCGCCATACTATAGGAAGGATGTGGAGGCATTGGAACGGGTGCAGAGGAGGTTTACCAGGATGTTGCCTGGTATGGAAGGAAAATCGTATGAGGAAAACCTGAGGCACTTGGGGCTGTTTTCACTAGAGAAAAGAAGGTTTAGGGGTGACTTGATTGAGGTGTACAAGATGATTAGGGGGTTAGATAGGGTCGACAGTATGAACCTTTTCCCGCGTATTGAGTCGGGTATTACAAGGGGGCATAGCTTTAAATTAAGGGGGGGTAGATATAGGACTGATGTTAGGGGTAGGTTCTTCACTCAGCGAGTCGTTAGTTCATGGAATGCCCTGCCAGTAACAGTGGTGGACTCTCCCTCTTTATGGGCATTTAAGAGGGCATTGGATAGGTATATGGAGGATAGTGGGTTAGTGTAGTTTAGGTGGGCTTGGATCGGCGCAACATCGAGGGCCCAAGGGCCTGTACTGCGCTGTATTCTTCTATGTTCTATGTTCTATGTTCTACTCTCCTGGCTGGCTTTATAGTCTCCATAAAGTTCAATCCATCCAAAACTCTGCTGTCCCTGTGCAAAATCTCACTTGCTAATACCCTGTCCTTCAGTAGCTTCCAGCTCCTCCAATTTGAAATGCTCACTTTTGAGTTTAAAATCCCTAATGATCTCTCACCTCTTCCTTCTGTAATATCTTACAGCACCATTCAAAATTCCCTGTTTTTCTCTCTTGTGCATTACATAATTTCTTCCGATTAGATCAGATTCCTTCTCAAATTTCTCTGCCCCTTCTCTTCCTTCATCTCTTTAAGACCGCTTTAAAACATACTGTTTGAACAGGTTTTTGGTCACCTCACTCCCTCTGTCTAACGTCTTCTCCTCGGGTTGGCATCCGCTTTTATCTGACAGACCCCAAAGGAGCAGTGGGGATGTTTTTCTCTGTTAATGACTCTGCTGAAATTGAAGTTGTTGTTACAGTTGGCTCTTTCATGGGAGTGGCTGGTGGAGTAGCTGAAGATCTGATCCATAAATGAAGGACCATAAATATTTGGACTGTAAGTAAACCCCAGCTGGACAGATGACAGTGTAGATCCTCCATGGTCTTGGATATACCTGAGTTCCTGAGTGCAAATAGCAGAGGAAGATTGAGGATCACAAAAGCATAGTCAGGGCCACACTAGATATATGCCTGTTCCCGTGGACTTCCAATGAACTTACAATCCCAGAATCTGTCTGAATTGCTGCTTATTTTTGGACTTTCATCTTTGGTTCCCTGGCTAAGAATTTTTACCAAGTAGGATACAACTGTGCAAGAAGAAACCAAAAGTATGAAGTAGAATCAAATGTCAAAGGAAAGAGAGTTTCACTGAACCTGTTTACAATTTAGACTGGAGCATTAATGAAAGGAAATCTTGCACTGAACATTTTTACTGTTAATGACACAGCTCTGCCTGATCTGAATGCCAAGTGTGGCATTAAGCAATGCAACATTTCAAGCCGGAATATACAGAGCATCAATAAACATTCAAAATGCCTTTCTGTGTGGCTTTTATGAGCTGGTTATATTTAAATGATCATACACATGCCTTTTGAAATTATAATTGAGAACATTCCACAATTTGTCTATCGAGCGCCGCTTGGAAACAAACTGACCTGGTGAAAAATATTAACACAAAGTGTTGAAGTGAAACATTAAGTACATAATAAAGAAAATCTTTAGAAGGTTCCTTTTGAAGATTTTGTAGAAATGCCACACTCTGTGGGCTCGATTTTACTCTTCTCTTTTTGGCAGCTTTGAAGACAAAAGGTTTGTTAAATGTAGCACGTGCCCTGTCCACTGTTTAACCAACTGGTCCTGTCCAGTCTGCTGTTCTGTGGATTGGTGTTAGTGTTCTGGATAATGTTGGACTGACAAACAGTTCTCTAAAGCGGAGTTCCCACTCAAAAACAATTAAATTTGCTCCTGGTGTTGAATAGTTGTTGGTCAACCATGGGATGGTGGGTGATTACTCTTGTTAGTTGGTGTTGGGGGATTGAGGGGATAAGGTGTGATGTGAATAATCAGAGTGCCTCACCAGAGGGATTGAGGAATTTTGAAATATATCACTTAGATCAAATATCATGAAGGTACAGCAAACAATGCAGCCGAATGTCATGTTGGCCTTCATTGGGGTTTGTAGTACAATAAACACAGAGTCTTGCCTACAATTGTACGGAGTTTTGGTGCGACCACACTTGGAAAATTAAGAAAGGAATTGCTTGCATTGGTGCCATATAATAAAGATTCACTTGTGTGGATCCTGGGATGAAACATTTGTCCTATGATATGAGGCTAAGTAAGTTGGTCGAATATGTTGTAGGGACTGTATAAGGTTCTTTCTCCTATTGAGGTGTCTTGAACAGAAGGAACATAGTAGACAGATGCTGGAAATCAGAGTCTAGATTAGAGTGGTGCTGGAAAAGCACAGCAGGTCAGGCAGCATCCGAGGAGCAGGAAAATCGATGTTTTAGGCAAAAGCCCTTCATCAGGAATTAAGGCAGGGAGCCATCCCGGTAGAGAGATAAATGGGAGGAGGATGGGGCTGGCGAGAATGTAGCAAAGAGTACAATAGGTGGATGGGGGTGGGGATGAAGGTGATAGGTCAGAGAGGAGGGGGAGCAAATAGGTGGGAAGGAAGATTGGCAGGTAGGACAGGTCATAAGGATGGTGCTGAACTGGAAGGTTGGATCTGGGGAGGTGGGGGAGGGAAAATGAGGAAACTGGTGAAGTCCACATTGATGCCCTGGGGTTGAAGTGTTCCAAGGTGGAAGATGCGGCGTTCTTCCTCCAGGCGCCGGGTGGTGAGGGAACGGCGGTGGAGGAGGCCCAGGACCTGCATGTCTTCGGCAGAGTGGGAGGGGGAGTTGAAATGTTGGGCCACAGGGTGGTGAGGTTGATTGATGCAGATGTCCCAGAAATTTTTCCTAAAGTGCTGTGCGAGAAGGCGCCCAGTCTCCCCAATGTAGAGGAGACCACATCATGAGCAATGGATACAATAAATGATATTGGTGGATGTGCAGGTAAAACTTTGATGGATGTGGAAGGCTCCTTTGGGGCCTTGGATGGAGGTGAGGGGGAAGGTGTGGGCGCAGGTTTTGCAAATCCTGTGGTGGCAGGGGAAGGTGCCAGGACGGGAGGGTGGGGGGGGCGTGGACCTGACCAGATAGTCACGGAGGGAACGGTCTTTGCAGAAATCAGAAAGGGGTGTGGAGGGAAATATATCCCTGGTGGTGGGGTCCATTTGGAGGTGGCGGAAATGTCGGCGGATGATACGGTTTATGCGGAGGTTGGTAGGATAGAAGGTGAGGACCAGGGGCGTTCTGTCCTTGTTATGGTTGGAGAGGTGGGGTTTGAGGGCGGAGGTGGGGGATGTGGATGAGATGCGTTGGAGGGCATCTTCAACCACGTGGGAAGGGAAATTACAGTCTTTAAAGAACCTTCCAGCTCAGCACCATCCTCATGACCTGTCCTACCTACCAATCTTCCTTCCCACCTATCCGCTCCACCTCCTCTCTGACCTATCACTTTCATCCCCACCCACATCCACCCATTGTATTCTTTGCTACCTTCCCCACCCTCCTCTCTGACCTATCACCTCCATCCCCACCCCCATCCACCTATTGTACTCTTTGCTACCTTCTCCCCAGCCCCACCCCCCTCCCATTTATCTCTACACCCTAGAGGCTCCCTGCCATCATTCCTGATGAAGGGGTTTTGCCCAAAATGTTGATTTTCCTGCTCCTTGGATGCTGCCTGACCTGCTGTGCTTTTCCAGCACCACTCTAATCTCGAAGGAACATCCGTGTCAGGTTAAGGGGTTGATCATTTTGAATAGAGCTGAGGGGAATTTCTTCACACAGACAGTTGTCAATCTTTGGAATTCTCTGCTCAAGGGGTCCTGGATGTACATGATTGAACATATTTAAGACTGGTAAATCTCTAATCTCTAAGTGAATTCAGTGATATGAAGAGTAGTTAGGAAAATGGAGTTAAGGTTGAAGATCAGGTATTGAATGGTGAAGCAGGTTTGAGGAACGAGAGTCCCATTCTACTCTACTCTATTTCTGGACCTATTTTTTATGCCTTTGTATTTAGTAGATGTGCTCAGACTTCAACATTTTCATCATGAAACAGTAAAATACATACTTAATTTACGGTTGCTCATCTGTTTCATTCCCAATCTCAGGTAGGCTTAATATGTTAACTCAGCTTTGTCATGGCGAAAAGGAAGGGTGGACTGTGGGTAGCAGACTGACTGTAAGCTGGTGCAAAGATTGCCTTAGATTAATTCCATTACCACCTTACTCTAGATGTTGAATGGTGCAAATCATGAATAAAGAAGACAAAATGGAAGCAAGAATTAGATAAATCTTTTGACAACTGTGTTAAGCTTAATTTTAAAAGATAGCTGTATCTTATGGGCTGGGTCATGTTCTGTTTTTGTTTTATTGGCAAAGCTTCTAAAGACATAGCCAGTGGCAATAAATCTCAATTTAAAGTGTGATGTGAAAGCAGAGGTTCATGACAAAATACCATGATTAAACAAAGTGCTCTTTGCAGCATCAGTAAATCCAGACATGAAGCTGTTTGTGATATCTAGGCATCATTTGTGATGTATTCCACCTGTCTGTTAAGTTAAACTCAATAAAGTTAAATTGTTTCAAAATATTTCTACTGTTTATCTGTTAATTAACATCCCTACCACATGAAAGTTGGCTGTGTCATGTCAATGGACTGGAAATATTGACTGAACCCAAATTTGGACCAATTCAGTCTGAAAGGAGTTTGACCTGCTTTGCTTGAATTGCTGATTTCCTGAATAAAGTCATGTTGATCTGTCTGTGTTCTTCTGATGAAAAAGAGAAAAAAGGAAATGAAAGGAGTTGTTAATCGTGACAAAATAATAAGCAGATGGATGAAATCTAAAACGAGATCAATGCTAGGGAGAGTCTTTGCTGGCAGCAGAGGATTGACTTCAATTGATACCAAACATTAATAACTTTTAGTTTAAACTTGTGGATGAAATGATGTGGAAGGTCTTCATTGTTCTTTATTGTGGTATTTGCATGTTAGATCACTCGTAAAACAAAGACTGATTCATGTTTAAAGATCTCAAACTGGACTTTCCCTTCACAACGCAGACACGACCTTCATTTAAACAGGTGACACCACAGTATCATACTTTATACATAGAGGAAGACATAGTCATCTAATTGATTAGGTTTGTTTTTACTCTTTTGCTTTTTGAGCTGTATCCATTGAGCCTGGAGTGAACACAATTTTCATGTATTATTGTGACAGCTGGTAGCACTCCAATCCTGAGGAGTTTCCTACTTTTTATATTTGCACAGCACTCGAAGCAAGTCAAACTGTCAGTCAATTCGAAAATGCAGCTGTTTCCAGGATCTGCTGAGACAAGCAGAAACAAGGGTTTTCAAGACTGGAAAAGTATCAGTGGTTGTTTCTGCAGTTGTTCTTTTGTACCAGCACATGAATTTGGTAATCTAGCAATCTGTCTGTACAAACCTGGGATGGTATTTTGCCAACAGGAAAGTTCAGTGGAGGTAAACCCGTAGCCTGCCAGGTTCTAAAGGCCGGGTGGATGGGGCATCAATCAGGCAGCTGCCTCAGCTTTCTGCTGGAATGATAAGGCTGGACTGGGAAGCCTCATCCAACTGGAGCTGACACCCAATCAGACGCTGGTATCTCCAGAGCCGTGGATGTAGCCATGACTGCGGTCCCCAGGCCCCCTTTGGAGAACCTGTGGCGAGAAGGGTCAGTGTTGTTTGGGATGTGCGTATACAGTTCCACCCCACCACCCCACCCCAAACCCCACCTCTCTGGGGGATGGGGAACGGGGCAGCAGAGTTTGAAGTGAAGTCAGGGGGGCTGTAGGTCTCAGAGATCACATCCCTGCTGAGGTTGGATCCCTGGATCTTGTATAAATTAATACAATTTGAGGTACCTCTCCCCCAACAGTCTTCCCACACTGGGTCACCAGTCCAAAAGACCAGCTCTTGCTCATCCTGCCTACATTAAATTAATTACAGCCCAGGCAGTGTGAGGGCCTTAAGTGGTCATTAGTTAGCCAATAAAGACCCTTAAATGGCATTGAATTGGTGAAGTCAACCTTCTTGCCCAGAATTTAATTTCTGAGGTATTGGAAAGGAGTGGAGGTCTCTCCAATGCCAACCCACCTGATCTTATGATCTTCCCACCATCTTCCCCCAGCCCTTCCCAGGAAGAGAAAATTCCTCCCTCAGTCTTGCACCTTGTTGCTTCTGGTAGAAGAGGAATACTGGGAGAATTTCACTTTTTCAAACATTCTTACTAAGAAGGTTTATAAGAGAAGGATTAGCATCATCTAAGAGTATACCATTGTTATATAATTGTAAACATGGACGATCAATTTTTAAATGTCCGTCCTTTGATTTTTATGCCTTTCATAGTCCAAAATGTTGTTTTTTTGAAAGGAAAACACTGGCTTAATTTAGTCACCTGACTATATTGAGCTAAACTCATGAAATTGTCAACAAGCAAGAACCGGTCTGAACCAAAAACTAAAAGTTACTGGAACTCACATCCATATCCCCATGTTGACTCACATTTTTCTGGAGGTTTCACTTACTAGGTTGAAAGCTGTCTGTAAATCATCTGGCTTGGAAAAACAATAAAGCTAGACTTAGGAATACATAAATGAATTGTCCGAAACCTGCCTCATGAACTACCTATCATACGTTTATGAAAACCTTCATATTTGGTGCTAGCTGTATTCTTCCACCTCCTTTGTGTCAAAGTACTTGCCACTGCCAGGATATCCTGGGAATGTTGGAGCTGGAGCCATCTTTAAGGCCTAGCCGTACTTTCGCAGTTGGACGTTGTCCATCACCATGAATGTAATGGCACAGCAGCAAGAAACCAACACCACTCATAGTACGTACCCTGACACATCTTTGCACATACAATTTCTTCTTCCTATATTTGTCATGGTTTAAGCAGGACATCACTCACCTTATCTGTTCTTAGCCACATTCAATGTCACCATCGTCTACATCTCTGCTACTCTTTCTCCAATGTCCACCAT
The DNA here is from genome assembly GCF_037043375.1 of Chiloscyllium plagiosum. NCBI lineage: Eukaryota > Metazoa > Chordata > Chondrichthyes > Orectolobiformes > Hemiscylliidae > Chiloscyllium > Chiloscyllium plagiosum. The sequence goes on along the minus strand of NW_028270153.1, from coordinate 55,766,146 downwards.
AGCCCAGCATCTGTATCTCTGGAACTGAGAATTTCTCTATTAGTCATACCATCACTTTTCACTCGACTCTCAAACCTCATTTTGGATAATGGAACTGCTCTTCTCACAATGAATTCTCACGTATTACCACTTTTTCTGGCAATACTCCTTCTGAGTTACATACATCATCTCTCCTCAATGGTTAACTTGCTCCTGCATCTCTTAACATTTTTTTTTAACCTACTCCTCCCTGTACACATGAGTAAACCTTACCCACACAGGTAATTTATTTGAAGAGATCTGGTAGTTTCTTATTCACCAACCCTTGATCAGGTTGTACATTCTTTTGCAGCTCTTTAGCTTCCACTGAGATCTCCTTTACCACTTTAATAAACCCTATTGGCTTGTCTTACTTTACCATATCAGTCTTCCCAGTTCTTAAACCACCAACACTGTGATTTCATGTGTTAAAGTGATATGAATTTACAAAAGATCTGAGGGTATTTATTTCGTTTTCCCCCTCATGGGTTTCCTTTATACCCTGAAGTAAACTATCTTTACAAGCTTCGGTGAGATCTTATCTTCCCTTACCACCTAAGGATTTTTCTTTTCCCAAATTCCATCTTTCACAGCTTGAAGTTTATGTCAGAAACTAAAGTTTGATTTATGGACCAACTCATAATCATTGGCCATTTCAGCTAATCTTGGAGTTTTAACTCTCTTTCACATGATTTCCCATTAGTTCAGGAAGTGAATTTTTGAACTCCTCCAAAATAACAGTCTCTCTAATAACATTATTCTTTCCCGCCGTACCGACCAGTACCCTTCCACTGACACCCTCCTTCGACTGACTGAACTGGTCCTCACCCTGAACAACTTCTCCTTCCAATCCTCCCACTTCCTCCAAACGAAAGGAGTAGCCATGGGCACCCGCATGGGCCCCAGCTATGCCTGCCTCTTCGTAGGATATGTGGAACAATCCATCTTCCGCAACTACACTGGCCCCACCCCCCACCTTTTCCTCCGCTACATCGGTGACTGTATTGGCGCCGCCTCGTGCTCCCACGAGGAAGTTGAACAGTTCATCCACTTCACCAACACCTTCCACCCCGACCTCAAATTCACCTGGACAGTCTCAGATTCCTCCCTCCCCTTCCTCGACCTTTCTATTTCCATCTCAGGCGACCGAATCAACACGGACATCTACTACAAACCGACCGACTCCCACAGCTACCTGGACTACACCTCCTCCCATCCTGCCCCCTGTAAAAACGCCATCCCGTTCTCCCAATTCCTTCGACTCCGCCGCATCTGCTCCCAGGAGGACCAGTTCCAAAAACGCACAACCCAGATGGCCTCCTTCTTCAAGGACCGCAATTTCCCCCCCGACGTGGTCGACGATGCCCTCTACCGCATCTCTTCCACTTCCCGCTCCTCCGCCCTTGAACCCTGCCCCTCCAACCGCCACCAGGACAGAACCCCACTGGTCCTCACCTACCACCCCACCAATCTCCATGTACAGCGCATCATCCGCCGTCATTTCCGCTACCTCCAAACGGACCCCACCACCAAGGATATATTTCCCTCCCCTCCCCTATCAGCATTCCGTAAAGACCACTCCCTCCGTGACTCCCTCGTCAGATCCACACCCCCCACCAACCCAACCTTCACTCCCGGCACCTTCCCCTGCAACCGCAGGAGGTGCAAGACTTGCGCCCACACCTCCCCCCTCACCTCCCTCCAAGGCCCCAAAGGAAACTTCCATATCCGCCACAGATTCACCTGCACCTCCACACATATCATCTATTGCATCCTCTGCACCCGGTGTGGCCTCCTCTATATTGGGGAGACAGGCCGGCTACTTGCGGAGCATTTCAGAGAACACCTCTGGGACACCCGGACCAACCAACCCAACCACCCTGTAGCTCAACATTTCAATTCCCCCTCCCACTCCACCAAGGATATGCAGGTCTTTGGACTCCTCCATCGTCAGACCACAACAAAACGATGGTTGGAGGAAGAACGCCTCATCTTCCGGCTAGGAACCCTCCAACAACAAGGGATGAACTCGGATTTCACCAGTTTCCTCATTTCCCCTCCCCCCACCCTGTCTCAGTCAAATCCATCAAATTCAGCACCGCCTTCCTAACCTGAGATCTTCTTCCCGACCTCTCCGTCCCCACCCCAGTCTGACCTATCACCCTCACCTTGACCTCTTTCCACCTATCACATTTCCGACGCCCCTCTCCCAAGTCCCTCCTCCCTACCTTTTATCTTAGCCTGCTGGACAAACTTTCCCCATTTCTGAAGAAGGGCTTATGCCCGAAACGTCGATTCTCCTGTTCCCTGGATGCTGCCTGACCTGCTGCGCTTTTCCGGCAACACATTTCCGTCTTATATGTCTGATAGGTCACCACCTCCCCCATCGCGTGTGTACACACACACACACACAAAATTAAGCAAAATAAAAGGAGAGAAACCAATAAGTGTGGTGGTGTTGAATAGCTCCAGTTCTTAAAGGTCGGTGAGATGAACCTTTTGCTTGCCAGGATTTTCTGTTCTTCAATCTCTATTTTTGAGGTTTGTTTCATTTCTTCGCAAGAGACACAGGCGATTGTTACATTAACTGCAAAGTCTCTGAGTTACTTTAATAAAAGGCATAGCTTGTAGCAACAGGTGAGGAAAAACAAACCAGCTTTCTTCAGGTACTAGATACTTTGTTGGAGAGAAAGATGTGTAATCTGCCCAGTGCAACCTCTACTGTTATTGTGCACACCATAATAACAATTGAATTATCAAGGAGCTAATCAGATTGTTATTGTCAGACTAATGGCCTTTGTCATCTGCAACTGATCACAACTTCACACACCAATCAGCAAGCCGATGCAGGTTGTATTTCACTTTGTACATGCCCTTCTGGTGCTAGCCCATCTATAAACAGACATCCTCACTGCTTGAACAAAATAACAGTGCTAACATGACTCAGTCAGTAAGTTGCTTTTTACAAGTGCAGCAATTCCTCTACAAACCTTGGTTTGTATAGGCCTTTTTTCCTGTTTCAGTTCACAATCAGTTATACAGGAAAACAAAAAGAGACGGTCTTTACAAATAGATGATTCTTCTTATGGAAGGAAGAAGAATTAGAGGCAACTATTTAAAAATCAGAGGTCACCCATTTAAGACAGAGATAAGCAGTTTATTTTTCTCTCACAGAGACTTGTGAATAATACACTGTGCCACCCAATCTTTAGGACATTAATTAAAGCAAAATACAAAATGGAACAGTATTGCTGGATTTCAATTGTTGAAAAGTTAAGCATATTTAAATATGTTCATGTATATCTATAAGATTTTCAGCATTCTCTACTTTTGACCCACAATAGCATAGAAAAGCAACAGTAACACATGAAGAACTCTAAGCAGCATTGTTCATGATTGAAATTCAAACTCTCAATGCAGAAAGTTATTAAGAAAAATAAAATTCAAACAGGCACCAGCAGATTAAAGCTATGGGTCTTAAGACTGTGCTTGCCATCTGAGGAACAATTAATTTGGCATTATTGCATGAATTTGTTATTCATGGAATTTGTAAAAAACACTGTAGTGTGGTGGCAAAGAAGATAGAGCTCTTTCTTATTGACAATAACTGCATACAGATCTTAGGATCTTATACAGTGCCAGGAGATTTCAATGGATGTATTGGAATGCTGTTATAAATGGGTTCCCACTGTTTTCAAGTCATTAAATCTGCTGATTTAGAGCCAGCAAGCTACAGACAAGCCTACGCTTGTAGACATTGCAATCTCTCTTCAGCTGTTGTTGCCCTTCCATTAATATGATCAAATCCAACCATGGATAAAAATACAGGATGTAGTTCATTGGCACTAAATCCTGCTATTGTTTTCCCAGCTGCAAAGCCTTTGAGGTTAACTTGCTGATTTATCATTCTTACCAGAGAGGAACCACTTTAAAAAGGCTGCAGTGATTTGTTGTTGTCATGTATAAGCTGAAGTTCACAATGAGAAGGATTGCAATCCATAAGATAACTCTCCATTTAGCCCTTTAGCTTCTATTAATTATGATTTTCTTTTTGTCCTGGATGTTGTTTATACTCATTCCCTTCATGTGACCTCACAGCACACATACTGCATAATTGGAACATAGGAGTGAAAGTGCGTGAAACAAGTCGGTGGTGGCTGGTCATCTTCATTTTTCTTTCCTTTCCACTGCAAAGGATTACCCTATTCTCAGCACTTCCCATTGATGGAATAACCATGGCTGAGATCTCGCCAAATGGGGGGATGGAGTCACAGGTTTAGGATGTGTTCTTTTGGTTTGTACTTCTTTACTACTTATTTGGCAAAGTACTTTCTTTTCTGCTTGTTGGGATGGTTCTGTGGTTGAAAGGCCAAGTATTCTGCTTGTTATGTTAAAACAACAAATAAGACTAACTTGCCCTCTAGCTAAGGTGAGAGTGTGGTGCTGGGAAAGCACAGCAGGTCAGGCAGCATCTGAGGAGCAGAAGAATCGACATTTCAGGCATAAGCCCTTTATCGTGATGAAGGACTTATGCCCAAAACGTCGATTCTATTGCTCCTCGGATGCTGCCTGACCTGCTGTGCTTTTCCAGTGCCACACTCTTGACTCTGATCTCCAGCACCTGCAGTCCTCACTTTCTCCTCTCTAGCTAAGGTATCAAGCATGATATAATCGTCACACTCTCTCCTCTGAGGCTGAAGGTTATGAGTGCCAAGGCTGAATCAGCAGGGAACACTGGACTCTCAAAGCTGCTGTCTTTCAGATGAAACTTTAAAATGAGGATCTGTCTGTCATCTTGGATATGCACATAATATCACACAACAAGAAGAGCAGGCAACATCTCCCTTGTTTCAATGTCCCAAATTCATCCATCAACTAGCAGCACAAAAGAGATTACCTTTCATTATCATGTGGACTGTTAATGGTAGCTTATTGTGCTCAAATTAGCTCCTCCATGTTAACAATGGCTACACTATAAGACCACGTCACAGTCTGTAAGTGTTTTTGGGATGTCTTGAAGTTGTGCAAGATACATAAATGCAAATCTTTCCTTTAGTTAATAACCAGGAGCTTTGCAAGCATGACTCTCTTCACAAATGTTCCTGTGAACTGCAACTTTAAAGTCACAAATAGGACAGCTTAGTTTTTTGGAGGGACTGAGAGTCATAATTAGCCACCTGCCCATGTATGTTTAAAGTGGACAACACCCCTTTCTGTCCCCAACACTGTGTGATTGTGACGTTAGCTGGTGTGCCTTCAGGATCACTGTCTGTTAGGAAACATTGCTGCTAAACTGTGCGTACTGTCAGGGGTCCTGGTAGTACTGTTTTCAGACATCAGTTGCTATGGAAGGATGACTGTCTCTTAAAGGGAAGCTGCACAAAAATACTGCTGTAGGTTGTAGCAAACAGAATTTTGTGACAGACAGAGGGATCTTTGTTGATGTACACCAATGGTTGAATGTTACTGGTGCGGGACAGTAGGAGGATCCCATACGTCCATGAGAATCTAGGAAACCTTTAAGGGCCAGGCTGAAAAGGCAGCATTCCATGGAATGTCAACCGCTGGAGTTTGTTCCTGGCAACAGGATCACAGGGGTCTAATTACTTAACTTGAGTGGTCAAAGTCACCAAATGCACCACCATATGACATCTCCCACCTAACAGAGTGCAGACCTTTCATGTTGCTCAATGCACCGACTACAACTCTCATCACAAGACTTCCTGGCACTCAGGACACATGCCTGACACCCAGATGCTCAACTCCCCTTCACATACCTTCCCAACAGTGCCAGCCCCACACCCACCTCTTGCTTCTTTCATATACCTCCAACTATTGAGCTATGACAGGCACACATCTTAACAAATCCTTCTCTGTAGCACCAAATGTAGATGCTCAGAACAAATCTGCATTCATGTTCAGATAGTTTTATTTTCAAAATAAACAGAGTTTTTTTTTAAATAAAGCAAGTCCGACCATTTGTGATAATAACAACATAAGCTGAAATTATTTTATAAAGTGAAATACTCCATGTGCTAGCAAGTTAATCAGCTATTGAAGAGAGGATAATTGAGCTAATGTCCTCAACTTTCAACTTAGGAGCCTTTTTAGACATGACAGGTGGCATCCATTCCCTTTTCCAGCACTGTTTATTGACATAGGGTAAAGGCATATGCAATGTACCTGTCCTTGCTAGCTCCATTATAAGGGATGATTTTTGAAGAGTTTGACTTACTCTATAAGAATATGTAGTGCATGATCTCTCAGTCCTGAATGAACAGGCTTTGTAACACACACATATAAATCTGTTTCGGTAGCCAGTTCTGCATTGTAAGTGAGAAGTGTTTTCATTGCATTGATTGGTATCGGGCTTTGTACTATTAAGATAAGTCAATGATTACAATCACCAGCATTGTGTAAATGTTAAGACACATTGGGAAAAATGTTCATATACATTCAGTACTGAAGAAAAAATAGCTTCTGAGTCTTATCATCTGAAGTGATTTAAATAATCAGTCCTGTAAAAGTGTTTTTCACTTCGAAGAAAAAAGAAAACAGGTGGATTACTTTGATTATTGGACCACTTGCTATATAATTTAAAAAAGAAAACTTAGTTATGTGTGCTTTTTGCAATTTCAGTGAGGTTCATTGTTTAGAAGTTCAAGGGTGATTATTACAATTGAGCATATTATGAATACTTGTCTGATTTTCAGAAGTTAATAAATCACTTACCATAGGAGGAAGCTGATTCAATGGTTTGTCTCACACTTCCAGGAGATTATTAAATGATTGGCTGTTTCTGAAAAGATTATTACAGTTTTAAATAAACCTGTTGGACAATAACCCAGTGCTTTGTGATTTTTGACTTTGTCCACCCCATTCCAACACTAGCACCTACACATCAAAAATATTTCTTATTTTTACAATCGCTATTGAAATAATTTATTTGCATAACTGGCTATTTTACAGGACAGATTATTTCTCCTGTTTGAATGAGAGCACTATTAGATTGTTAAAAATGTATATTTTTAATATTCATTTCAAAGACATCCCTGAGGTCTGTCCATGACATATTTTGGGTAAGTGGCAATGGAGACATAGGGATTATGGGAGGGCATGGAGTGTATGAGGATATAGAGGGAAATGAAGGGCATGAGAAGGGAAGTGAGACTTTTTTTTTCTTTCATGGATTTGGACATTATTAACAAGATCCAGCATTTGGTTGCCCATCCCTATTTACCCTTGAACTGAATCGCATGCTGGGCCATTTAAGAAACAAATAAACTGCAGATGTTGGAATCCAAAGTTGACAGGCAGGAGGCAGGAAGAACACAGCAAGTCAGGCAGCATCAGGAGGTGGAGAAGTTGACATTTCTCAGAACTTGGGATGGGTGTGGAGGGAGCAGCAGATCAAGGGGGAGGTGAAGTGGGGATAGATGAAGACACATAGAGGTTCCCATCTGGTTGGCCAATGGGAGGAATGAATCCAGTTGGTGGCGGGAGGAGTGGAAGGGATGGGAAGAGGCTGGGAAGGAAGTCGAGGGATGGGGAGGGAGCTTATTTGAAATTGGAGAACTCAATGTTGAGTCCTCTGGGCTCGTGGGGTGCATAGGCAGATGTTAAGCATCACACATAACTACACTAATTAAGGATAGTAGATTCCCTTGCTGAAAGCATGTAATTAAACAGACCTCTTTACGACTAATAAGGTTATACTCATATTCACTGTTACTGAGACAAGCTTCCATTCCAAGTTTTATTAATTGAATTTAAATTCCACCAGTCACCATAGTGGTATTTGAACCCGTGTGCCAAGGGTATTGGCCTGTGCCTTCTTGATTACCATCACTAGGTCAGTATGAGGTGGCATGGAGGGTCTGAGGAAGCAGCAAGCAACCTTGGGGATTATAGATGAGTTGGGGGAGTGGGGGTTAAGGGTTTGGCAGACTGATATTCATCCCTAAAGCTGAGTTGATGTGGCAGTAATCGGAGGTGGATGTTTTATCCTGTTGACTTGTTGACCTGTTATCCTGCCCAAACCCACCCTGCCTCCACTTGCCTGGAATGAAACCATGCGAGTGGGAACTTTTTAAAAAAGAGACATATCTATCAGCTAATAACATTCCCCAATTTGACTTTACTGCTTCCTGTAGTAAAGTTTGGCTTAATGGTTCAGGTCATGAACTTCTTCAGAACTAAATGGTTAAAGTACAATTTTGCTGCTAAATTCTTTTATTCAGTGCCACCTTGAGTTGTTATCTGCAGGCTTGTAACATTATCTGTCATTGGCAAGCAAACACATCACTTTATATTAAATTTATGTATACAGCATTTGATTTGGAGGATGTGACTCAGTTACCAAAACATATGTTTGATGAAATATAATTCTGCCTTATTTACACAAGAATTTTGATTATGCTTAGAAAATATTGAGCTCGTGAAGGTTCATTAGGATTTTTAAGCACGAATTTGGAATGTGTTCAAATCTGGACTGGGAGCTTTAGTCTTGTTGAATAATCTGGACTAAACAATAGCCTGCGATCTGTTCCATTAATACTCATGGATGGTTTCTTTATGTTCATCATGTTTTGAATTACATTTTGCACATTTGTGGACATCAATTACTGTGTGGGTGTATGTGTGAATATTTGTCTGTATCTGTGTGGGTGTATGTATGTGAGTGTGTGTGTTAGTTGGAAATCTCAACCAGGAAGCTGTTATACCAATATTTAAGGTAGAAGATAGAACATGTTCACCGAACGATAGACCAGTCAGCTTAGTCAGATTGTGGGAAAGATAATAGAATGGCTTCACCTGGAGGCTCACTGACGTTATCTAGGATGGTGATGAAACTTCTGAAAACGAATCTTCTAGCTCAGCGAGCAAACTTACATCCAAGATAATACAATCTCTGTTGAAAGAAAACAAGTATCATCTAGAAAACCAATAATATATAAATGAATAAATCTGTAAGTAAGCTCGCTGAGCTTGAAGGTTTGTTTTCAGATGTTTCATCACCATACCAGGTAACATCATCAGTGAGAATCTCTGGTGATGCACTGGTGCTATGTCCCACCTCTCTCTCAATAAATGCATTGACTTATATCCTATCTACCTTCCCTTGAAACAAATAACCGGAAATGACATCACCCATCACCAGCACTTCACCAGAGACTCTCACTGAGAATGTTACCTAGTATGGTGACAAAACATCTGAAAACAAACCTTCAAGTTCAGTGAGCTAACTTATAGATTTATCATCAACCTGAGCTACAAGTCATTCTCAAAAATTGCTAATATAAGTAAATAGTCAGCTTGGATTTTAAAATGGAGAATCTCACTTACTCAACATCATTGATTAGTTTGAAGAGGTAACAAATAGAATTGTCAAGAGTATTTCAGTAAATAAAATGTGTCTAGCTTTCACAAGGGCCTTTCACAAGTTTAGGATACCATATAATGCACCAAGGAGTAAGGTCAAAGCATGTGGAGTCATGGACAAAACGCAATATGAATAACTAGATCTCTTCAAAAGAGGGCAGGTAGGGTAAAGACTCGGAGCAGTGCTGGGACTATGGTTGCTCTCAATTTACATTCATGATTTACACTTCCAAATCAAATACACAAGTCTTTAAATTTGCAGATGATATTTGGACGGAGGGACTAAATATATCTGTGGAGTTTCCACACTGTAGGGATTTTATGTTTCTCTAATTCCAAAGACCACACATGTTTCAAGAAAGTTTTTTAAAAAACTTGCATATTGGCATATAATTGACCTTAAACAGTGATAAATGTAAGATATTACATTTTGGTAAGAAGAGTATGGATGGTATGTACTATTTGGATAATAAGATTTTGAATGAGGCAGAGGAGATGTCATATACATGAACTTTAGGAAGTCGTTTGATAAGGTTCCCCATGATAAACTAATGGAGAAAGTGAAGTCACATGATGTGCAGGGTGTTCTAGCTCGGTGGATAAAGAACTGGTTGAGCATTAGGAGACAGAGAGTAGTAGTTGAAGGGAGTTTCTCTAAATGGAGAAAGGTGATCAGAGGTGTTCCACAGGGATCAGTGCTGGGCCTACTGTTGTTTGTGACAGACATAAATGATCTGGAAGAGGGCACTGCTGGTATGAACAGCAAGTTTGCAGATGACATGAAGATTGGTGGAGTAGCAGAAAGCATAGGGGACTGTCAGAGAATACAGGAGAATATAGATAGACTGGAGAGTTGGACAGAGAAGTGGCAGATGGAGTTCAATTCAGGAAAATGTGAGGTGATGCATTTTGGGAAGTCTAATTCCACAGTGAATTATACAGTAAACAGAAGAGTCTTGGGAAAAGTTGATCAGCAGAGAGATCTGGGAGTTCAGGTCCATTGTACCCTGAAGGTTGCTGCACAAGTGGATAGAGTGGTGAAGAAGGCATATAGTATGCTTGCCTTCATTGGATGGGGCATTGAGCTGGCAGGTCATATTAAAATTGTACAAGACAATGGTTGGGTTGCATTTAGATTACTGTGTACAGTTCTGGTCACCACATTACCAAAAGAATGTGGACGCTTTGGAGAGGATGCAGAGAAGGTTTACGAGGAAGTTGCCTGGTTTGGAAGGTGCTAGCTATGAAGAGAGGTTGAGTCGGCTAACATTGTTTTAATTAGAAAAAAGGAGACTGAGGGGGAACCTGATTGAGGTCTACAAAATCATGAAGGGAAGTTTTTTTTCCCCAGGGTGAAGGATTCAATAATGAGAGGTCACACTTTCAAGGTGAGAGGCGAAAAGTTTAAGGGGGATACACGCAGCAAGTACTTTACACAGAGGGTGGTAGATGCCTGGAATACATTGGCAACAGAGGTAGTAGAGGCAGGTACAGTAGGTTCATTTAAGATGCGTCTGGACAGATGCATGAGTAGATGGGGAGCAAAGGGATACAGATGCTTAGGAATTGGGCAATAGGTTAGACAGTGGATTTGGATTGATTTAGGCTTGGAGTCCTGTTCCTGGGCTGTAAATTTTCTTTGTTCTTTGTAGGAACAAAGGGATCATTGGTGAGCATAAACGTACACACCACTAAAATTAATATTAATGAACAAGCAAAATAAGCACTCTGGCCTGGTTCGAGAGGGCTAAGATTGAAATATCGTTCTGTTAAATTTGCATTGAAACTTTGTCAAACTCCAGTTGGAGTATTATACAGAGTTCTGGTTATCATATTGTCAATTTATCTTTTATACTGTCCTTGTTTCTAGTGTTGGGTCAGGAACTTGCCCTGTGTTGGTCAATGCTTATGAGCAGAATAGTATAGGGTTTGTCTTTGCCTTCTGCAGAACAGTAGACCAGAAGTATCTCCCTCTTATTGCCTGCCCACCCCTTTGGCCACATTACCAAATAAGTCTTCCATGACCAACAATTTCTGGTGATGGACCCAAAACCAGAAGCTTCTAGGCCAGAGGTTGCTGCTCCGCAAAGTTTCCCTACACTTGGTATATTATCGAAAGGATATAAATGTCCTGGAGAAGGTTTACAGGGATGGTACGAAAACTTTGAGGTTATATCAAATATAAAGGAAAAAATAGGCTGGGTCCATTTTCTTTTGAAAGAGGAGTCACCAAGTAAACAAATAAGAAATCAGTAGAAACATTTTTACCGAGAAGATGGTAAGAATGTGGAACTTGCTACCTTAGAGAATAATTAAGACACAAAGTATAGACACATTGAAGAAGAAGCATAAGCAGGAAGAAACTGAGTTACATAGAAAAGGTTGAGAGGAGGCCTGAATGGACTATAAATGCTGGCACAACAAGTTGCTTGGACTGAATAGCCTGTTTCTATGTTACATGTTACATGTAATTTTAAGTAAAATCACCTCCTAAACTTCTTACTCTAGGGAAAACAGCTCTATCATTCTCAACCTTTGCTCAAAACTGAAATCCCACATGCCTGGTAATATCCTGGAATGCCACCATTATATAATTTCTAAGGCCTTTACAGTTTTCTTGGATGTGGTCCGATGGAGATCTACAATTATCCCCATCCCTCATCACATTTCACATCATCTTCAAATTTTATAATGCAGCTTCCTTTAGTTTTTAAAAACATCTTCTTGGAACATAGGCTATACTGGCTGAGCCAGCGTTTATTGCCCATTCCTTGAAAAGGCAGTGGTGAGCTGCTCTTGAACCACTGCAGTCCCTGTACTGTAGCTAGACACACAATGTTATTAGGGAGAGGGATCTAGCATTTTGACTGGTGATGCCTGGTGATGTATTTGCAAGAGTGATGAAAGATGTAAAATTTATATGTATATTAACGTCATTTGTTTTAGAGTTTGGTTCAACTACTGGCATATGGTTGCTAACCTTTTTTATGGGAAGGTGTTTAATAATTAACTAGTTCAGTCTTTTTGGACCAATATTTTAAGCTAGTTTGTGTCAGAGAACAGTTAACCAGAAGTGTTATCTTCAGAGTGCCTGGAGTGTACTTTTGAAAACTAATTTGTGTTGGGGGTTTTATGACAGGAGAAGGAAAAAAGGTAAGGCACCAGATTATCAGAAGGTAGGATGAACAAGTGTTTTAAAAAACAATTTAGTTAAGGAGCTTCTGAATTTAATTCAAATGACACCTGACTGGAGTTTGATGTAAGATGTTTCTCCTAAAGAAAGGGGTTCATTCAGATCATTTACGGGACTGTTAAGGTGCAGTATATGGGTTTCAGTTTGTGAAAACTTTCAGACTGGTGTGTTTGGTTAGAAACCTGCACACCTACCGTGTGGAAGCAGCCCATTTGGCCCATCGAGTCCACACCAACCCTTTGAAGTGCATCCTACCCAGACCCACTTTATCTCTGTAACCCGGCATTTTCCATGGCCAATCCACCTAACCTGCATATCTTTGGACTTTGGGAGGAAAGCAGAGGACCCGGAGGAAACCCGCATATGGGGAGAATGTGCAAGCTCCCCACAAATGGTCGCCCAATAGTGGAATTAAACCTGGGTACCTAGCACTGTGAGACACTGTGCTAACCACTGAGCCACCACGCTACCCAATTGGTTATTCAAGACTGGGAAAGTCTAAGATCTCAGTTGTATAAGAGTAAAGTTTTCCCAACTCACAGGACTCTGAAAAGGAGTAGTTAAGTCAACATACAAAATTGCCAGGAAAGGAAAATGTCTCTGGATTTTAGTTAACTATAACGTAATGGTATTAGGATGTTGACTGGATTTTATTTTGTTGGTTGTTTGAAATTATTTAACTTGTGGTGTATGTAGGTATTTTGGATTATTTTGTTTGTTTTTCTGTCTTTTGCATAATAAACATCCATTTCATTGTTATATCCAAATCTGGAGCCTATTGTTTTAGTGAAAGACTGCCACATTAAATTAGCAAAAGGAACAAACCATGACTTATCAAGCAATATTCCTTCTGAGATCTGACTTGTCCAGCAGTAGTATAATGATGATGGTCAGTGGCTTGGAAGAGATCCTGCAGGTGGTGGTGTTCCCTTATATTTGATGCCCTTGTCCTTCTAGATCATAGTTGTTATGGGTTTGGAAGATACTATCTAAGAAGCCTTGGTGAATATATGCAGTGCACCTTGTAGGTGGTACACACTGCTGCTACTGAGTGTTGGTGATAGAGGGAATGAATATTTGTGGATGTGGTGCAACAAGCTGGCTGCATTGTCTTAATAAGTCTCTTGTGTGGCATTTTGTCAAATGTGTTTCAAATGTCCTTATGCACAACAACTATTGCACTATCTTGATTGACCTTCTCTGTTACCTGATCAAAGGATTTGAATAACTTAAATAGGTATGACTTGCCTTCAACAAATCCATGCTGGCTCTCCTTGATTTTCTAATTGGAAATTTATTTTATGTCAGGCTTGCACCGATATTAACCTCATGGCCTGTAGTTCCCTCGTTAATCTTTTTTGCGTTGAAAAGTGGATTAACATTAACAGGATTCAAGAGGGTTATAAAGCCCTCCAGACAACTTTGAGAGATCAACAGGAGCTGTGCAGCTCAATACTGGTGTTGTAGCCCTGAAAAATTAGGATGAAGTGCTGAAAGAAGTTCAATGACTTAACGTGCAAAGTGATGTTTGGGGATTCCTCCTGAGATGTGATATCCCATACTTCATCTTCATAGCCTCATCTCACCTCAGCCTCACATAATTAGCACATCTTCAAGCTTCACACCCACATTTCACAGCTTGCAGACGTTGCCAACTATTCCGCTATGATTGATGCACCTCACATACTGCGCCACACTCTCACGTGTTGCGCCACACTCAAACATATTCCTTTTGTTTGCAGAATGTGGTGCAAAACCAGAGGCTATAGCTTTCCAGTGGGCAACAGGCAGGGCTGAAGGAGCTAACCCCGAAGAAGGAGACAGTGCAGGTTAAATTGCAGTGATCTTGACTATGGCGATAGTCAGCAATTGTGCTAAAACCTCAAAGATGAGAGCACTTAATACTTGTTCTCTTTCTTGAATTATCCATATCTCACAATTTCTTTGCTACAAGCTGTAGATGGCACAATCATGCTTCTCTTGCTCCCCTGATCTCCCCACACCATAAATGTTCCCTTTTCCTTTCAAATAGCCAAGTGGGCGGCACAGTGGCACAGTGGTTAGCACTGCTGCCTCACGGCGCCAGAGACCTGGGTTCAATTCCTGCCTCAGGTGACTGTCTGTGTGGAGTTTGCAAATTCTCCCCGTGTTTGCATGGGTTTCCTCCGGGTGCTCCGGTTTCCTCCCACAGTCCAAAAATGTGCAAGTCAGGTGAATTGGCCATGCTAAATTGTCCGTAGTGTTAGGTGCAGGGGTAAATGTAGGAGAATGGGTCTGGGTGGGTTGCGCTTCGGTGGGTCGGTGTGGACTTGTTGGGCTGAAGGGCCTGTTTTCACACTGTAAGTAATCTAATCTAATCTAAACTTTGACAGGGTTTAGTGCAGGAGCAATAAGAAATCAAGGAATAAGAACATTAAATGGTGAAAAACACTCATCAAGTCAGGCAGTATCAATGGAGACAATCAGAATTAATACTTCAGGTCAATGATCTTTCATCAGAACTGAAGAAGGACAGAAGTGATAGCGATTTTTGAAGTGAAGGAGATGAGGGAGCAGGAAAACAAAGAGGAAGGTCTGTGAAAAGATGGACACCGGGGAGATTAAATGAAAAAAGATTACATCATGCAACAGCAATAGAGTGGTCAGAGATATAATGAATAAACAAATGTTGTGTCCAAATGAGGTGTGAATTGTTACATGAAAACATTTTAAAGAATCGTAAAGTGAAAGAGAAATAAAAATCAAGACCAAGTCAGAAAAAAAGCAAAAGCAATAAAAGAAACCCATGGAAGGAGACAGAGATAGAAGTTATGATCTAAACATGTTGAGCACAGTGTTGTAGCCGGAGGACTGTAGGTTGCTGAGTGGTTTGCTGAGTAAAGAACTGTACTTTTCAGTTAGGTTGTGTTCTCAATTTTGTTTTGAGTTTCACTGGAATACAGTAACAGGCCACGGACAGAAAGATCAGCATAGGAGCAAGATGGAGAATTAAAAGGACCAGTAACTGGAAGGTTGGGGTGATGAGCAGAGGTGTTCTGCTAAGCAGTTGCCCAGTCTGTATTTGGTGCCTTCGATGTATACTCATATCATGAACAGCTGTGAGGCAGCAGGGAGACTCTGCAAGGATGCCAGATAGCATTGAGCACTTGTTTAGTGAAATGGAATTGTATAATATACCAACTGATTTAATCATCTACCTCCTCCTCTGATTGGAGCTTAATTCAAAGCAAATAAATTCTATCATCAGACCATTTAATATCTTATTTCTGTTTAGGACTGCAGTATTATACTTAATCAGGACTACAATGGCCCCTCAATTCTTTCTTTTCCTATGATTCATGAATAATTGGTACCATGAATGTTAAGATCACATTACTGTCTTTGTTTGAGCATGTGTCTGTATATGCAGCAATGTCTAAACCTCATATGGAAACATGTACTTACAACTCATCAACTTCATTAGTTGTCGTTTGAATGATGCCCACACAATCCAATGCTACATTTATCACTTCTCCTAGTTTCCTCAATCAGTACTCGGAATTTTTAGGATGTTTCTAATTTTGTTCCATTCATATCTCTCTATCCACTGATCTAATCTCTGTTCCTTTCCATTATTTTCTAGTTTTCTTCCTCCATGCCCTAACAGCACCTTCCCTAACAGTAATACCTAACTGCTCAGTGAGAGTACTTTCTTGGCTTTGTTCCTCTTGACCCAAAACTTAAATAACATTCCAAAAATTTAAAACCATTCTTCCTCCAGTGTCTTATTCACTTGCTGTACTTATTTGAGAATATGGCACATGCATTTATTTTAATCCAGGGTCTTTGAAAATATGGGATACAGGATGGTGATGAAAAGTGAAT
Organism: Chiloscyllium plagiosum; assembly: GCF_037043375.1. NCBI lineage: Eukaryota > Metazoa > Chordata > Chondrichthyes > Orectolobiformes > Hemiscylliidae > Chiloscyllium > Chiloscyllium plagiosum. The sequence goes on along the minus strand of NW_028270153.1, from coordinate 55,749,690 downwards.
GGTTGGGGTGGTGGGAAGGTGTGGTGTCTACGGTGTATGTGTTAGTTGTACATAATTGTTTTATGGCATAGCTTCCAGACCAAACAGGTTAAGATAGTTATACTTTATGATAACAGGTCATGTTCCAATATAAAGGCCTCCCTTCTGGTCACTTACTCTGTGTTGTGGAATCAGTGTAGTGTTCAGTTAGTTAGCTTTTGTGTCTGTAATATACAGCAATACCAATAAGCACAGAACCCAGATGATATGTGAGTCTGAGATATTGTAGCTCTGTGCACTTACTGCTGTAAACTGTCTGGTGCTTCCAATCGTGAGAGGGTCATCCAGCCTCTCTGGTCACAATCAAACTCACTTTTTTATGTTTGAAGCTCTGTACGTAACTTTATAAAACGATATGAATAATGTATTTGATGCACGTTTCAGATTCTGAATAATAAGACTATGTTTAATACATACAAAGAATTTCAATATGACATAACCAATGCTAAATGTTCTTATATGACTCATAATAAAACAGATTACTTCCCCTTGGACTTGACTTAACTGAATCCTCTGGGATCGCAGGTTGTTAATCTTCCAAAATTATCTAAGGTTTGGACAGGTGATGCAGGGAAACTCTCTGGCAGTGAGTTGAGTAATCTGCAGTCTACAGGGTATGCAACTTCCTTTGGTCCCAATTGCCTAGAGGGGGACAGAGAGAGAAACTGCTTGGATGTACCACCCTTGTAGAGTTGTGCACTCTGTGCTTCTTCCTTCCTTTCTCCACAGTTCAATCCTTTCGTTTCTGAGGCTGCCCCAGTTACATTGTTTTCTGACTGTTCTCATCAGATGCAAAGTCAAACCGGAACTGATTAGCCCACTCGACAGAAAACTTGGTTTGCATGCTTATCGTTTTTCCACTCCTTGTATTGCAGGTATTGCAAAACAATGGGAACTCCTGATCTTGAACGTTATGCAATGTGTCAATGGCCTTTCAATGGACTCTGTCCTGACCAGTGGATGCCATTGTCCCGTTCTCTAATGTGGAGTCAGAGATTAGGTGTTCAATGTCTTTGTGGAGTGTGTTTGGTTTTTGTTTAGAAATTTAAAGGCTTTGTCCTTTCTGGTTTTGGATCAACAACCTATTATTTTAAACAGGTCCTTTCTCATAAAATCATAGAGTCATAGAGTTATGGAGCACGGAAACAGTCTCTTTGCTTCAACCACTCCATGCTGAGTGCAATCCCATACTAAAGTACTCCCACCTGTCTGCTCCTGGCCCATATCCCTCCAAACCTTTCCTATTCATGTATCTATCCAAATGTCCTGTAACTATATCTGCATCCACCACTTTCTCTGGAAATTCATTCCACACACGAGCTACCCTCTGTGTAAAAAATTGCCCCTCATTTCTTTTTTAAATCTCTCTTCTCATCTTAAAAATGTGCCCCCTTGTCTTGAACCCCTCACCCCCACCCTAGGGAAAAGACAGCCACCATTAACTCTATCTACACCTCTCATTATTTTATAAACATCTATCAGGTCGTCTCTCAACCTCCTATGATCCAATGAAGAAAGTCCCAGCCTACCCAGCCTTTCTTTTTAACTCAAACCTTCCATACTCTCCAACATCCTGGTAAATCTCTTCTGAATCCTCTACAGCTTGATAATATCCTTCCTATAACTGAGCAACCAAAACTGGATATAGTATTCCAGAAGAGGCCTCACCAATGTCCTGTACAACCTCCACATAATTTCCCAACTCATATACGCAAAGAACTGAGCAATAAAGGCAAGGGTGCCAGATGCCTTTTTAACCAGTCTGTATATGATACAAGCTTCAAAAATTTATGTACCTGCACCCATAGATCCCTCTGTTCCATTACACTACCCCGGGGTCAACCATGAATTGTATAAGGCCTATCCTTGTACGTTGTACAAAGGTGCAATGCCTCACAGCTATCCAGATTGAACTCCAGCTGCCATTTTTCAGCCCATTAACCTATTTGATCAAGATCCCTCTGTAATCTTAGAAAACCTTCTTCACTGTTTAGTATGCCACCACTTTTGGCGTTATTCGCAAACTTACTAAGTCTGAAAAGAAACCCTCCACTATTACTGTCTATCTCCTGCCATTAAGCCAATTATGTATCCAATTGGCATGCTCACCCTGAATCCCATGTGACATAACTTTACTAATTAGTTTACCAATGGAACCTTGTCAAAAGCCTGACTAAAATCCAAATAAACAACATCTACTGCACTACCATCATCAATCTTTTTGGTAACTCCCTAAAAAAACTCAATCAAGTTTGTGAAACATGATTTTCCTTGCACAAAATTATCCCGAATCAATATTTGCTCTCTAAATGTTCATAAACTCTTTCCCAAAAGTTGAATATTCCCTGGCAAAAATTTTGGATTAAAATGATACCTTTCCAAAAGAAACTTCAAGACATCTATCTCAACAAGAGCCCAATTCTCTGTGGAATAACTTTAAAAAGCACAAAGTATATCATGCTGGCAGTGATTGTGGCAGTAAATGGGCCCTCAGAGCTAATTATGACAGCTAGTTTGCAGCAGGAAATGCCAACACTGGCTGAAGAGATAATAGCAATGTGGCAGTTATGAAAAATCTTTTTTTCTTGAATGTCTTTAATTAATCTGCCCGAGTTCAGAGCTGGAGATAGAACTGCAATCAAAACTAAACGCTACAGTCCTGTATGAAGAAAAATGAGTGCCATACCTCTTTCTCACGTTAAGGGAAAAGAGCAGTTAGAAGTACTGAAAGAAAACATTATCTGAGAAAGCAATTTGGAACAAAATACAAAAATAAAACACCGAACCAGGAAGCTTTCGATATTATCAAGTCCTCACTCTGTTGATTCCACCAACTTCTTTTTCTCAAATAGTGCAAAAATAACAAAAGAACACGTCATATAGACACCACCCCAACAATCAACCAGTTCATACATGAATGTTGGCGCAAAACTGCAGAATGTGAGCTCACTGAAGCTCACTTAACTGCAAAGGTTAGGGATACTGTCATTGCCTTTACACACAACAAATAATTCAGAAAAACACTTCTGGGTAAACTTAAGCAACAAATAGATCACGTTGCTGTTGAATAGGATGCTGGTGAGGCCACACTTAGAGTACCGTGCAGTTTTCATCTCCTTCCTTGAGAAAGGATGTACTGGAACTGGAGGGGATGCAGAGGAGGTTCACTAGGTTGATTCCAGAGTTGAGAGGATTGGTTTATGATGAGACATTGAGTAAACTTGGATACACTCATTGGAATTTTGAAGAATGAGGAGAGATCTTACTGGAACATATAAAATTATAAAGAGATTAGAGAAAATAGAAGCAGAGAGGTTATATCCTCTGGCGGGTGAAACTAGAAATTAGCGGGCAAAACCTCAAAATAAGGGAGAACAGATTAAGGACTGAGTTGAGGAGGAACTTACTTACCTAAAGGTTGTGAATCTATGAAGTAGTTGAGGCTATCTAGTTGAATGTTTTTAAGGTAAAGATAGATAGATGTTTGAACAGTAAAGAAATTAAGGGTTATGGTGAGCAGGCGGGAAAGTGGAGCTGAGGCCACGAAAAGATCTTGTTGAATGATGGAGCAGGCTGGAGGGGCCAGATGGCCTACTTCTGGTCTTATTATTTGATATTTTCATGTTCTTAAATGATTAACACTCTGCTAGGAGAAGGATATAATTTCAAAACAGGCTAGCAACATCTGCAGGTATTTGATTTCGGAACAACCATTGCTGCCATCACCAGCTTCAGTGAAACAATCAAATCTCATTTGAAATGTAGCTTGTCTCATCCACCAAGATAGTGTCCAGCATTTCGTGAAACAAGCAAGCTGTTTTCTACAAGAGGACATTGGATTTCCTGTACCTTTTAGCACAACCCAGCCAGAGAAACACAAGTACCACACAGTGCTCCACAGGAATAGATGAAAGAAATCCAACCGAGGATCAGTGTCAAAGATTTTTCCAAAGTTCATGGCACTGAAGCATGTCAACAAAATCCAAAAGGTACCTGCAATGTTACAGCTCACAATCCCCAGTCAGACAGTATATACAGTGAACTTGCCACACCACATGGACGTCTTCAGAAAAGCTAAAGCCTTCATCTCCATCTAAGTAATATATCAATGGACATCATGCACTATCTGTCAAAATCAACAGTGATGCATGTGTAAATATCATTACATTGCACACATTATATGAGACATACTCATGAAACTGACACGTCATAGTGCAGTAGACATACAATAGGCTAAATGTTTACAGCGGGCCGACATCCCAACAATGAGATTATGCATCTTAAACGCCAATATGAATCCTTGGGATAGACACGTGAAACCTTTCACATCACTGAAACAGATGGAGCACCTATTATTGGTCTGTCAGGACGTATAGATCTACATGTTCTCGTGATCCATAAGATGATGTTGAGGAACCAGTGGACAAAGTTAAAAATTGCACAACACCAGCTTATAGCCCAACAGGTTTATTTGGAAGCACTAGCTTTTGGAGTGCTGCTCCTTCAGCAGGTAGCTGTGGAGCAGGACCATAAAACACAGAATTTACAGCAAAAGATTACAATGCCATGAAACTGAAATGATATATTGAACAAACCTGAATTGTTGTTAAGTCTTTCCTCTTTTCGAGTGGGTTGCAGGCTTCAGTTCATTAATATGTAAATCCCACAACTTCTTTTAAGTCGCCTTCTTGAGATAACTTAAGGTTTTCTGACAAAAGGTGACATCTCAGCTCAGACAACGCATAAAAGGTGTGAGGTCAGAGTCTGTCTGTATCGCAATCGTGAGTCAGATTGGTTCTATTTCCAAAGTGAAATTTACAAAATATTATGTGGATTGACTGCCTGCATTGACTATCTGCAGATTGTCATACGGAATGCTCTCCTTCATTGGCTGAGGTATAGAATACAAGAGTAGGGATATCATGATGAAACTGTATAAGATACTGGTGAGGCCAAAACTGGAGTATTGAGTGTAATTCTGGTCACCACATTAGTGGAAGGGAAATAGACTGCAGAGAACATTTGCTAGAATTTTGCCAGGTCTGGAGAAGTGTGGCTACAAGAGTGATTGGAGAGATTGGAGAGATTGGAGTTGTTTTCCTTGGAACAGAGAAGGCTGAGGGGTGACATGATAGAGGTATATAGAATTGTGGGGATTGAGATAGAGTAGACAAAGATTAACCTGTTTCATTAGGTAGAGAGTTTAAAAATCAGGGGTCATAGATTCATGCTCAGTGGCAGGAGGATTAAAGGAGATATGAGGAAAAGCGTTTGTCTGCAGAGGGTGGTGGGTGTCTGGAATTCGCTTTCTGAGTTGGTGGCAGTGGAGACAGAGACCTAAACTGTTTAATAAAGTATTTGGATCTCCATCTCAAGTACTGTAAACTGCAGGAAGATGGGATTAGAAAGGGCATCTGGGTGTCTTTGTGTCAGCATGACAAGATGGGCTGAATGGCCCATTTCAGTGCTATAATATTTCTATGGTTCTAACTAGACATGAACAGGAGTCATATCTCTGTCAGCTCATATCAGTAGCATTTATTTTCAACAGTGAAACTGTCAGATCAACATGAGCCAAATCAATTTCCTTGGATCAACCTACTCATAAATCTGCATTTGAGCCAGAAATAGAAGTTTCACATACAATACCTGTACTACAAGACAAAGCTGACTTTAAAAAGGTGTCTGGTTGCTGTAAGATTCTATCCCCATGTGATCCGAGTTTTGCGAACTTCAAGACCTTCCCTACAAAAATACATAATTTAGCAGGAAGATCACCGGGATGTAATACTGGCATTCTATTAGTAAGGACATGGATCAACGAGGCCTGTGAAATATGCCAACTCCATCAAGTTTAACAAGTGAGAGAACCTGTCCTTCCAAATGAAAACTCCTTTCGAGCTGTGGGGCAAGATTGAGGCTGATGTTTTCCATGTCCACAGACACTATTACATTCTGTGACTGATTATTATATAAAGTTCTCCTTTCTATGACAAAGATACCACCAGTACAATGGTTGTCAACACATTGATCACAAAATTTACTATATTTCACATGCTTCAACAAATTGCATTGAACAACAGTCTTCAGTAATGCATTAATAAGTAGCACGGTGGCTCAGTAATTAACACTGCTCCCTCAAAGTGCCGGGGATCCAGGTTCAATTCCACCCTTGGCTGATTGTCTGTGTGGAGTTTTCATATTCCCTCAGTGTCTGCATGGGTGTTTTCTGGGTGCTCTGGGTTCTTCTCATAGTCCAAAGATTCCCGCGCTGGATTGGCCATGCATAATTGCCCATACTGGATGTGGAGCCTAGGTGAGTTAGCCATGGGAAACATGGGGTGACAGGAGGATGTAAGTTTGGGAGGGATGCTCTTTGAGCAGAGGATGGTGAGTGTCTGGAATTTGATGCGGACTCGATGGGCCGAATGGCCTACTTCCATACTATGGATTTGATGATTCTATAATGCAGCCTTCCTAGCCATGTGCAAGTATTCAATATATTACCTACTTTCTTCACTCCTTTCAGTTGAACAGCCTTTCAGAATGAACAATTGATACCATGAAATGCATGTTAATTAAATGTAAAGCAGTCTGCCAGGATTTTCTGAAAGCTGGGTTAAATCTACTCAAGATATTATACCAACGACAAGTACGTAACGATGACAATTTATACAAATCTACCTGCAATGACAGACTGACTGAAGTCAAATTGTGATACTTGTGAAAATATTGTAAAGACTAGATCCGGTCATGTTGTATGTCTGCCAAGGTGTTAGCTTAATTTATGCAGACACTATATCAACATGGATCTCTGCACTTTCTTATTGGGAAAAAAGTTCCCATTCTTTAAAGAGAATGGGGGTGGATGGTGTATTATGATATAGATTCCAGATCAGTCAGACATGTACCTTTAAGACACTCATATTGCATTTGTCATGTTCCATTATGAAGGTATCTGTCTCATCTTCAAAACCTCTCCCTGTATCTTGGAGTTAGTATTGTGTCTTCAGTCAGTCAGCTATGTCTATGTAACATGCAGCAACATCAGTCTTCACAAAACTCAGAATATTTGTGTCAGTCTGTGATATTGTAGCCATGTAAATAGTTAGTGTTTTTAATAAACATCAGGGCATCTTTCTTAATAAGAAGCTGACTCTGTATGGTATATGTTATCTGCCGAACATATAGAAAACCAGAAAGCACGTTAGTAATTTGTTCATTGTCTTTTCGCGTCAGTTTTTCTACTGTCTTATAATTGTTGGTTTATGATGATTAAGATTCAGAACTTTCATTCTTGAACAGCATTTGATACTGTAGCTTATACTTTTCATGACATTCCACCTTTGTAACTGCATTTGAGTTATTGTTGTTTGAATAAATGCTGTGGCCAATTTTCACGCAATAAATTTCAAAATTAGCTGAAAGGTAATTTACTTGTGTTTGTTGTCATGTTGCAAGTTCTAAGCATGACCAGGGGAATCAAATGCATGTAGTTAATGAGGACTGTTGGATCTTTCATATGTATCTGAACGTCTTACCAGAAGCATGATTAGACAGTAAAAAGTAAGGATTATTTGTGTGGTATTACTGGTTGAGTACCCACCACAGGCTGGTAATTTACTTCAGATTTATCCCTGACCTCACAAACACTCTATTATTAGTGTGATCAGTTTTTCGTTTATCAATCACCCACATTGACAATGTTGAGAATTCGAGGCTATTGTATGAAAAGTCAATGCTTTACCTACTGCATTGTGGGATTGCTTATATTCAGATTAAGTGCTTAACTCCAACCTTGAATCACAACCTTCCAACTCAGGCTAGAATGAACGCATGTGACTATCAGTATTAATATTTTGAATGCGTTTCTGTTTGTGACGATAAATACAAACTTGGAAGGTCGGTTCATGGGATGGATTTTCTCATTGACAGTCAAAGTGTTATCGAGTGGGATTCATAGTGCACATTCTACCATGACTCATGGTGACTTTTCTCACACAACCCTCTCTTTTCTTTGTGTCATCAGTTAAGCAACTGGGACAAAGGGGGCCTTTCTTAGGGAATCAGATGACTGGAGAAGTGCAAATGCTTGCACAGCTGGAATATCCCTGAGTGCATGCTGCTGGCACCAAAATAAACCCTCCAACCATAACAAGGACAGAACGCCCCTGGTGCTCACCTTCCACCCTACCAACTTTCGCATAAACCAAATTATCCGCCGACATTTCCGTCACCTCCAAAAAGGACCCCACCACCAGGAATATATTTCCCTCCCCACCCCTTACTGCCTTCCGCAAAGACCGTTCCCTCTGTGACTACCTGGTCAGGTCCACGCCCCCCTACAACCCACCCTCCCATCCTGACAATTTCCCCTGCCACCGCAGGAACTGCAAAACCTGCGCCCACACCTCCTCCCTCACCTCCATCCAAGGCCCTAAAGGAGCCTTCCACATCCATCAAAGTTTTACCTGCACATCCACTAATATCATTTATTGCATCCGTTGCTCCCGAAGCGGTCTCCTCCACATTGGGGAGACTGGACACCTCTTAGCAGAGCGCTTTAGGGAACATCTCCGGGACACCCGCACCAATCAACCACACTGCCCTGTGGCCCAACATTTCAACTCCCCCTCCCACTCTGTCGAGGACATGGAGGTCCTGGGCCTCCTTCACCGCCGCTCCCTCACCACCAGATGCCTGGAGGAAGAACGCCTCATCTTCCGCCTCAGAACACTTAAACCCCAGGGCATCAATGTGGATTTCAACAGTTTCCTCATTTCCCCTTCCCCCACCTCACCCTAGTTCCAAACTTCCAGCTCAGCACTGTCCCCCTGCCTATCTTCTTTTCCACCTATCCACTTCACCCTCCTCCCTGACCTATCACCTTCATCCCCTCCCCCACTCACCTATTGTACTCCATGCTACTTTCTCCCCACCCCCACCTCCTCTAGCTTATCTCTCCACGCTTCAGGCTCTCTGCCTTTATTCCTGATGAAGGGCTTTTGCCCGAAACGTCAATTTTGCTGCTCCTTGGATGCTGCCTGAACTGCTGTGCTCTTCCAGCACCACTAATCCAAAATCTGGTTTCCAGCATCTGCAGTCATTGTTTTTACCAAAATAAAAGCCCAGCTTTGCACCACTTCAGGACATGCCCCTCACCACGTGGTGCTTGATGGTTATTGGTGAGGTAATGGCCCAGGGGAAGGGAAAGGAAAGCTCAATCCCCACTCCGTAGACAGGGATGTGCACATCTTGGTGGATGGGGTACTGGGACGGAAGGCAGTGCCGTTTCTTGCAGACTGCCACAGGCACCCGAGCCACCAAACCAAGCCAACCTGGACCCCAGTTGCAGTTGAGATCAGTCCTGTATCCTGGGTGAAGTGGGATGTCCAGCAGTGCTGGAAGAATGTCAATGATTTCCTGCTCTCTGCAATGTGGGGTGCTACCATTTTCCTTTTGCGACCTCACCCTTAAAAATCGCACCACTCACTCTGCCACTGCATGAGCCTGTCACCAAAGCTCGTAAACTACCACTGTCATTATTGCATGTAGCACGTCCACCCGACAGTGCTCATCCCTTCCAAACTATTAATCCTTTCAGACCTTTGTACTTCCCACTCACTCATTGGAGACGGAACACCACCCCTCCTGCTCCTGAATCACCATTGTGTTCTCTCCTACCCACTTCCAACACACTTAATCCTCCCTTTGAATCATTGCAGGAATAAAATTGGTGCACCCCTGGATTGATGCCTCTACTGCATCCCCCCCACCCCCACCCTCATCCCCAGCCCCAGCCCTACCTAGGACTGGTAGGACTAAATGCCTGAGTAATCTTGGCCAATGCCCTGGATCTGACTAAGGACTGCGCTCCCCTATCACTTTCAGACTGGCCATTTGATGGAAGCACATGCAATGTGATAGTTGTTAGGACAAGTTGCCAGTGTGACGTTGATGTGGCATGGTGTGGCATATCTACATGTCTACCTCGTGACTGCTCAGTGCTTTCCCACTGTAACAGGTTGCCTGCCTGTCCATCTTCACTAAACAACAACAGGAGACATGCAGATTGGCAGCACAAATTGAGCACTAAAGACCCTGTGCACTAAAAAAACAATGGGAAGTATACAGAGGCTGACAGCTTGTAAGTCAGTGCTGAAGTTATTGAGTGTATGTTAACAAAGCAATGTGAAATCTATGGAGACTACCTCTAAGTAGGCACAAAGTAAGTGAGTGCTAAGAAAGCAAGAGCCATAAGTTGCATCCTGTGCATGAGGTGAGTGTATGCAAAGCAACAATGCAACCTTGCAATTTGTAGCTGTTCCTGAGCGTGAAGTGTTGAGTGAGGTGTTGAGAGGCTGAATTGTTCGGAGGGTGTGTATGATGATGAGGTGAGGCTGGTGGTTTGCATGAATGAAGGGTGAACAAGGGTATGTCTGTAGAGCTTACAGGGAGGTGCTGGTGATGAAACGGTTGATGATCAGACCAAGCAATTGGTGAGCTGCAGTCAGGTACTCCCACTGATTTATGAGTCATTAATTTGCACGTCTCTTTTGGGGAAGAAGAGGAGAATTGGAAGTGGCATTTAAGTAAAGCAAGTTGCCGATTTAATAACATTAAAATGCATGAAAATAAGGTAGTTGGAACTACATAGTGTTATTTAGAATTTGCAATTTAATTAAGACTTGGGATTTTGAACATTTAATTTTCTCTATGTTTTCCCAACTTGGTATTGCTCACATTTACACTAATGAGAGAGAAAATCTATCCATAATGTACAAAACCTGTAGGAGTGAGCCAGGAGACAAAACATTTCATCCCTGCTTACTGGTGTGATGAGTCTGATGGCTTAAGGAATAATTGGAAAAACAGCATATTGTCAGTTTTGTGTTTTCTACTGGAACACAAAGAAAGCCAATGTCCTGTCTTTCTTACAGTGGTGTTGCGTGGACATGGATACATCATGGATGCCTTGCTGTAAGGGAGGTAAATGTGTGTCTGTGTCTGTCTCTGTCTGTCTTAAGGCTAGTCAGTTTCAGTATAAATACATTGCAGAGTATTTCTGGTGTGAAGTGTAATCAAATATTTAAAATTGCTTCCTCTATTCAGAGTGAATCAAGCCCAATATAGATTGGTGAACATTTTCCATGTTTCAATAGAAATCTAGTCCCTTTAGATTTACATTGTTTTCAAAAGATCACTGTTGATCTTTTTTTGTTGCATTTAACAATTGCATTTAATTATATGGTTGGTGACTAGGTAGTACCAGCAACTCACCAATACCATTGTAGTGATTTTCAGACATAGACTTAACAAAATGCATCTCAGGAATGTCTCTTTCAGGTAATTTTTGCATTTGATCTAACCTCTAAATTCCAGATGACCTGAAACAAATGAGTCAGCAAGCCACCTTATGGTAGTTATGTCTGGATTTTGAATTGACTTCAAATCACGAATAGATTAAGTTATTTGATCTGGAAGTTATTTTCATCAACTTGTAATGATATACAACATAGGAGCCAGACCTTCTGGACCAGAGATAGGGGCACCACCACTGCATCACATGAGCGCTTAGTATAGGTTTCATTCTGGGTGAGGCAATGACATTTGTTAATTACCTAGCATATATTTGGAGAGTTTTACATAATTTAATGAGCTGAACTCAATCAGAACTTCATTGTGGTTAAACAGTTCTCAAACTCTGGGTTAATATTAAGCTTAGAACTGTTAGTTAATTGATATCTTTTCTTTTCTCAAGACTGCTGCCAAGTTCTTCTTAAATAGGCCTTGGCTTGCAGAGAATCCCCCTAATTATTTTGTGTTGTACGATGTAGTATCAGTTCAATGTTGCTCCACCCCAAATCTGGGAGATTCTCATTCGTGTCCTAGATTCCTTTGAATAAAAATCATCCATTGGAAATTGCTGTGGATACATGAATCACCTGATGAAGGAGCGTCGCTCCGAAAGCTAGTGTGCTTCCAATTAAACCTGTTGGACTATAACCTGGTGTTGTGTGATTTTTAACTTTGTACACCCCAGTCCAACACCGGCATCTCCGAATCATGTGTCAGTTAAGGTTGGTACTAAATACATGTGAGGCATGATTTCATGTTGTCTTCTGGTTCTTATTAAGTGAACTAGGTCAAGGCTTGTTCTGCTTTGTTCCAGTTGCTTAATATGTTGTCCACTTTTTATAACATGTCAATTTATCCTCTTCATACTGAGCTAATGCCACAGACTTAGTTTTAGTGTGTGGGTTTTAGGATTAGAGTTATACAGTTAAGATTATGCTTTTAGAATTAGGGTTTAGTATTAGGGCTTTAGATTTCAGATTAGTAATTGGCCTCAAAGTTCATGGTTACAGAAAATAAAAATCCTTAAGCTCTTCTGTAGGACAGGAGAGTGAAGTTGAGTCTATTGAAAAAAAGAAGTGCTTTCTCTGTGTAAGGATAGGGATTGGAATTATGCTACCTGAGATGCAAGGCTAATAGACTGATCCATCCTTTCAAGAGTATGGTCCTGGAAAAGTACAGCCAGTCAGGCAGCATCCGAGGAGCAGGAGAATCGACGTTGCGGACATAAGCCTTTCATCAGGATTGAGGCCCTTCATCAGGCATGATCAATCCTTTCACCAAATGCCGCAATCTAATAAAATATTGCTCTACCCAGTGATGTGGAGAAACTAGGCTCGAGGTCAGGTAGCAAACATCTGGAGGTTTCTGAGATGTCATTGTGAGAAATTAAGCCAAATAGAATTTCATTTCTAGAACATAGAACAGTACAGGACAGAACAGGCCCTTCAGCCCACAATGTTGTTGCGACCACTGATCCTCATGTATGCACCCTCAAATTTCTGTGACCATATGCATGTCCAGTAGTCTCTTAAATATCCCCAATGACCTTGCTTCCACAACTGCTGCTGGCAATGCATTCCATGCTCTCACAACTCTGTGTAAAGAACCACCTCTGACATCCCCTCTATACTTTCCTCCAAACTCTTAAAACTATGATCCCTCGTGTTAGTCATTTCTGCCCTGGTAAATAGTCTCTGGCTATTGACTCTATCTATGCATCTCATTATCTTGTATACCTCAATTAGGTCCCCACTTCTCCTCCTTTTCTCCAATGAAAAAAATCTGAGCTCAGTCAACCTCTCTTCATAAGATAAGCCCTCCAGTCCAGGCAGCATCCTGGTAAACCTCCTCTGAACCCTCTCCAAAGCATCCAAATCTTTCCGATAATAGGGCGACCAGAACTGGACGCAGTATTCCAAGTGCGGTCTAACCAAAGTGTTATAGAGCTGCAACAAGATCTCACGACTCTTAAACTCAATCCCTCTGTTAATGAAAGCCAAAACACCATATGCTTTCTTAACAACCTTGTCCACTTGGGTGGCCATTTTAAGGGATCTATGTATCTGTACACCAAGATCCCTCTTTTCCTCCACACTGCCAAGAATCCTATCCTTAATCCTGTACTCAGCTTTCAAATTCGACCTTCCAAAATGCATCACCTCGCATTTATCCAGGTTGAACTCTATCTGCCACCTCTCAGCCCATCTCTGCATCCTGTCAATGTCCTGCTGCAGCCTACAACAGCCCTCTATACCTCCAACCTTTGTGTCATCTGCAAACTTGCTGACCCATCCTTCAATCCCCTCATCCAAGTCATTAATAAAAATTACAAACAGTAGAGGCCCAAGGACAAAGCCCTGTGGAACACCACTCACCACAGACTTCCAGGCAGAATATTTTCCTTCTACTACCACTCACTGTCTTCTGTTGGCCAGCCAATTCTGTATCCAGACAGCTAAGTTCCCCTGTATCCCATTCCTCCTGACCTTTTGAATGAGCCTACCATGGGGAACCTTACCAAATGCCTAACCCGAGAATGCAACTTTAATAAAAAGGGTTTTGTGATTTACACATGAAAGAAGTGAAACTATCACTGTATTCTAACAGATGAAAGGCTTAACAGACAATCAATTCTGTATAATTTCAGTTACATCACACTGCAAATTTTTGCTATAAATTCTGTGTTACGATCGAGCCCTCCACAATCACCTGATGAAGGAGCGTTGCTCCGAAAGCTAGTGTGCTTCCAATTAAACCTGTTGGACTATAACCTGGTGTTGTGTGATTTTTAACTTTGTACACCCCAGTCCAACACCGGCATCTCCGAAAGATACTTGAAGGGATAGATAGAGTAAATAAAGATTAAATGCTTCTCTTAGTTGAAGAGCCTAGTACAGAGGCCACAATTTTAAAATGGTGGGAGATACTTAAGATTGAAATGAAGAGAATGTTTTACTCAGAGTGTTGTGAACTTTTGGAATTATCTACATCAGATTCCTTGGAAGCTCACGGTTTGGTTTTTGATTATCAATGGGGTAAAAGGTTATGGGGATGCTATAAGTAAAAAACATTGACGTGTTCAATCAGCCATGATTGTGATAAGTGGTAAAACAGGTTCAACAGGCTGAATAGCCTGCTCCCATTCCTATGATTCCTTATATTGGTGATGTTCAAGATTATTGAATCAAAACTGGAGCAGGAAGAAGGAAGACCCCAGCAGAGCATATCCTTGATGTCGGAATGGGTAACAAGTGAGTTGTTCAGTTTTGTCTCCTAACTGCCAATTGTGATGATTTCGTATCAATGTCATAGTTCGAGCAGATTGGATTTGAGAGAATGAGAAGTTAAGTTTTGAAATAGAATTTCAAGAATAGTAATCATTTATCACTCACAATGTCAAATTAGGCTTTAATAAATTAAAATCTCTGCTGAGATTTCTTGAGGGGTTCTTTCAATCAGGAGTTATAGCTTCTAAAGAAGATTGGCAAAAACACAGCTAAAATAAAATAAAATCTATTTGTTCACAGAATCTCTGCACTGTGAAAGCAGGCCATTCGACTCATTAGGTTCACACCAATGCTCTGAAGAGAAGCCCAACAAGGCCCACACCCCTAACTTATCCCAGTGACCCTGCATTTCTCATGGCTAACCCAATAAGCCTGCATACCCCTGGACATTTTGGGTGATTTAGCATAGCCAATTCACCTAACCTGCACAGCTTTGGCCTATGGGAGGAAACTGGAGGAAACCCACACAAACACAGGGAGAATCTGCAGACTCCACACAGGCGGTCACCCTATAGTGAAATCAAACCTGTGTCCCTGGTGCTGTGACGCAGCTGTACTAACCACTGAGCCACCAGGTTGCCCCATTGCATTAAAGGCAAGAACTTGGCAAAGAATAAAATTGACAAATACTTTTTACAAGGCAAAGATGCCTTTCTGATCACTTGCTACTTGAATTATTGTGGGATATGTTAAATTTATTTGACAGATGGTAATAATCTAGAGGTATTTCTTACAGAGTATATTCTTCTGGTATTTTACATATTAATATTGCTGTGCTTTGCACCACAACATTTAGACTCATCCCATTTTGGAACCAGTTCTTCCACATTTGTTATCTATTTATTATGATAGTGTCAAAAGCAAAATAGAGATTCTTCATTACCTAATCTTCATTGCACCAAATAATGTTTTAATTTGAACATGAGATCACAGTAAATTTTTAAACAGCAATGAATTCATGCATAGGCAGGTTGAAACTTGGGTGGTCTCCCAGTGACAGTTTAAGGGTGGCAGCTCTGAAAAGAATAACTCAACTAGTTCTCTGAGGAGAAAATGGAAATAAAGAGTCACTGATTAACCATTTCAACTGTCTGAAGTGGAAATTGATTTGACTTCAAAACCCACTGAGTATTATAAAAATTTGGTGTTTTGTTAAGAAATTGTTGGGTAATTCTATCAAAATCAGCCTCCCAGAAATAATGGAAGGATAGCATTTTCCAATAATACCAGAATGTTGTCAGGTATGGAAGGTTTGAGTTATAAAGAAAGGCTGGATAGGCTGGGACTATTTTCACTGGAGCAGAGGAGCTTGAGAGGTGGCCTTATAGAGGTTTATAAAAATCATGAGGGTATAGGTAAGGTTAATGGAGGGTGTCTCTTCCCTGGGATGGGCAATTTCAAGATTAGGGGGCATATTTTTAAGGTGAGAGGAGAGAGATTTAAAAACGAGATGAAGGGCAAATTGTCTACACAATGTATGGTTTGCATGTGGAATTGACTTCCTGAGGAAGTGGTGGATGTGGGTACAGTTACAACATTTAAAAGACGCTTAGATAAGAACATGAATAGGAAAGGTTTGGAGGGACCTGGGCCAGGAGCAGGAAGGTGGGACTAGGTTAGTTTGGGATTATGTTTGGCATGGACTGGTTGGACCAAAGCGTCTGTTTCCATGCTGTATGACTCTATGAGTCTAATCGTAGCACAATAATATTCCACCTCAACTGTTGTCCACACCTTATTTGCGTTATTGTTGCTAGAACAAAGTCAGCATAACACCATCACAGAAGTTTAATCTACAGCACTGAGACGAAAAAACTATTAAAAAATCTACATAGTGGATACTGGGAATCAAAAATAAATTCAGAAAATGCTGGGATCATTAATTGCTTCTGCAGTCATCGGTCGAGGGATGAGCAGAGGGGAGTTTTAATCCCAAAAATGTGTTCGGTCATATTGGAGTGGGTGGGAAGAGCCTGAATCCCAACATCAGCCCTCTCCAGTTTCAGTGGAGGAGTTAGTGGAAAGGTGCAGGTGACAGATACGTTATAAGGAGAGGAGTTGGCACTTTAATTATTAAAACATATTATATGCTTAATTCTTATTCACCATTTAAAGTTTGACTTTGGTTGGTCAGGTTTGTTGAGCTTTGTGAAACTCACCAGCTGCACTAAGCTCAGAGAATGCTGAGCCAGGAGGGAAGTAACTTTCAATCCACCTGTTGGAATTATTGTAGCGCCCAAAGGGACACCCACCCCTCGAAGCTATCGCTCTCCTGCACCACTGATCTCCCTAATCCAGGTCTCTATTCACATCCCCTGCTCCTCATCCCCTGGATCGCAGAATTGGAACAGCCCTCGAATTTTGCCCTGGCCCCTGCTTTTGGTCTAAGTACACCAAGCATTGCCTTCTACCTCCAGGGATCAGCATTGCACTTTGCTAGTGTGTGGACAACATGTTCCTGTGTCATCCTCTGGGTACCATTTTCCAAATTGGAATGAAGCCCTGGATATGACATGCATGTGCCACCTGAGCTCTGAATTCTGGATCCCCTCTGGCTAAAGGGCACTTTTTAATTGTCTTTATTGGCCAGTCACTTGTGACAGGGATTATGTGCATGTTCCTCCCGCAATGCAGGGCCTTTGTAATCTAACTTAGAGTTACTAGAAAACGGAGTGCTGGGCAGACCACATCTTAGACCGAGTAACCCCTCACAGAAAAAAGGTGTTTCTTAGCAGAAAAGGCAACAGAACTTTCAGCACAAACTACCTTCAGCGTAGCTCAAGATCCCACAATCATGTACACACGTTGAGTAAACATTTTGCATGAAGCTGGCCTCAGGGTGAATTATATAAAAAGAAGGAGCAACATTAGGCCATTCAGCCCTTCGAGCCTGCTCTACCATTCCATCTCAGCACGGCAGATCCACTATCTCAGTTAATCACATTTGAGAATTTTGAAAAAAACAAATTACAAGCATTGATCACCAGGGCCATTGCCACTACAACAAAATAACCATAAAGGTGGGTATAACAAGGGAAGGATTAAATCAAAACAATGTTGGAGAGGGAGATGTAGTGCACTCCAGTCCCTGTGGCGCAGAACTCAGCTCTCAAACACAAATCCAATGACCATCATATCACCCTGTGGTGGAGCTGTCGGTTGATCCTTAAAGGGACATGCATTTCTAAAATTAAACTAATCACTTATCTTTACACAGAAAATGGTTAGACCTTTAATTTTTTTTACTGTATGAATGATGTTGTCTTTAAATCAATTAATATATCATAAATCAATTTGAAGTGTTCAAATATACACAAGATCATGAGATGTTAATTCATTTCTGGGTGGCTTTTTTTGGATCAACCTGTTGTTAGCATTGCTATTTATCAGGATTACCCTCAGCAAAATATTCAATTTTGCTGAAGAGAGATCCAGGATATTTTGTGATTTCATTTATTTTACTGAAAATACTCAACCCCTCAAATGCTTTGGAGTTATCATTGAATGTTCTAGCAAAACTAAATTAAACGAATGGAAGGAATTTGCAGATGCTATCAAAATTAATTAATTCATGATATAATTAAAGTATAAGATGTCAAAGAGACTTTGAATGAATGTCAACTCCTTATAAGCACATCTGTTGACATTATGTTCGAAATGTATTGCTTATAATTCTGCTAAAGCCCGACAGAATGAAAAACAATTTGTATAAGTTTCTACAACAGCAGATACCCAGACCTGTTGCAGTATATTGAGTTATATTTTATACTTCAGAGGTCTGCACAGTAGTTTAGGACTCTTAACTATGTTTTATAGGGATTTTAACCTGTACTGGCACATGATAAAGTTTCAAGACATTCCTTAATTGTTTTCTATTGAAAATGGGGATAATAATTAACTGGGTTAATGGTATTTAAAAGGTAGCCTCACTTGCACACTCAGGTGAACATAAAAGGCACATTTGCGTTTAAATTTCATCGATTTGCTCCTTTCATTAAAAGGAAGCAGACATGGATGAAAAGCAGGTTCCACTGCTTTATACTCACATCTATTATTTTGTTAAACTTAATCAAGGCAGGAATTTTAGTCCCTCATGACAATTCTTCATTGGCTTCAATAGTAAATGATCATGTGTATGATTAATGTCACCAGTGGGAAAAAAAATTAATATCTAATACTCGAGCCAATGCTTCGAGCTTGAGCCAAAAGCAACAGCAGCTGATTGCTGAAATGATCTTGTGAAGAAAAAGACACAAATCTCATTGCATAAGAGAGATGATTCTGTGTGTGGGTGGTCCACAATGATTGATGCATACAGAAAAAAAAGGCACAAAGACTATCCTCAGGCATTTAGTCATCAATGCTTTCTAAAAAAAAATTAAATTCTGACCCCTGTGTCCCAGGAAGCACTTTGTGTGCGTGGTCTTTTGTTGTTGGATACAGAAATATTCTCAAACCAGGGACTGGTGTGAAATCAGTCAGGCCACATCTGTTTGTTGAAAGACTCTATTGATAATTCACAAACTCTTCAGTAGATTATATGTAGAACTTTGAAGTCATGGTTTAAAATAGCTTCTATTGTACTTCATATATACTTTATGCATATATCTATGTCAATGAACATATATGATATATACACAGAGTTTTCAGAGGAGTAGTAGAGAAGGAAATGAAAAGAAACAAATTTTCCACTCCAGATCTCACGACTTCATGGGATGTCCTACCTCAAACACCCAGAGATCTGTAAATGAAGAAATTGCTCTGCTCAGTCACATGAAGATCCAAGGCAGAAACCCATGACCTGGAGTAGAATTCATCCTTAAGAGGGACAACTGCTGACCAGACCCAATGTATGTCAGTTAATGTGTATAAAGGGCTGAATTTACAGCTTTCCTTCAACTGATATCAACTAAATCAACATTATCAAAAAATGACGTTTCAAGCACTCGTTGAGCATATACCAATTTTCCAAAATTTTTCACATTGATTAAAAGCCATCAGACATGGGAGATGGGACTCAGGCTCAAAACTGGCTATGAACCCACATCCCAGGATTAAGTAGGATTGCCAACTGCAGCTGCTTGAGGAAGTGTTTCAAAGTGGATTGTTTATTTAGATTCAAAGACATTCATGGAATATTTAGAAGTTTTCAAATATTAAAAAATATTTCGTTTACTAAGAACCAGTGCCAAAGTAATATTTCTGTTTACTTTTTAAAAGTAATTTTCAATTATTTAAAATCCAGTTACTTACAGACTGGGGACTACATATTTATTATCAATGCTTATATTT
This sequence comes from Chiloscyllium plagiosum, assembly GCF_037043375.1. NCBI lineage: Eukaryota > Metazoa > Chordata > Chondrichthyes > Orectolobiformes > Hemiscylliidae > Chiloscyllium > Chiloscyllium plagiosum. Next base: position 55,729,714 of record NW_028270153.1, on the reverse strand, counting down.
TGTGAGTAACCCATTTTCAGACGTCTAAATGAAAATGGAGCAGATACCACTTTTAACCACTTAAGGATTTTTTTTTGTCATGGGGTTGCAATGGGAACTGTTAACTGTCAATCTTAATTAATTGTTTAAACTCAGACCAGATAAGTAGAGTTCGATTGGTGAGAATATTTAACCCTGACTAATGCATGTAACCTACACATCCCTGAACACTATGGGCAACTTTAGCATGGCCAATTCACCTAACCTGCACATTTTTGGATTGCAGGAGGAACTCCACCCAGTCACCCGAGCCCGGGTCCCTGGTGCTGTGAAGCAGCAGTGCTAACCACTGAGCTACCATGCCACCCCATCTGCTGTGGCAGGATTCAAACCTGGGTCCCCAGAACATTACCTGGGTTTCTGGGTTAAGAATCCAGTAAAAATACCACTAGGCCATTGCCTCTCCTATGCTGAATATGAGTTCCCTATTTCTCTTTACTTAATCCCTTTCATTCACTGCCACTCTGTTTGGTAGCACTAATCCCCATTCAATTAAAATGTCTCTGAAAATGAAACTGCAAAAAAAAAAGTTAAAAGGCAGCTTTTTGGAAATAAAACAAATGCTGAAGGTTACACGATGGCATGATCATAACTTGAAGAGACAGCTTTGTCTTTTAAGTCAAAACTCTTCTGGAGAATCTTTTACTGTTTTTAAATGCTGATGTAGATTTGACATTAGATTCAGTCAATAAAATTTTATTACTGTTCAGAAAAATGCATGAACCCAAAACTGAACCTTTGTACAGAGACTTCCTGAGGACAGTGCAGCTTTACCATTGTAGCATCAGTATCAACTCTGCTTCATTATTTATGATTCAGACATTTTTATCTTGTTTTTGTCTGGCATTGTAAATAATACTATTCAAAAGTACCCAAAGAGGTAATGATCTCTTTAGGTTGAATCCCACAGTCACCTCATACTGTCATTTGAGTAAAATTGCATAATTGCGAGTGCGTTGGCATTCCTTCGAGAATCAAAATTGGACAAATTATAGCTGTCATATTGCAGCTCATTTAACTGATTATACTCAGTGAATATATCTGAAGTGAATTCAGAATAAAATTCTTCAGTCATAAGATTTAACCAAAACCACTCAAGATCTATTCTCCGAACTACTTTAAAGGCAACAAAACAAAAGTTATTATTAATTACAAATTTGGATTCTAAAATCCAGGTAGCCACAACCAAATCACTCCTGTCAAAAACATTTTTGTTGAAAATGTGGTCAGCTGTCCATCCTAGTGAAGATCAAAAGTCCCATTCGATGACAACAATGAAATGTATTTTTTTTGTGGTATTCCAGTCTTATATTATGTTTCAGAGATGGTCTGAAACCATCATGGAAAGGAAGTTTGAATGACACTAAAGAAGTAGGAGAGGAGTTTAATTAATTGGCGCAAAGATAACAATGCAAATGACCTTGGAAGATTATGCCGGAGGTGTTTGGCCTAAGCCTGAAAAATGCAGTGGAGATAGCAACATACCGGAATCCAAAAGCATAGCCAAAGATGCTTTGACAGAATAGATTTAATAACTACAAATGGTGGATTTTGGGAATTTTAAATCTTGTTTGGAGTTTTTTAAATTCATTGGTCTTAAGGAAATCAATGAATTTTGAGATCAGCATGTGATTGTAAGCTCTGACTTACCAGGTCTTTTGAAAACCGGAACAAGGAGGCTGGCAAAGAAAGTATTAGAGAAAGTGTGGGAAGACAGGTAGCAGCTAATACTGATCAATTTTCCACAAATGGAGTGGACACAGGCAGTTTAAATCTACCCACAACAATTAGATTTTGTACTACCTTGTTCACTAGAGGAAGTAATCAAGGAAACAGAGTGAATCAAAGCCAGAGACACATACATTGTGATGTGAGTTAAATCAGATATCTTCACTTTTTCCAACATTAAGCCATTATAGGAGGCTAACATTCATTCATAGCATCTGAAAGTGTAGTTATTTGCACTCCTGTTGCTTGCTTCCATGGCAACGATCCTGTACTTTAAGTTAATTGACCATGAAGTGCTTTGAGGCTTGTCAGAGCATGAAAGGTACAATATAAATGTAAATTATTTTTCCTTTGATACTGTTTACCTTGCTGCCCAATATATTAGCCATTAACTAGATGATGCTAATTGGGACTCCAGATGCAGATTACTGGATGTCTGACACTTAAAATTACATTTGCATATATCCTTCGAGCGCATTTCTTGATGAATAAGACAAGATGCAGACTGAGTGTACTTCTTGATTTTATTTTCTTGATTACTGGATGGAAATAAATGTTTGTAAAATAATTGTGCACATGTTAAATATAGTTGCTCTATCTTGTCTAAATTTATCTATGATCTTTTCTATCAAAGTAAGCAATTGTGACTAAACTGATATCATTGCAGTCTGTCAACAATTTCTTTTGGACAACATCTTAGAAAATAGAATTCTGCCACTTTATTTACTTCATCATTAATTACCTTTTAAAAACATATCTTTAGTAGTTCTGTAATAAACTTTCTTATCAGTTTATTGAAAGTTTATTGTTTATTATAGACTTAAAAAGTGAAACTTGATATTACCGATCAAAAACTTGAGATAATTTTCCCAACTTGCTCCCTGGCCAAATTATGAAGGAGTGAACATCATAATGATACCATCCTGCTTTCCTAGTTAATCAGGAGGGAGGGTGGCTGGGATTTATAATTAAGGGGACTCTTGGATTTTAGAGGTGGCACTAATCACAGGAATGGAGAGGAGATCTTGGAAGACTGCTCCGTGATTTTCTCACTTCCACATAGATGTTGTACTGAGAGATCAAATGGATCGAAGTGAGATGAACTCTGCCAAATGGGGGGAGGTAGAGTAATGTAGCACAGAAGAGGGTCTTCAGCCAATCAAGTATGATCCATCTATACTCTTCCCACTTTCACAACTTGACTGCTAGCCTCAAATGTTATTGTGAAGTTTCCTGCCTTTCCTACCCTCCCATGCACAGCATTCCAGACCCCCACCACCCTCTGGGTGAAAAAGATTTTCCTCAAACTTCCTTCACATTAAAATTATATCCCCTCCTTATTGACCCTGAGGAAAACAGCTATTTTCTGTCCACCCTGTCCTTGCCTCTCATAATCTTGTATATCTCAGTCAGGTAACCCCCTCAGCCTTCTCCACTCCAAAGAAAACAAGCTGAGCCTAAGCAACTTCTCCTCCTAGCTAAAATTCATCAGACCAGGCAACATCCTGGTGAATTCATTCTGGAAATCCCTCCAGCACTTCTGAGGCTATCAGAAATGCACACATTACTCCAGCTGTGGCCTAACCATAACTCCCAACATAACTCCCTTCTCTTATAATCTATGCCATGACCAATAAAAGCAAGCATCCCAAATGTCTTCTTATCCACTCTATTTACCAGACCTGCTGCCTTCAGGGATTTATGGTCAAGCTTCCCAAGGTTCTTCTGTTGCTCTGAGCTTCCTGAGTCTCCTACCATTCATTGAGTACTCCCTTGTCTTGTTATTTCTTGCAAAGTGTATTATCTCACACATTTCAGGGTTAAATTTTATCTGCCACTGATTTACACAACTGACCAACCTGTCTGTATCTTCCTGTAACTGAAGATCATCATCTTCACTCATGACCACTTGACCAATCTTTATACCTTTGACAAATGTAGTCAACATCACCCAACATTCTCATCTACATTATTTTTTAATATATATCACAAACAATAAGGGAGCCAGCACTGATCTCTGTGGCAACATACTGGACACTGGCCTCCAGTCACACAAACAGCCTTCTTCCACCACCACCTGTCTCCTACCGTAAAGCCAATTCTGGTTATAACTTACTAAGTTACCCTGGATCCCATGTGCTTTTACCTTCTTTTACAGTCTTCCATGTAGGACCCTGTCAAAAGGATTTGTTGAAATCCATATAAAACTACATCAACTACACTAACCTCATCTACACACCTGACCACCTCCTTGAAAATCTCTGATGAGATAGTCACTCGTCTGTAATCCCTAGTTTACCTCAACACATTTTCTTGAAAATAGAAACCACATTAGCTGTCCTTCATCCCTCTGCCACTTTTTCTGTGGCCAGAGAAGAATTAAAAATTTGGGTCAGAACTACAGTAATTTCTTCCCTCACATCCCACAGCAGCCTGGGATATGTCTCATCTGGACCTGGGGACTTGCCCACATTTAAACCTCACAAAAGCTCCAGTACCTTCTCACTCCTTCTGTCAATCTACTCAAGAACCTCATAGTCCATCTTTCCAAGTTCTGTATCTACATTATTCTTTTCCTGGATGAAGGCAGATGTGAAATATCCATTTAATTCCCTGCCAATGTCCTCCAGTTCCACACTCACACAGATTGTCGGCTTGGTCCCTAATGGGCCCGCCTTCCTTCTCTCATTATCCTCTTCCCATTAATATGCTTAGAGAGAGGTATAACACTTCCTAATGCATTTATGATACTCCATTAGTAGCCTCTGTTGCTTTGCTCACTTTGTATCTGTTAGAATTTCTCCTTTATTACTTATCCAGTGCTGAATATCCTTAGGTATTCAGGGTTTTCTGGTTGTGTTGCTCCTACATTTCATTCTAAAGGGAACATGTTGTGCATATAGTGTCCCTAATTACTTTTTGAATGCCTCCATTGGTTGCTGTAGGATTTCCTAGAAGTAGCTGTTCCCAGTCTTCTGTGACCAGATCCTGCCTTAGTTTAATAAAACCCGCCTCCCCGCTGAATCCAAAACCCTTTATTACTGATCATCTTTTTCCTTTTCTGTAACAGTAAGTCATACAGAGATGTGGTCAACATTACTAAAATGCTGTCCTGTTGCCAAGTTTAACATCTGTCCATCTTCGCACCCAGGAATTAATTCCAACATTGTCCCTGTTGTATCAGCTACCTGTTGACATAAACCCTCTCCTGAATATATTTCAAGAAATCTGCCCTGTCTAAATCCTTTACAAAATAATTACCCCAATTAGTGTTACACAATTTAAAATAACCTTATATCACTATCCTATTATTCTGTGAACTGTCTACACACTAGTCATTTATTGATTGCTGAATGTTTGGGGTGCTTATCATACACTACCAGCAATGTGTCTACCCCCTTTTTGTTCCTAAGGCCTACCCATAAAGCCCAAGTTAAAGATGCTTCCAAGATATTGTCCCTCCTTACTGCAGTAACTGGCTTCTTAATTAATAATGTAAAACCACTTCCACTTTTATACCCTCCCTGGACAATCAAATGCAGAGATGGAGGTGGCTGAGGACGTCATTTATCAGCAGCAGCAACCTGGACGCAGTGCACCAAGAGGATCTAGAATTTCGGTAGGGCATAACAGGAGAGAGGTATAACACTTCCTAATGCCAAGCCTCTAAACTTTCCAGCATTCTTCTGCACAGCACACTCCAGATCAACACAACACAGCTTCATTCATTTATTGTTCTCCAGGCATCTCACACCCTCATCCGAACCACCGCCCCTCACACTATTGTCACCCCTGCCTCAGTTACTTTCCATAAATATTGTTCTTCCTTGCTATCCATTAAAGTTGTTATGAACACTGACACCTCTCTGCATTCCCCTTTTGTAGGAGAGACCCATTAAATAATTAAATATAAAGTTGTTAGAATTATTATTGGTTAAAACATACAGAAAGAACATGGGCGTCACACCTTGCCAGTGACAATTTCCCAATTAAACTTACATGGTGACAAAAACAAATATTTTAAAGGCTTTCTTAAGGAAGGAATATTCAAGGGATTAGGAATCCAGCTTGCCATCATTAACGTATCCACCAGGCCATAATATTAATTCTGAAGAACTGGACTCAAAATGTTAACTCTGGTTCTCTCTCCACAAATGCTGCCAAACTTGTTGAGTTTCTCCAGCATTTTCTGTTCTTTTGTTTTAGGTCATTAGCACTATTCTAACAAGACAAGAATCTGGGCTGTGAATTATTTTAACTTCTGTTTAATGCAATGTGATAATCACTTTGTGCAAAACATACAAAACTTTTCATTCCTAATGAGCATTTGCAATGCAGGTAGCATCTCTTTTTATTTTGCTTTGTAAATCAAATTTCCTATGTTTTTTTTCTCAAGTTTTTTCTTACTTTTTTTTTCTTTCTGGAACATTAAAAATGTCTCCTTGACCTCGAGACTGAGACAATAAACTGATGTTTTGTTTCCTGTCAAACCTTGCCAAAGTGGCCACTAGGTGTTGTATAAGGCATGGTTTGATCTTCCCATTTCTTTCTAAAGAGGAGAATTTGGGGTTTTGTTCGTATTTTCCTGAGAACATGACTGAGTTTGTAAATCTCATTGAAATTGCCGTGGGACGGATATATCAACTTTGCAATTGAACAAAACAACAGTTGGGTAACAGCAGAAATTAATTGGAAGTTAAACTGGATCGAGGCATTTTGAAATTCTTTTAGAGCAAAAAATCTAATGGAAAATCAATGGTGAATCATATGTTTAGCTTTGTCATTGACATCATCTCGTTTTCTGTGTCTTTGTGCAAGTGCTGGCATGTTCTGCAAGAAATGCAGAATATCTCATTACTGAGTCTGAACACCAAAAGACATACTATCTAAATCTAGGTAAATGAATGACAGAGGGTGAGTCTGGCCTTGCACTGAATCATGTCTAGTCTTAATAGCTAATGTGGTTGTATAGTAACCTACAGTCATACCTCCCAGAAATCTAGGCAAGGCTGTAACGATTATAATATCGCACCTCCACAGATTGGACTGTTTACGCATTACTGCAAATGACAGTTGATTACTTTGCCTTGTTGAATGTGAAAATGAATTGTGGAATATCCTGTTTTGCATGTGAGTCAACAAGGAATAATTCTACAATCACTGGTTTGTCATCTGATTGCATGTTATCCAGTCCTTGTGCTTGGTTTGAAATTTCTTTGCAAACTATCATTTTTTTATTTATTGATGTGCATCACAAATGAATAACCAGTGTAAATCACATGTTTAATCTGAAGATTACCAGGATATGATAAACTCTGATAAGTGGCAATCTTAATGTAGACTGAACAAGGGGCACTGAAAGGCTGTTCGGTATCACTGTGTTGATTTTAGCTTTTATTGTTCAATGGGAACTGAATGGTCATATAACAAAAATCATGGCAATTCACTTGTTGCTTCCTCCATTGTGGCTCCTGGATAGGAGGCCTGTTAATTGTTACAAGCTAATCAGGGTCTATAACGTACATAGGACTCCAGCTCAATTTCTAAATTGGCATTGAGAGCTTAACCAGTTGATGTTGGAGGGTGATTCGAGTTTTTTTCCCTCTCCCCTCCCTATTAGAACTGTGTAGCCTGTTGCTAGCCTTATGCCCAAAACATCGATTCTCCTGCTCCTTGGGTGCTGCCTGACCTGCTGTGCTTTTCAAGTACCCACTCTCGAGCCTGTCCAACATCAGGATGAAATTTCCAGGGTTCCTTTGTGTCAGGTCTGATGGAAGGTCCTGCCTCTTATCCCACCAGCCCACACATCCCCATTCCCCTGGATTGGCAGCTACCAGTGACCAAGAGCAATCACAGCTTGCATTAAATGTAGAAATGAGGAGCAGCCCATTAAGCGCCTGGACCCTCATGTGGAGGGTATTAAGTGGGTGCCACGATAATGCCCATCCAGGGTTAAAATGGATGCCAGCAAGTCAAATCCAATTTTTTTCAGCTGATTTCCATTCATACGCATTTCCTGAAAAGATTAGAGGATCTCGATAAGGAGATAGGAATTTGGCTCTATTTCCACCTCCTTCTTTAGCCTTGGGCTGCAGACGCAGAGCCACAGCTGCTGTAAGAATAATCCATGCTTCATTCCAAACAAGAGTCGCCAGGTGATCTGTTACATTTCACTTGACCTTACTTTGCCTGAAGTGCCAATACAGTTTCCACTGCATTTTCACCAACTGAACATGACCTGATCTCCGAGAAGTTTTCCAAACAATAACCCATGATGATTTCCTTCCAAGAACAGATTTTATCAAAATATAGTGCCAAAAAAATTAATACTTTTGAACGCTAAAAAAACATAACCGTTAAGATTAAGTTACACAGAATAAACAGCACCAGTGTTGTGACATGGTTGGAAATATCTCAGAATGTTGCAACACATCCTGGTGGGACTCCTTTAATTCCATTGCACGTTGATGTTAATATTTGGTAGCCTAACATCAAAAGGAGAGATAGCTAGAACAATAGTAAGTAATCTCATTCCTTCCTGCTCCCACTTGACTTTCACTGCTCAATGTTTTTCTACTCAGTGACCACGTGGAGATTGAAGTGAACATTTCATACAATAGGAATGTTCCCCATTGAATAAAAAGGGATGATGAGCCAAGCTACTAATGTTGAAATTCAGCAGCTTGTCTTCTGAGAGCGTAAGGCTGCCTGGCTCATATAAAATTTTGACCTTCCTCTGGTTCATGTTTTTAAGAGTTAATTAAACCCAGAAAAAAAGAAAAAAAAAACACACACACATTCCTGAACAGTGGCTTCATCTTCTTCTCGTAACACATAGACCATTGCCCAACTGCAGCCCCATTGTTGTCAACACAAAAAACAGTTGCTAAAAATAGAAGGGATGGAACTTGGAGAAGCATTCCTCCGGAAATGATCACTCAATGCCAATTTTATAGACTTTATACAGTTGCTTTCAACAGGTTTAATATTTCAAAGAGTCAAAATCAATATAATTTGAAGCAAGTTGACTTTTGGATTAATATTTATGCATATTTTGTGGTAGTAAACTCTAGATTGCACATTAAATTCATAGCCCTTAGTAAAACAAGGTGTAACTCTGACACACACCATTTTTGTGCTGTGAGGATTGTTAAATTTACCTATTAATACTAAATAAATTTGTAATATTTATAAATTCTTCTGTCAATCACTTTTATCATGTACAACATTCCATGCACCTTGTATTTATAGGTAAGTGAGGTTGTCAGTTTTGGAGATGCCGTTGAAGAGGACTGGTGTTGTGGATTTTTTTAGGTAGTACACATTGCTGTCACAGTGGAGAAAATCCGCGCTTATTTGGTGGTTGGGAAACTAATCAAGTCGGTTGTTTTGTCCTTCTTCAGGATGTTGGAGTTGCACTCACTGGACAATTGGAGCATTTTCCATCACACTTGTATCTTGTAAACGATGGATAGGTTTTGGGGAGTTAGAGATGAGTCACTCACCACAGAATATCCATCTACTGACCTGCTCTTGTAGCCTCTACATTTACATAGACAGTCCAGTTAAGCTTCTGACCAATATTGATCCCATAATGTTGTTGGTGGGGAATTTGAAGATGGTGATACAATGAAATTTATGTAGGAGTTGGTTAGACCCTGTCTTGATGGAAGTAATCATTGCTTGAAAATTGTATGGAGCAAATGTTGTTTGTCAGTTATCATGCCCTAACCTACATGTGAGCATAGGCTGCTTCATGTTCTGAGCAGTTATGACTGCGAATGAACATAGTGCAATCAACAGCTAGCAATTTCACTTCTGCCCTCGTGAAAGAGGGCAAGTCATTAATGAAATATTTAAAACTAACTGGCCCAGGATATTGCTCTGAAAAACTCTGACACTGATGTCCTGGGGCTGAGATGGTTGGCTTCCAACAACCATCTTCCTTTGTGCTACAACTGATGGAACCAGCGAAGTGCTTTCTCTTGATTCCCATTGAATTCAATTTTGCTAGGGCTCAAGGTGCCATACTTTGTTAAGTATTGCCTTGACATCAAGGACAGTCACTCGCACCATCAGTAGGTTGAAAGGCCTACTCCTATTCAAAGCTTCCTTCCTTCCCATCCTTATTTTTGTTTGTGGAAACTTCACCGTGGTGTGATAAGGAATGACCTACGATTGTGGAACATTCTCACTTGAGCAAAGCAAAACAGTGGCATCTAACTCAGCCACTTTTCAAATGCTCAAATCACATTTCCCTTTGACTGACTACATGGAGAAGCTAGTTGCTTTCTGGTGCGACACAGTCTGAGCATGATACCTGCTCTTTTTAAGAGGACAGAGAGAGAATTTTCAGTAAGAATGTGGAGTGGTGGAAAATTAACTACATATCAGAAATACTTGTGGCTCAGCCAACAAGTGGTTATGTGATTCCTTTAACGTACTTCACACAGCACTTCACTGGGGAATGTAATCAAACAAAAATTGACTCACTGAACAAAACCAGGATACATTAGTGACAATAATTTTGGTGAAAGGGAGGAGAATGAGGTGGTCAGTCAGAAGGATTTTGGGAAGGAATTGCAATGCTTACGTTGAGATGGTTGAAGATGTCGCTACCAGTTCTGGGTGGAAGGAAGTGGTGCATTCACCGAGGGTGGGGATGGAAACAAAGGTTTGTTACACTGCAGGCGATTGCAGAGATAGGAAGGAGTGAGACTACGGATAGATTTGATCAGGAGAATGAGAATTTTACAGCTGGGACATTGGTGGACTCAGAGATAGCAAACACAACAATGATGGGTTAACTGGATTTAGACAATAAAGTTAATCTGCTAAAACAAAAATGGAAAATGGGGAAAGGTAATGCTCTTGAATTGAATGGTTTGCTTGGCCATTTCAGAAGGCAGTTAAGAGTCAACCACTTCCCAGTGGGTCTGTGCAATGGGAGTCACATGCAGGCCAGTTGAGGCCAGACAGCATCTGTGGAGTGAAAGAACACGTTAATCAACCATCTTAATTTTTAGATATCTAAAATGCTTGCCATCTTTCATTTGTCACTATTTCAACTGATTAGTATGGCAGTGTCTCCTATGGACATTGGGAGAGAATTTTCATTTCACTGTTGCTTAGTTTGTCAGTATGAATGAGTGCAGTAGTGAGATGGAGATTAGGAAAAAAAAGACTTAGGGACATGTTTTCACCTGAGGCCTAACTATTACAATTTTCAAGTAGGCAACAATTTTGAACCATGGAGGGTCCTCAGAGAACATGATAAGTTTCTCTTTTTAACAATTTTGATTTCCTCCAGATGTTACAGATTATTATCCTGTCTGCTATTGGATTCGCTGTTAAATCTCTCTGTGGCACTTTGCATTTTTCTATTTGTCAAACAAATGGGATTTGAGCATCGCTGACTAAGTGAGCATTTGTTGCCCATCATCAGTTGCCCTGGAGAAGGTAAGAGTATGTTGCTTTCTTAAACAATTGCAGTCCTTTTGCTGGAAGTACAACCGCAGTGTATTGGAATGGAGTTTCAGGATTTTAACCCAGCAACAGTGAAGGTACAATGATATCGCTGTTTCCTCTAAGCTGTACAGCTTCACATAGGCTTGGAGGGTCCCCACATGCTGCTTGCATTGACCTCTGCTTCTGGAGGGTTCTGCTGCACACAGTCCATGAAGGCCCTGTCAGTGGGAACTTAAGGTAATATAGTTCCAGTGCAGGACGGTGTGCAATTGGAGAATACTTATAGGACTCGCAAATATCTGCTTCCCTTGTCATTCTGGTGATAAAGTAAGGTGGGTTTGTAAAGTGCCAAAGGAGCTGGATGAGTTGCTGCATTGTATTTTGTAGAGTTGATGGTACACACTGTGCATTGGTAGTGATGGGTAAATGTTGAAGATGGCAGATATGTCTGTTTTGTCTAAATAGCATTGAGCTGCTTTAATGATGGTTGGAGCTACACTCACCCAGGCAATTTTCTTTTTTATTAATTTATTCATGAGATGTGGCATGGGACTGCCCATTTGTTGCTATCCCTTATTTCTTTTGATCTTAAAGGTTTGCATGACCATTTCAGCAGGCAGTTAAGAGTCAACCACATTATAATGGATCAGGGATCACAAGCAGACCAGACAAGGCCTGTTTTTGTAGTCACAATATTTACATTGCTGGTCCGGTTGAATTTTCTGTCAATGCTAACTAGTTCAGTATTGATTATGAGATAATCAAACATCAAGGGGGTGTGGTCTCTCTTGTTGGATATGCTGGTAGTCTGGCAAGATTGTGGTGTGAATGCTACTTGCCTGTTAGCCCAAACAATGGATGTGATCCAAATCCTGCTGCACATGGAGACAGACTGCTTCAGTATCTGAGGAGTTCTGCTTGATGCTGGATATTGTGAAATCATCAGTGAACATCTCCACTTCAGCCCTGATGATGGAGGGACAGTTATTGGTGAAGCAGCAGAAGATAGTTAGGCCTTGGACATTACTTTCAGAATTTACTGTAGAGATGTCCTGGGATTGTGATTATTGAAATCCAACATTCACAACTATCTTCCTTCAAGCTAAGTATGACTCTAACCAGTGCAGATTTCTTCTCTGACTCTCATCGACTCTAGTTTTGCTATAGCTCCTTGATGATGCCTTGATGTCTCAAGCAGTCATTCTCACTTCCCCTTCCTGAGATCAGTTGTGTGTCACTATTTGGATCAAGCTTTTAGTGAAGTCAGGAACTGAGTGGCTTTCATAGAAGCAGAATCGAGTGTCAGTAAACAAGTGTGACTTGATGCTACTATCGACAACCACTTCCATCATTTTGCTGTTAATGAATACCAATACTGCAGTAACTGGCTGAGTTGAGTTTGTTCCACTTCCTGTCGACAGGACACATCCATGTAGTTGCCACTGTTCAGGGCATTACAGTGGCTTGCAGTGGCACAGCCTCACAGCACCAGGGATCTGGGTTCAATTTCAGTCTTGGGTGACTGTGTGGAGTTTGAAGATTCTGGTTTCTGTTGGGTGCTATGCTTTCATCCCATTGTCCAGATATGTGCAGTCTAGGTGGATTAGCCAGGATGTAAATGTGGGGTTACAGGAATGGACGGGCTGGGTTTGGGTGGGACAGTCTCTGAAGAATCGGTGCAGACTCGATGGTCCAAATGGCCCCTTTCCGCACTGTAGGGATTCGATGATCCTGTTGTAGTTGCATTACAACAGGTTGGCAAGGACACAGATGGTCAGAGCCTAAAGCCTTTGCAGAATCCAGTGTCTTCAGTTATTTTCTTGATAACATATGGAGAGAACTAAATTAGTTAATCTGTGATGTTTGGATCTCAGGAGGAGGCTAAGATTGAATATGCACTCGGCACTTCTGGCTGAAGATGGATGAAATGCTTCAGCACAAGGAAATGCTGCTGGATTTCTCAATCATTGGTGTTGATTAATTGCTGACAGCTTGCTGATTTTCTTTAAATGAGGATTGATCACCATAATCGATTAGTCTTCCTGTTGATGAATTTGAGCAGGGTAACTTTGCCTGGTATTATCTGAATGTAAGCTCTAAAGGAAAATCATTTCCCACTTTATAACTGAACTGGCCTGTAGTGATTCAAGTAGAATAGGTGTAATTTGTATTTTTGCATCAATATTCAACTTTGTTAATACCTCAGGGAAGAAGACATAATTTAATTCTGTGAATTATTAAAGAAATCCAATAAATTTTACCCTTTTCCGCTTTTACACTTATCTCAAAGGCTTAGTTGATCAATGACCTTCTGTAAATAATGCTATAGCTTTGTTGTGTAATGACTTTATTTAGTTAGATTAAATCAATAGATGCATAACTTCCCAGAATGTAATAAAACATGGTCACCAGGGAGTGCACTTCAGAAGTGTTAGTACAATTGAGTTTACCTAGGTGTTCAAAGATACTTTGCATAAGGTCCCTGGTTTATCACCATTATTACTGACTCATTCTCCGTTTTTTCTTTGTTGATTTCCCTGTCTTTTAAGGATAGCTATTGATAACAAACTATGGTTCAAGAGTATTCTTTATTTGCAAAAAGATGGCTTCTATCTCTGTACAAGTTAGAGGAAAAGTATGGATAATGAACAAGAGGGAAAAAGAAAGATCATAGAGTTGATCTTCATTGTGTGTGACAGTGTAAACTGGATGCCAACAATCAGCAGCTCAGTATTCACCTATCTCCATTTATAATCACTCCAACTGAAATTAAAATTGGGTAAGATTAGAAAGAGTTTGCTGATCTGTTATTATCTGTTTTGAATAAGATGATTTGGGTGTGTTGACAAAGGTACAGGGTAAGATTTTTAGGAGACTGTTGAAATCAGGAAGGCAGATAGAAATGTGAAAGAAAAGGAGTTGAGTTTCAGCCAACAACGGTGAAAGACTGATGGAAACTAATGAAGAATAGCTAGCCTAATTGACAGATTAGATATGAGAATTAAATGTTACTATGGAATCAAGGAATACTCTCAGGTCCTGGGAAACAGAGAGGCTCATTGGTTAGCACTGCTGCCTTACAGTGCTAGGGGCCTGGGTTCAATTCCTGCTTTGGGTAACTGTCTATGTGGAGTTTGCACATTCTCCCCCCCACAGTCCAAAGATGTGAAGGTTAGGTGTATTAGCCATTGGAAATGCAGGGTTGTTGGGGTAGGATTTTCTTTGAAGGGTTGGTATGAGCTGAATGGTCTGCTTCCACACTGTAAAGGATTCTATTCCACTATTCTATCTCTTACCTAAGCCTGAATGGATACTTATAAAGATTGTGGGAATCATATCAAAGGCATTAAAGTGCTGCAGGAATGAATAAATTTGCCTAGAATTTAAGTGAACATAGGGACATCTCACTCAGGATAGACAGTTGGATATGTAACACGTTCTTTGGGAACATCTGAGAGTAGATTATGTAAAGTTCCATTCCTAGCATGGAGCTCTGTGTATCAGTGCTGCTGAGGAGATTTTCAAACACCACCCCTCCTTCCTCACTGTTTATATGTGTGGATGCAGTTCTCAATTGAATAGAATGTTCAATGCTATGTTATTATTTAAGTCTTGAATCTGTACATAGGGTTCACCCATTCGACTAGCCCTGATTCTTGCAAATCTACAAGTGTGAATTCATATTCTGTTTCTTTGGCCACAAATTGAAGGCATTTAGTGCTTGCTTATGCTAACCATGAAGCACAATAATTTGCCATGAGATTTGCCACGAGTTTCTGCCCGTAGGAGTGCTACTGAAAACACACTCCATTTCTTTCTGTTCTTACTTGCGTACTCCAAGAGCTATATGATTTTTAGTCGCCAATTGACTGAGGCAATTTGTTCTCCACATAGCAATTGACTCAGGGTGGTTATTGCAGATGGTCTATAACTACTTAAATCATAGGTCACTCCTAATGTAGTTACAGAAAAATCAGCTCTGTGTTCTCTATCCTTATCATGCCATCTTTGGGAGGCAAACAGGAGTGGACATTGAATTATCTTCTAATAACCACATGTTGTTCAATTAAAAGATCTTACATCAGTGCATCCTAATGGGTTATAATTTCAATACACAATTCTTGACAGTATTTCCCTTTTAGTGCGAGTTTGTACATGAGTGGAGATGAATTGGTGCATCTTAATGAAATTGTAACCATTCCAATACCACTCAGGGTTTTTAGCAGTTGTCACCTTTTCTTTTTTAAGTAGCCTATACTGCCCAGGATATAAATATCTGCCACTGCTGCTGTGCATGATGGGTGCCTTAGAAATGAGGGAGGTGTTCACCATCACTGCTATCCTCCTGTTGCCATTGGCTTTGTGGTTTACCTGATATATGACAATTAAGAGATCTGCTCCTGGCCTCCCTCTTGGCAGGGATAACATGTGATTCCTGTAGCATGACATGAGCCCATTGGGAGCAATGCAGCATTTCTGGAAATTAAAGTATAATTCTCATCATTTTAATATTTTTCCTTGTCAAGTCTATCTGTACAGGTTATAACTGCACAACCCTCCAAGCTTACACACAGTGATCTTTCAGATTTAGTCAATGTTTCCAAACAGTTGTTAAAAACCCATAAAGGTACTTCCACTTCATAAAGGGCACTCCACATTACTATCCACATGTCTTGGGGTGTAAGCTTCTTAGGCAGTTCATCTCTGAACAGCTCAATTCCTGATTTCTCTCCTCATACACACATAGGTGACTCCTCCTTGTTTTGAGAATCAATTGATGAAGGCAGGGCAGTAGATGTGATCTATATGGACTTCAGTAAGGCATTCGACAAGGTTCCCCATGGGAGACTGATTAGCAAGGTTAGATCTCATGGAATACAGGGAGAACTAGCCATTTAGATACAGAACTGGCTCAAAGGTAGAAGACAGAGGGTGATGGTGGTGGGTTGTTTTTCAGACTGGAGGCCTGTGACCAGTGGAGTGCCACAAGGATCGGTGCTGGGTCCTTTTTGTTATTTACATAAATGATTTGGATGTGAGCATAAGAGGTGCAGTTAGTAGGTTTGCAGATGACACCAAAATTGGAGGTGTAGTGGACAGTGAAGAGGGTTACCTCAGATTACAACAGGATCTGGACCAGATGGGCCAATGGGCTGAGAAGTGGCAGATGGAGTTTAATTCAGATAAATGCGAGGTGCTGCATTTTGGGAAAGCAAATCTTAGCAGGATTTATACACTTAATGGTAGGGTCCTAGGGAGTGTTGCTGAACAAAGAGACCTTGGAGTGCAGGTTCATTGCTCCTTGAAAGTGGAGTTGCAGGTAGATAGGATAGTGAAGAAGGTGTTTGGTATGCTTTCCTTTATTGTTCAGAGTATTGAGTACAGGCGTTGGGATGTCACGTTGCGGCTGTACAGGACATTGGTTAGGCCACTGTTGGAATATTGTGTGCAATTCCGGTCTCCTTCCTATCGGAAAGATGTTGTGAAACTTGTAAGGGTTCAGAAAAGATTTACAAGGATGTTGCCAGTCTTGGACGATTTGAGCTATAGGAAGAGGCTGAACAGGCTGGGGCTGTTTTCCCTGGAGCGTCGGAGGCTGAAAGGTGACTTTATAGAGGTTTCCAAAATTATGAGGGGCATGGATAGGATAAATAGACAAAGTCTTTTCCCTGGGGTCAGGGAGTCCAGAACGAGAGGGCATAGGTTTAGGGTGAGAGGGGATAGATATAAAAGAGACCTAAGGGTCAACTGTTTCAGGCAGAGGGTGGTACTTGTATGGAATGAGCTGCCAGAGGATGTGGTGGAGGCTGGTACAATTGCAACATTTAAGAGGCATTTGGATGGGTATATGAATAGGAAGGGTTTGGAGGGATATGGGCTGGGTCCTGGCAGGTGGGATGAGATTGGGTTGGGATATCTGGTTGGCATGGACAGGTTGGCCCGAAGGGTCTATTTCCATGCTATACATCTCTATGACTTTATAATTCCAGCAATATGTTTTATAGTCTCCTTCTAGCAGAGAGTTTTTTGTTAACTCAATAATTTTCCTCTCATAAAGTTTTACACATCTCACTCATTACCATTTTATCTCACTCATTGGTTTTGAGGAAATTTTATAGGCCAATAAAGTATGAATATATCTTTCAAAACAAAAGTCAGATATTTCTATTTGATCAGGTAATATCATTTTTCTTGTTTGTTCTGTATCTTAGATTATCCCAATTTTTTTTCTTCAAAAATAACTCTTAAATTCAAAGTTATCTCATTTTTAAATAACACTGTTATTCAGCTAGGAAAAAGTGAGGACTGCAGATCAGAGTCGAAGAGTGTGGTGTTAGAAAAGCACAGCCAGTCAGGCAGCATCCATGTTATTCCTGATGAAGAGCTCATGCTCAAACTTTGGCTCTCCTGCTCCTTGGATGCTGCCTGACTGGTTGTGCTTTCCCAGCACCACACTTTTCAATACTGTTATTCAACTAATAGATTCCGTCCAATATTTAGTTTATTTCTCTTAATCAGAAACTTTTCTATTTTTGTACCCATAGAAACCATTAAGATTGTGTGTGTATGTGCATGGTTTTAGAGCTTTCCTGGAATCTTTTAAAATTTCAGATTTGAATACCAACTCAAGTTAATTTATTTTAGTTCATCAACTTCAATTATCTAAACAAGTAATTTTCGAGGAAACGTGAAAGTAATGTTTCAAAATACTTTCCCCTAATATTTCAAGTTTTTAAGCTTATTTTTAAGGTTCTGTGACAAGTACACTTCCTTTTAACAATTTAAACTTAAAACTCAGACTGTTTCAGACCCAAATTATTTCCCAAGTTCCAATAAGGAACTTCCAACATTTAAAATTACCCTGTTCTCACATGAGTAAATGCATATCTGAGTTAAAATTCCCACATGTTTAGCTAATTATATCAAGCTGTGATTTTTGACCAGGAATCACAACTTGAGTCTTATAACTTAAAACATTTAGTTTGTTTAAGTAATTGCACTCTCCTTGTAATCCAACTCGTATTCTTTGATGTGAAGTTCGTTTTTATAAGGTGCTGATACCCTTGTTGCACAACTGCCCTTTAGGGAAGAAAACATACAGAAACTTATCCACATACATTGTCCACACCAAAGCCTTTATCATATTCATCCACATTAACAGAAGTTTCCTCATATTTACCACAATTTCTGCAACACTCGTTCAATTTAACAATTTAAAAAGAAAGAAAACAAAAGGCATAAAGACAAAAGACAATCTTGTACAATTGCCTGAACTGCATATCATCACCAAATTTCTGATATTTGGTGGCCTCTTTGTCTAAATTACCCTAATCAACATCTCTCCAGTCTCCCCAGGGAAAGCGTCAGCCACTCTCTGTATTTGCAAGCTTTCTGCTTCGATGCTTGTCATGTGGTTGCAATGTTTTATTTTCTTTTGTTAACTTTTAACCTCTACTTGTCCTAAGCAGGATGGCATACACATAATAATATCACAATTGCCTTTTCATCTGTAACCTTTGAACTGCTTGTCCTATCACTCCTTTTACTATTCTGGAGTCCACTTGGGATTCTCATCATCCTTCCTTCAACCTTCTTTATATGTTCTACTAAGAAAGCCCCTTTAATCCCCACCAACTTCCATTCTTCATCATGATTCAATTTTTTTAGCTCAAGTGCATCAGACATCTCTTGAAGCTGATAGCACCCCGTTACTTTTTTACTCCTATTTACGCAAATACCCTCCATTTACCGAGGAATAGTACCTTTGCACACATACCCTGCACTTACCTAAGTAATATTAACTTAACGCATACACTGACACATGGTACCACTTTAACATTTCAATGCTCACCCCGTTTGTTTGGTTCATATAACTGGTAGTCCCAGAGGGGATACTATCAAATGGTCAATACGGCCATATCATTTAAATGTATCCGCCCATTCTCTGCAGGCTATTCAAGGCCCCTCTGTGCTCTAGGTTTACTGAGATCCTGCTGACTTGTTGTGGAGATGTTCAGATACCACCCCAGAATCTGAAAAACGTGGGTCGTAAAGTTTTACTTTAGCATAAAATGTGAGTCCTACAGCATGACCTGACCTCCTTCTCAAAGAATCATTGATTACATTGGTCATTTCCCCTATAGGAAGATACTAATTATAAACAAGACACAATTCTTTTGACTATATTATTCCAGCTGATCCAATTAGTGATTGTAAACTTCAATCAACTGTGCAGTTAATCAGTTCTAACATTCACTTAATTACAAATAACCCATTAACAAATTTGCACCAAGCAATTTGCTGGCCCATATTTGCTTTGATACAGTGAGCATGTGAAATATACAAATGCAGAGATGAATATTCAAGCTAGCAACAAAAAATAATAAAAGTCGTTTTGTAAAAGCTTTGTAATACCAGGAACCATTAAAGGTCAGTGGTGTAGGAATGGATTGTCATGGAGAGACATTTTGGGAAAATGAAGTGTTTGATGGTAGTAAAGGCAATGACAAGGCCTAGGGAGATGAGGAATGCCAGTGTTATTCCTGACTTGCCATGGAAAAGGCTGGAACAGTACTTGATGTTCTTCAGTAGAGGTTATTGGGTGCATAGTAAGATAAAGCATATAATGTCTGAAACTTTAGAAGAAAATAAGATAAAAGACTGAAAATAGGGTTGTTGATGATGGGACTGCAGTGGAAACGTTGGATTGCTGGGGTGTAGAGCTTTTCAGAATCCAAGTAGAGGCCAATATATAAATCTAATGAATGAGAATAGATAAATCTAAGATCAAAATGGTGTAATAGAGAAAGCACCGGGGACCAATACGTAGTGAGATATGGTGACATGATGGTCTTTTGTGTTCAGGCGTGACTAGTATTTTATTGGTGAGCTGCATGAACTGACTATTTGCCCCTGTGCATTCTGAAACTTGCAGATAAAACCTAATGGGGGGTGTGAGTTGGAGTGTCAATTCAAGAACAAGCTAGAACATTTTTTGGTACACTTCCTGCCTTCAACAAGGTCATTAAAAAACTAAGAAAGCCCTTAGATTCCTTGTAAGAGCTCCAGTGGTCCCATGTGAATGAGACTTTTCAACAGATAAAGAAATGGGACAGGCATGAGCTGTGTTCCCATCTCTCATTTCTTTTTGCCTAATGCTCTCCAGCAATGGGTATTGGACCTCAGACTATGTAACCAATTGGTCTCCCACATATTTTGAATGGATGTGTTGACTATTCATTTAAAAGCCTGCCTGAAAATTAACTCAGCTAGGAAAATATTTAGATCAAACATTCAACTGCTGGCTTCCTGGTTTGTGGAAAGGAAATGTGCAAGCAACAGTTGACTATTTTCCACTAATCAAGAAGCAATTTTGGAACAAGTAAATCCCACCTTGACTCAGGAAGTTCCTTTATTCCAATTTATAGAGTCATAGAATCATAGAGAGGTACAGCACGGAAACAGACCCTTTGGTCCAACTTGTCCATGCTGATGAGATATCCCAACCCAATCTAGTCCCACCTGCCAGCACCTGGCCCATATCCCTCCAAACCCTTCTTCTTGCAATATTTAGAATAACCAAAATTTTTGGTGTGTTGTTTTTGCGTATCGCTCTTTACTGTCTACAGATTTCCCTTCTAGCTCATCTCCATATGTTTGCTGGTCTGTAATGCACATGAGAATTGAACTATTTCCCTGCCTAGTTATTAATTCTATCCATATGCAGTCTGTGTTAGCACAAGTATTAAATTTTACTGTTGTGAATCAATCCTTAACAAAGACTGCCATCCATCTCTCGAAAATATTATAAATAAGAACACTAAATTCCATCTTATGCAAATAAGATTCACATAGCCACAAATGTTTCTAACTCTCTCATTTGGTTCTGAATGTTTAATTCATTAATACATATGCCCCTCAGTTGATTACATTTTATCATGTTTAGTTTCTTTCTCTAATTCTGCTGTTTACAGTGTTATGTAAAAAGAATAATGAACTGATCACTATTTATTCAGTTGCATGATCGAGACAATAAATTGAATCGGTTCAAATTTGCCTCAGGGGAAAGTGTGTTGGTAGCATTTCTAATACATCAAGGACATTGAGAGGTGAGAGTAGAGGAAGATGGAGAGGGATGAAATGTATTCAAAATGCTTGACGACTTTGACAAAAAGTAACCACAAATCAGTGAATAAAATTCTATATATAGAAGTTAAACTTTGAAATGTTAACAGCACATTGATATTCACTGAGCTAGCTACATAGTAAATCTCCCTGCTCTTGCCTCTGTATAATTGTTTCCATTTGTCTCTGCATATAGTTCAAGCCCTTTACTGCCTCCGCACAATGCTGCTCTGAATTTGATTGGTTCCTCCAGCTAACTACTTGCCTCTATCTTTTGTTTGCTTTAGCTCACAGTATTGCTCTTTCAGTTAAAGTGTTTTTCAGCTAACTCTGGACTGCCGAGAAATGAAATGGGGAATAAGGGAAGGAGGTAGTAGGGGTTATTTTGGAGAAGAGTCAGAAAACTGCAGTATTAAAAGATAAGATTCAGCAAACTAACGAGAAAGACAAAGCAGACCACAAGAAAGGAAGCTAGAGATTAAAAGGAAGAGCAAAGTAAAATGTGATGTAATTGTCCCAAATTAGTAAAGTACAAAGAAGATATAAGATCAAACGAGTGAGAGACAAGGATAAATACAATGAACAAAAACTTATCAGAAAATGAGACAACAAAAGAGAAAATGCAAGTGGGAAAAAGGGACATTGAACAAAAATGTAAACTAGAATATAAAGTGGTAAAGAAGCTTGACTTTAAACTGATGCCTCACTGGAGTAATAACACTGAATCATACAATCCCAGAACATACACATTGGAACCTTAGTTCGTATTGAGGTAGCTGTACTTGGTTGAACCGTCATTAGGATAGGAAGGGGAAATTCACCCAGAGTTCCTGACATTAGGGAGCTTGATGAGGTTTAGAGGTTATCCTGTCCCTCACAATTATATTTCCAATATGAGTCAAGAAAAATACTGCTGCTGATTCACCACCTCCCAGGACGGCTTTCATCAAGATGAGTTTCACCAGTATTTCCCAAATGTTTCCCACTCCAAGACTTGAAAGTTTCGGTGACGCCTCAGTAAAAACTGAGAGTTGTGGAAGAAGACCTGGGAGAGCGGGGTGTGTGAGGGACAAGACCTTAAAAACCAGGGTGAGGGGGAGGTGGTGGCAGCATTGGGGGTGGGGTGGGTGGGGTGAGTGGTGGGCAGAGATCCTTAGCAGATTTGGTGACCCCAAAATTTCAGCTCATGACCCTACTTGGGTCGGGTTCAGGGTGCTGTCCTAAGTAAACACAAGTTGGCATTGATTTCCTCCTGTTTCAACGTAAAGAAGTAACAAATATGGCCTATATGTTTGGTAATTTTGCAAGAATTCCCGACCATCAGCCATTGCTTTGGTGGATGTGCTATAGAAATTGAAACAGAGATAGACTATTCAGTGCAAGTGGTCTATATTAGTGTCTCTGTTTCCCATGAGCTTCTTTGAACTCAAATTTATCTAACCCTATTAGCATCTACTTCATTTCTTGTCTCCCAAGCATATTACTAACTAACATTACAAAGTTTGGAGGGCTATCCCACAGTATAAGTCAAGCAAATGCTTGACGTAAGCATTGTAATGGAGTCATAACATTGCAGCCAATATCTGAGACCATTACTATGTTTGCATATGTCCTATCCCATCAGCAGGCCACTCCCATCAGAGATGCCAGCACACTGATATTCAGTCAGGAAGGAATCCTGACAGAATAGGATAGGACAGAAATCACAGACCAGGGTACTGCTCCCAGCCAAGTACAGCCTTGACCACTCACCCTATCACCCCAGCCCCTGTCCTGGTCACACACTTGACCTGAGCAAAATGGGCCCCACCCCAACCTCAGCAAAACAGCCCTGCCCAACTACGTACATCCTGTACACACAAGCAGGAAAATTCCAATGCAGCCAATTGCCATCTGATCTGACTACTTCCTATTATCAGTAATAGCACTTGCTGAGCAAAAACCTACTCACTGATGGCCAGTCTAGAATCTTCCAGGACCTCAGCCTTGGTTTAAATATGGATAAAAGAGCTGAATTCAGTTAGAGTCATACTTGGCACAAAGCAAGATCATTGTGGCTGTTGGAGGTCAGTCATCTCAGCTCCAAGACATCTCTGCAGGAATTTCTCAGGGTAGTGTCCCCAACCATCGTCAGCTGTTTCATCAATGATTTTCCATCCATCATAAGGTCAGAAGAGCAGATGTTCACTGATGATTGCACAATGTCAGCACCATTTGGAATTCCTCAGTTACTGAACCAGTCCATTTTCAAATATGGCAAGACCATATGATGGAGGAGGAGAAGTAGGCCATACAGCCCATTGTGTCGGCTCTGCTATTCAATGAGATTGTGGCTGATCTGACCATCCTCAATTCTACTTTGCCATCTTTTTCACATGAGCCTAGATTCCTCAACCAAAGAAAAAAAAAATCTATCTCAGCCATGAATATACTTAATGACCCAGCCTCAACAGTTCTCTGTGCTAATGAATCCACAACCCTCTGAGAGAAGAAAAAGATCCTCCTCATCTGTGTCTTAAATGAGATCTTGGCCTCTGGACCTAGATACTCCCACAGATGGAAACAATCTTAACACGTCTAGCCTGTCAAATTCTCTAACAATCTCTTGGACAATATCCAGACTTGGGCTTTCTAGTGATTGGAACCAGGGCCAAATGGATCTCATTGAGTATGAAATCTTTGAATGAGGTTGTTAACCTGGGCCAATCAGGGAGCCTTGGCTGGCCAATGTAACCAGGAGAGGATTGAGTTTTGCCCTCATTTCCCTGTTAATTGATTGAACAGTTGGGGTTTGAGATTTGGCCTTCCTGCCCCTTCCCCTGTACATAATATTGTTTTGTAAACTGCTGCTTTTTGTTTATTGTCAACTGTTTGTATTTTGTATGGTTTCATCAAATAAAACAAAAACCCTGGAGATTCAAGAGTTTCTTCATCCAAGAGACTGGCTGAGAGCTGACTGGTCTGAGCCCATGTACTGTGCACGTGTAAATAAAGGGTGACATGCTCACGGAATGCCTGCTTCCTTGGAGTTATTTCAGTGGTGATGAGCGAAAACAGTGTGCTCCTGAAGAAAATTCACTCGCAACAGTTGTCTTTGAGTCAGGGTAAGCATTTCTGGCATCATGCTGTTATTCAGGAAGCTTGACTCATTCGATCCTGTCTTCGAAGACAGGCCCTGGGTATGTGGAAAGAATGCAGTATTTTTCTGGGTAAATGACATTGGGGCAGATGAAAATAAGTTACTCAACTGACTGCTTGCAGACCTGCAGCTTTTTTGGTTATTAGGAGCTGAACATTCCTAGAGGCACGGGATACTAAAACCTTTCAAGAATTGACAGATTTAGCGAAGGAATATTACAAACCCAACCTTCCTCTAATTCTGAGATGCTTTTAGTTTTATTCAGCAGTTCAAGAACCAAGAGATTCTGTGTTAGGATATTTGATGAGGTTACAATGACCAGGAGAGGCATGTGATTTTGGGTTAACCCTGAATGAGATGCTGAGAAACCATTTGGTATGTGGGATTAATGATGTAACTATGCCAAAGCGCCCACTAGCTGAAGCCCAACAGGACTTCAAACAGGCACTACAATCCCAATAACAGGTGTTACTGAGATGAGATGCCTCCTCGTCCAGTATCAGGGTAGTTTTGGCTCACCAGTGGCCCAATGGAGAGGAATGCCTGATAGTGTATGCTTCCAGGACTTTAGCTGATGCTGAACACAAATGCGCCCACATAGAGAAGGAAGGATTGGCAGTCATCTTTGGTGTGATAAAGGTCCACCAATATCTTTGCGGACAGAAATTTGTCACACTACCGGATCACACCGGATCAAAGTGGTTGCACGTGCATGGAGTTCACTCGGCAAACTCGGGGATGATGATTGAAAAGCTGTGAGCAGGTTGCTTTGTCCTGGATGGTGTCAGCTTCCAATGTTGTTGGAACTGCATATTCCATCACACACATAACTCTTGCCTTGAAAATGGTGGACAGGCTCTGGGGAGTCAGGAAATCAGTTATTCGCTTCAGGATTTCTCACCTCTGACATGATGTTATAGACACAGAATTTATTTGGCTAGCCCAGTTCAGTTTCTGGTAAGCCACAGGATGTTGATAGTGAGGATTCAGTGATAGTATTACCATTGCATGACAAGGGGTGATGTTTAGATTCTCTTGTGTTGGTCATTTCCTGGCACTCTGGTGGCGTAAGTATTACTTGCCACTTTTGAAGCTATAACTCTGAGAAGGCAGATACTCAGTCAGCAACTCACCCTTCATATACATGTGCACACTACATAAGCTCTGAGCAGCTAGCTCAGACCCAGATCCGATAATGACAAGGAATTACTTGAGTTCCAATGCTTATCTCTGCCAGCCAGGGCTTCCTGATTAGCCCAAGTTAACAACCCCAAGCAAGGAGTGTGTAGTCACCTGGCCCTGGTTCCAATCACTCCATCCCTCCCCCTACTAAGTCCGGGTTGTAGACATGCTCTTTTTCTTGTAGCTTTTCCTGGGACATTTTCACCCCACATCTGGTTCCTCTGACACTGAATCAGACCCAGGCAGTGTGTACCTGACCATAGCTTGTCTCTCAGACCCAGAGTGTCTCGGGAGAGTATCCTCCTCTTCTTTAGCCGTTAATGATATTGAAGCGGCATCCATCTTGGAGATTTCTAGTCTGAGGTGGAAGTACTATATTTTCTGACATGTTTTCTTTTTCAGAGGTACCAGGAATGTTTTGCTCCTGCCCTGTTTGTGAGGTAGCAGCTTTCAGGTGATCCACATGTTTGTTCAGGGCAGTGTCACCCAGCCAAACTTTGTATGTCATGGGACCTGACCTTGTGCTGACCTTGCCTCAGGTCATTTCCATGGTTTCGACACTAAACTTCATCCCCTGAAGTAAACTGTCTCTCTCACTTACGGGAAGCATGTGGCTCACATTGGTGTTCCTGCTGCTGTGTCAACCCTCAACAGGTCCGAGAATATTAGGTTTAACTTGGTGTGGAATTTTCTCCCATTAGTAATTCCGCTGGAGCTATCCCTATAGTTGCGTGAGGGGTGGTCCAATAATCAAACAGGAACTGTGAGACAGTTTGGTATCTAGTGAAGCTGTAGACTGATTCTTCAGGATTTGGACTGTACTTTCCGCCAGACCATTGGACGATGAGTGGTATGGAGTTGTCATTCAACTTTAGGAATTACTTGAGTTGCAATGATATCCCATTGTCCACAACCAATGCTCCTGGGAGTCCATGTATCAAGGACAGGTAGACAATAATTCCTGGCCCAGCCAGTGATGCCAAAATTCCATGAACAATTGAAAAAAAAGAGTGAGTGACTTTCAAAAGTCCCTCCCTTCCCACTCCTTAGTTCTTTGATCAGGCCCTCAGTGCTTTAGAATGAGGGCTCCCCTCTCCTCCCTCTCTGATCTCTTTTTGGCCTCCTTCCTGGTGAGACCTTCACCCTCTGCTGGATAAAGACCAGTAATCATAGGGGGAGGTTATTAAATCAGCCAATCTAATGGCTTCAAGTGTAACACAACCAATGAGTATCCCTGCTTCAGACATAAAGTGGGCACCGATATCGAGGTGGTGAGGTTACCATTCACCCAGCTGATTAAATGCTCACCAATCAAATGTACTATCAGGGAAGGGCATTAAAGACCAACCATTACATCTGCAATATTGGAATTAACTAGCCTTGTGTTAGTACATCCCACAATTAAATCATTTCAGGGTAAATTTTCCTTGACACTATATGAGTTCAGACTACATACGAAAAGTCCTGGTTGGAAAGTGCAGCTATAATAATTGCAACTCTCAAACCTTATCACAAGTGGATTTCAACAGGTTACTCACACCTTGTGGCGTTAGTGGATTTGCACTGCTTATTCAGCGTGGTGTGTGTTTGCAGTTTCATCCTGGAACTGTCACAGTGTAGCACAGAGTTTTTCACTTCCTCACACTAATGACACCTCCGCACAGAAACGTAGATAGCAAAAGCCCATTAAAATTCTTGAAATCAAGTTCTTTCGAGAGTGCATTTCACAAGATCGAGATATATCTTCGCACATGAAGGCTGTTCCCTGGCACAGACAGCTGGAGGAGGGGTTATGTGTTTACTGAGTGGAAAGAGACGCCTTGGACTGTACATTAGCAAAGTGATCTCTAGTAGCTTCAGACAGATCTGCCGGTTCAGGCAGCTCTAAACATAGTGCTGGATATTCCAGAATTAACTGGGGCTGTATTCAGCTGTGGGGCACAAAGATAGAGCCAGCCGTGTTCTGTGAAAGGGGCTTTGTGTTTGGCCAAGCTGTAAACCTATTTACAATGTGGGGGGAGAGAATTTAGCACGTTTTAGACTCTGTGAGCACTATAAAGCTCTCTGAGAGCAGCAGAGGCTCTCGTTCGATGACAAGTGCAAATATTAGTTGCAAGGTGAAAATGTCCTGTCAATAAAGTGATAAAAATGAGCTTGTACGTAATAGAATAAGGTAACTAACTGCATGGGAGAACTTTCGCGGAACCGTTCGCATTTGGAAACCTTTTAAGAACTGTGATCAATTCTAACTGGTACTTCAGTGGAAGAATGCAATTTAAAAAAAAAACTGGTCAACAGACTTGAAGTTTCGGGAATTTCTGAAGAAGGATTTCTCTTCCCAGACCTCCTCCATTCCCTCCCCTTTTTTTTAAAATCAGAGCACTTATCCACTGAAGGAGTCACATTCATGCATTGCTTCTCCCACTGCTAATCACTTTTCTGAGTTCAACAGAGTTCTGAATTCATCGGGTCTTGCTACATTCTCCGAGTCTGCCGCTTTGGAGAGACCTAACAGTGAGTGCAGTTGAATGCAGAACTTTGATCGTTATGAGTGGGGAGTGTTGACCCTTAGCACAGGCATGTTCTTCAGAATACAGATGGTGGGGGCGGATCATACATCCTGAAACGATGCTGTTATTCGATGGGATGTCGGCTATACTCTGAGGAAGATGGTAAAGCTCTTTTTTTTTCATCCCCCATCCAGTTTCGAAATGTTGACTTTGAGAAGTTTGTTGCTGGATATTCACCGTATCATACTATCGAGAACTTCATGTGAAATTTCTAAACTTAAAAAAATGCAGTATTTCAAAAATTAATGCATTAAGAAACATTCTTTGGAACATTATTCAGTATTGGAATAGTGCAGGAAAGAATTTTCTTGGTATTTTGTGCAAGAAAACTGTTTACTAAGTTTTGATTGATTACAGATGTTAAGTGTATTTTTATCTCCTGAAGCTAGACTCAAAGATTATCTTTGCTAATTGTAGAAATAACAGGCGTAAGTGATACGTATGTCTGTTTATGCTAGGTGTATTTTATAAATAATATTGGCAATCATTAAATTTCATGACTAATAGAGAGTTCATATTTCTTTCATATTTGTGTTGTTATTTTGAATATCCTACTCGAACAATAAATAGGCATTAACAAATTCATCTTTGGGAATCTCTATGCATTGAGGGCATGTGTGACACAGGCACAAATCAAAGCTGGTTATTGTCACTGACTGAGAGAAGGTTACTTTCAGTGTTATAGCTTGTAAGATGTTGTCTGATGGATATGATACAATTAGCAGAATTAATGGGAACCTGAGTGTGGGAAGATTGCAAGGGAAAGTGTTAGTCTTGTCTGGAACATAAATGTTTTTCCTTCAATAAGAGGAATGTGGTCATCACTTCCAAGACCATCATCTGTCACCCACTCCTTATTGCCCTTGAGATGCTGACAGGGAGCTGCTTTCCTGAATTGCTGCAGCCCATGTTCTGTAGAAACACCCACTCCTGGACTTTGACCCAACAACAGTGAAGGAATGGCAATACATTTCCAATTCAAAGTTATTGTCTGAGGGATTCTTAAGGAAAAAAAAGACCGAAACATGTTAGAAAGTGAAGTAGTCCAATCTGAAACTAGGGTCATAAATATTAACAAAGGCAACAACAAAGGTCGGAAGGGTGTATTGACTGCATAAGACTGCTTAACTTGATTAAAAGGTGTGACAGTAGATAGGCAGTGGTTAATATTTAAAGAAAAAGGCATGGGTTCAAGCAGGAAATGTAGCTTAATCAAACAAAATAAGCAAAACTATAAAAACAAATTTAGCAAACTGAGGATAATATTATATTCAAAAAGGGATCTATAAAGTTGCTAGAAAAAGTAACTAACTCTTTAGAATTTTGAAAACAAAGACCAGTGGGTCTGAGGGTACAAATATGAGTGTGAGATTAAACTTGAAGGAACACAAAAGTGGACTGTAAGAGCTGAGAAAGTATGTAAGAAAAAGGTCTATCATGACAAATGTAGGTCAGTTGCCGTCTGAAATGGCATAATTGATAATGGAGAACAAGGAAATGGCAATGCAATTAAACAGCTACTTTTGTTCTGTCTTCACAGAAGAAGACACAACAACTTCTTAGAATTCGAGGGAAGCAATAATATTTGAGCATGGCAGAATTGAAAGAAATTAGTATTAGTAAACAAAAAAGTGCTGGAGAAATTAATGGGATTGATAACGGATCAAGAAGTAGGCAATAATAATTTATATCATGAAATAGTGGCTGTTGCTTCTGAAGTTCTGGCAAATTGGAGGGTGTATACCATGTAAACAAAAATAAGAACAGAGAGAAAGCAGCAAGTTACATATCAGTGAGCCTACCATCAATAGATGGGAAAGTGCTGAAGTCTAATATAAAGAATATATGATAAGAGAACACTTAGAAATTACCAAGGGAGTTACATAAATTCAACATGAATTAATGAAAGGGAAAATGTGTTTAACAGAACTTTGTTGAAGCTTTTTTGAGAATGTATTCAGCAGAACAGGTGAGGGAGAATAGTGGATGTGGTGTGTTTGGATTTTCAGAAAGCCTTTAATAAAGTCCCACATAAGAGCTTATTGTGCAAGACCAAAGCACATGGAATTGGTGGTAATAAATTGGCAGGGTTGAGAACTGGTTCGCAGGCAGCAAATTGAAAGGAATAGATGGGTCATTTGCAGAGTGGAGGTGTATCAAAGGGATCAGTGCTTCATTCTCAGCTCTTCAACTAGCAATAATTTGGATTAGGGAATCAAGATAAATATTTTCATATTTCCACAAAACTAGGTAGGAATGTGAATGGGAAGAAGATTAAGAGACTTAAGGGTAATTTGGACAAATTAAGTCAGTAGGTAAATACATGGCACATGCAGTATAACGTGGATAAATGTAACATTGTCAACTTCAGTCAAAATTGAAATGGCAGAGTATTATTTAAACAGTGATAGATTGGGAAATGTTGGTTTACAAAGGGATCAAGGGTGCTCTTATACTCTAATCATTGAAAGCGAGCATGCAGGGGCAGCTGGCAGTTAGGAAGCTAAATGGTGTGTCGGCCTTCCTTGTAAGGTGGTTTGAGTAAAGGATGAAAGAACTCTAATTGGAGTTTCACAAAGCTTTGGTGAGACTTCTCTATGAGTATTGTGTGCAGTTTTGGTCTCCTTATCAAAGAAAACATGTACATCCATAAAGAAAATACAGTGAAGGTTCATCATCCTGATTACTGAGATGGCAGGTTTGTTGTATGAGATTAGGTCGACTGGGCCTGTATTCACTGGAGTGTAAAAGAAAGAGAAGGGATCCCATTGAAATATATGACATTCTGACAGGTCTGGGCAGACTGGATGCAGGAATAATGTTTCCCCTGGCCAGGGATGAAGAAATCAGGATACACTGTCTGCCATTTTGGCATATATTCAGGGGTGGCAAACCTTTAAATTCTCCACTGCAGAAGGCTGGGAAGACCCAAATTGTGAATGTATTGAAGGAAAAATACAGCTCTGCAAGCTAAAGCTGTCAGGGCATATAGGGAGAGAACAGTCAAGGCATATAGGGAGAGAACAGTCAAGGCATATAGGGAGAGAAGAGTTTTTGAGATAAAAGGATCAGTCGTGATCATGCTGATGGCACAGCCAATTCTGTTGATCAAACGGCCTACTTCAGTTTTTAATTCCTGTGTTTCTATGTGTGTGGCCTGGAGGGGCACTTGCATGCAGTGGTGTGTCCATGCAACTGCTGTCCTTGACCTTTCAGTTGATAGAGTCAAAGCTTTGGAAAGTGCTGTCAAAAGAACCCTGGCGAATTGTCACTGCTGGAGGTGGAGAAAAGGGATGCTTTAGGTGGTGATTAGGGTACAAAAATTCAAGCAGAATATTTTGTCTAGATGGCGTAGAGCTTCTTCAGTTGTTGCAGTCACATTCATTGAGGCAGATGGAGAATTCCATCATACTCCCTCAACTTTCTCTTCTGGATAATGGATTGGTTTAGGGCAGTCAGCGGATGGGATACTCACCTGAGAATTTCCAGCCCCTGATCTGATCTGTTATATTTGTGGTTGCTCTGCTTAAATGTCTGGTCAATGGTAACTCTCAGCATATTGATAATGGGGAATTCAGTGATGATACTATCATTGAATATCATGACATATTGGTGCTATACTACTCTTGTGTTAGTCATTGCTTGGATTTTTGAGTTCAGTGGCAAGTCACCTGGAGTGGGTGACGTTAGTGATAAAAATGGTCTTTGTGATGGCAAAGATTTTGGGGTTGAGTTTTTCTAAACTTCTGTTTCACCCACTGAATATTACTGAAAGCAGGCATTAAGTTCATGTAGATGATGGTACCCTAGGCATTGTGTTTCTGGTTGCAATCAATTAAGCGGGCTGTTTTCTCACAATAGAGACATTGAGATTCCACAAATAAAAAAAATGCATACAAAACTCATTTTAAGGACCAAAGAGTCTCTTTAGTCATTATTATGAACAAAGTTTCCTGTTAAAATCCCAATTACACTTTAATTAACAACGTTTAATTTGTTCAAAGGTTTTTACAATGAGGCTATGGTGTATAAATAGAAGTTTATTTCAATTCAAGTGACTTCTAAAGATTTCCATCTGTGGGGACTTCCACAGCATCCCCTGTGGCAAAGCAGGAAATCATAGATGGCAATCTCTGAATTTTTTTGTGTAGTTTTGTTGAAGTGGATTCCAGAAATTGCTGACTTTATTTGTTGCCATGACACCTGTAAAGAATTCTTTGTCTCTGACCATTTTCTCCAGAAGGTAAATATTGTTAAATTACTCAAGCACCTTAATATGTGTTTTCAGGTTATTGATTGGGGAATGTTTTCTCCGCCTTTTATTTTTTCTAAATGCCTTTATTGAATTTCCTCCTTTCCTTCTCTGCTCTAAAATGAAGAAGCTCATCTCCTTCAGTCCATCCTCAGAACTGTAATCCGATAACCATTCTCCTGCAACTTTGATGGAAGGGGCTTTTCAGTACTGCACCAAAGTACACAACTTTGGAATTGACATTTGTAGTTTCTTCAAAGATCAGTCACTGATGCAGTGGGGTTTTTTTTGGAAAAGTTTGTCATGTTTAGCAAAAGGCTAAAATAATTTAAAAAAAACAACCAGCATACTTAGTCTCCTAATATACTCCAGGAATTGACAATGCTAATAAATTTCCAAATTAGTCAATCGAATTGCAAGCTATTTCTCCTGCATTCTAAATTATGATGATTGTTTGAAATTTGGCATTCTTGCTTAAGTCCTGATGAGCACAAGACAAAAACCTTTAGAAACATGTCTCTCTTTTCAGTAATATTTAAGTTCTGATGAATTCATTAAGAACTGAATAATGGGCCTAGTTTACTGAAGAAGCCTGAAGAAGGGCTTATGCCCGAAACGTCGATTCTCCTGTTCCCTGGATGCTGCCTGACCTGCTGCGCTTTTCCAGCAACACATTTTCAGCTCTGATCTCCAGCATCTGCAGACCTCACTTTCTCCTCCTAGTTTACTGGATCTTCTCCAAATAATCTTGTTCTGTCAAGAAAAAAAGGTCATACTTCACTTCGTTTCTGTAATGTTGCTAAAAACAGACACAAGGTTGTAGGTTTTCCACTTGCACTGATCAAGATTGTGATGCAAGAAGCCAAACTTAGAAAAGCAGCACCAATTTAAACAGCATGAGGAGAAGGCTATGTTTGGTTGGATTATGGTTAGCATGGAGATGCAACAAGAGCTATCAACTGTCAATCTTTATCAGCAGATTAACCTCCGATCTGTCAGACCATAGAATCATAGAGTACCGACAGTGTGGAAACAGGCCATTTGGACCAACAAGTCCACACCAACCCTCTGAAGAGCAACCCACCCAGACCCATCCCCCTAACCTATAACTCTGCATTTCCCATGACTAATGTGTCTAACATACACATCTCTGAACACTATAGGCAATTTAGCATGGCCAATCCACTCAACTTGCACATCTTTAGACTGTGGGAGGAAACCAGAGCGCCTGGCAAAAACCCACACAGACACGGGGAGAACGTGCAAACTCCACATCGACAGTCGCCCAAGGTTGGAATCGAAACTGGGTCCCTGGTGCTGTGAGGCAGCAGTGCTAGCCACTGTGCACAGTGCTGCCGATCTTCTCTGGTCAAGGCATTGCCATGGCAAATCTGATAGGGATTAGCAATCTACTTAAAAAGTGCAATATGTGCATAAACTCCTTTCACCGATAGAGAACAGGAGAGTAATTGTGAATATGTATAACTTTGAGTGCAAACATGAAACCAGCTGCATGGCTGACAAATAATAATCTTAAATTGGGTTCTGCCTTAGTGCAGTCTGGATTATTTAGTAAATGCTGTCCAATAGCGGAATTACATTAATGCCTGACACTGTTCTGAGACTTTCAAGAATGGGTTGGTTGGATCACTGCTCGCTGTGCACAGTTAAAAAGATGTGTTGTTTGTTATGGTCTGCCAATACTTCAGACACACAGCCTATGTACCTGGCATCACCCTAAAACACATATACCCTATTACTCATTTGTGTGGTCAGGACAGTGTCTTTTTGGCTTGATGGCAGCTTCCTGTTAGTAGAGAAAGCCACTTGAGTGTTTGCTGCAAAGTAGCAACATCAGATGGCTAGCTTCACCAATTCTTAAGACACTTACTCTTCCCATGGCATCCTAAGTTAGCCTGGACAGGTTTCAGGGCCAGGAGTGTAGCTATCAGCCTTTTCATGACTTTTTTGTGATATACAAACAGTGTTGAATGGATCAAGATAGCTGTTATTGCATAGGATAGGTCTAATTAGGCCTATCACAGAATCAAGCTTACACAGTGAACAAATGGATATTCATATTCTCATATTCATGAGATTGTAAAAAAATGGTGTTCTTATGCCACATGGAACTGTAGGAATCTCAGTGCACTCAGGAAAAGTAGTTTATGGTAGACCAGAGTAGAGAACGTGTTGGCAAACTTCATAACTAACCAATGAAAGAGAGCTTATTTGATTGTTACATTTCGGTGGTATATTTGAGCACAGGATATAGTTTATTATAGTGCGTACAGAACTTGTTTAATTCAGCTGCAGAGCGAAATATTGCAAATGTTTTATGCACATATTAGAAGCAGACAAGGGGTAGGAGGTTAGTGGTCACTACTTCAAAGACACTTCTCATGGTTACCAACAAAAATGTTAGCTAGTGGGATTCCCATGGCAACACCAGCTATTTGTGGCATCATTAAACTGAACTCCATTGAGTGAGTTGTTAAAGTTATAAGTTCTGTGAGTTTTAAGAAATACACCAGAAAACAATTTATAATTATTAAACAGGTTTGCAGTACATTTCACTTGTGTATGCTGAATGTTACATGTATTTACACTCACAGGACCCTGTTCTACAAGAAGGTAAAAGATGTTTGTGCATGCATTGCACCTTTACATCGCAGAGAGGGTTATAGGGATAGCCAATTGCTGCAACATCCCCTACCTGTCCACTCTGAGGTTAACCAGCTTACTAAGATTTACAGTTAACAGTTCTAGCTGCATCTCCTTGCCAGCCATTGTCCAAGCAGTCACTCCCCTCTTCTCATGCTGGATAAATTGAGGTTCCATTTCAAATTTAGATTTCTTACATCCCAGTCCTGATCAGTATAGGATGAAAAGTTTTAAATTTGTGTCTTTTAGCAATTGTATGTTTTGTACTATCAAGCAATTATATCCATAATATCTCTTTTAGTCAGTCTTTTGCATGTTTACTAAATTAATTCTTACAGTATTTTATTCATTTTTGCAGAATAGACATTACAGACTGTATTTATTATGTGCACACAAAAAACCCACAAATTACCATGGGTACTGGAAATCTGAAATAAGGACAGAAAACTGGAAAATTAGGGATGTTAAAATAGATTTCAATTCATGCAGTGGCAAGAAAAGTGGAGAAGGGATAAAGAATAAAAGTGAGAGATTGTGAGAGTGGACAGTCCAAAAGTGTAAATGACAAAATAAATGATTGTGCAGTTAAAGGCAAAAAGAGATTGGTAATGGTAAAAAAAAATGGATCAAATTAAGCTGATAGGAGGGTCACTGGCAGGAGCTGCTATTGACAAAAGTGGAAGCAATGGTTATGCTTCGAAATGGTTGACCTCAGTGTTGAGTCCAGAGAATTGAAAAATACCCTCTTGAAGCAGGAGCTGGTATTTCTTGAGCTGGGGTTTCATTAGAAAAGTGCAGGAATTGGAACACAGAAATGGAACAGAGAATTAAGATGATAAGTGATTGAAAAATTACAAATTGCTTGATAGAGTAGTGATATTCTCGCACCTGTTGTAGCACTTATCTCCTTGTTATAGATGAAGGGCTTGCCTGGAACATCAGCTCTCCTGCTCCTCGGATGCTGCCTGACTTGCTGTGCTTTTCCAGCACCACTCTAATCTAAACTCTGATTTCCAGCATCTGCAGTACCCACTTCTGCCATTTATTGTCCATTTCTGGTTTCCTTTGAGAAGTTAACGATGGACTTGAATGAATCGTTGGTGTCCAAGCGGTATTGATAGAACCGCAATGCTGTTGGGCCAGGTAATCAAGGATTCTGCTTCTTTAGACAGTCAGTGCCAGTTTGCAATGTTAAATCACTCAAGAGTGCTTGAACTCCTCTGTGGCCTGCAACACTCATACTCTTTCTTATTTTGGTCAATTCTTTCGCAAGCGGTGTTGGCTGTATCTTGTTGCTAACCAACTGTCTTTGGATCTGGAGCACTGTCACTTCTTGAGGTTCTTTTCTCATAATTCCTTTTGTGTGGAAGTGATGCTGCCACCTATTGTTGGTATTTGCTATAAACAGTGTGTTGCTGATGATCTAAATTGTTGAGTTATGCTGCTGCTTAGTCACACTGTCTGCACAGACACGGGCAGTTACAATAATCCAGATTATGGGATTGCTGTTGGATTAAGTGTAATCACAAACCAGATTCACACTTTAAATCAGTGGTAATACATACACAAGCTCAGAATTTCTCAGAGTAAGACGGCTTATCATCCAACTTTATTTATAAATTCAGGAACAGTTTAAGTATTCAAAACATTTGACTGATTCTAAAATTGCGACTTAAATAATTTGTAACACCGGAGTCTCCACTAGAATGCTCTCTTGGAACAAAATAGTTCAAATACTACAGCAATAACTTTAGAATATTTATTGTAGGACATTCAAAACAGTAAAATGCTCCTGCATGGGTTGGTTATCAAACAAGTTTGACATTGAGCCAAACGAAAGAGATATGAGGGCCAATAACTGAAAACTCAAAGAGTTAGGATTTGAGGATCATCTCAAGGGAACAAAGTAAAGTGGAGTGACATAGAAGTTTATGGAAGTAATTTAAGAGCTCAGATTTCAGGCAACCAAAGAGACCAATGCCAAAGCAATTGCAATCAGGGATGCACAAGAGGCCAAAATTGGAGGAGTGTGGATAACGCAGAAAGCTGTAGGCATGGAGGCGAGGGAGATATGGAGGAACAAAGCAATGGATGGGTTTGAGAACTTGGATGAGGAGAACCTACAACCAACATGGCATTAAACAAAGATCTGGTTTATAGCTGACATGGTAAATGCCAACAGTCTGGCTTCTCCCACCTTAGGATAACTAAATGTCTTCAGCCATATCTCCAGGATATGTGCATGTGTTAAATATAAATTAACCTCTGAAGGTAGTTTCTTTTGACGGGAAACAAAGAGTAGAAATAATCAGGTCTTTTTCTGAGTGGCAGCCAATGATAACTGGGGTACCACAGGGATAAGTGTTTGGATCCCAACACTCACAGTATATACCAATGAGTTAGATGCAGAAACCTAATGTCATATCTCAGAGTTTGCAGGTCACACAAAGTTGGTTGGGAGTGTGTTGTGAGGAGGATGCAGAGAAGCTTCAGTGTGATTTAGACAAATTAAGTACGTGGACAAATACCCGGCAGATGCAGTGTAATGTGAATACATATGAGGCTGTCCACGTTGGTAGAGAAGAAACAGGCAGGTAGATTATTATCTGTGTAGCAATAAATTGGGGAAGGATGTGGTGCAATGAGTGCAGGATATCTTTGTACACCAGCCACTGAAAATAAACATACAGGTCCATGAGATTGTGAAAAAGGCAAATAGTATGTTGGCTTTCATATTAAGAGGATTCAAGTACAAGAGTAGGGATGTTTCACTACAACTGTACAGGACATTGATAAAATCACACCTGGAATATGTGTGCAATTTTGGTCTCCTTGTCTGAGGAAGGATGTTCCAGATATGGAGGGAGTGCAATGAAGATCTACCAGACTGATCCTGGGATGATAGGACTGACATACGGGGAAAGACTGGATCAGTTAGGACTCTATTCGTGGAATTTAGAAGATTGAGAGGAATCATACAGAAAGATAAAAAAAAACATTCTAACCGATTGGACACGGTAGATGCAGGAAGGATGTTCTTGATGATCAGAGAGTCCAGACCAAGGATCAGAGTCTAAGGAGAAGTGATAGGCCTTTTATGACAGAGGTGAGAAGAACTTTCTTTACCCCAAATTCTGATCAGCCTGTGGATTCCTCAGCCACAGGAAACTGTTGAGGCCAAAACATTGAAGACTTTGAAGAAAGACGTAGTTCTTAGGACGAAATGGTTCAAAGGATATGGAGAGGAAGTGGGAATAGGGTACTGAGCCATCACCATATTGAATGCTGGAACAGGTTCAAAAGGGCTGAGTGGCCCACTGCTGCTCTCATATTCTATGTTCTTGAGCATACAATAGAGGAATAACTTGCTTTTTTTATGCTAGAAATGGTTGAATATTTATTCCGGGGTTGAGGGGAACTTGCAGGCAGTGGTGTTTACGTGTATCTGCTGCCTTTATCCAGTCTAGATTTCCAGCTCAGAAGGTGCTGTCGAAGGAGGCTTTGTGAGCTGTTTCTAGTGCATCTTGCAGAGCATCCACACTTTTGCCACTGGACATCAGTGGTGAAGGGAGTGAATGTTGAAGGATATGGTTGTGATGCCAGTTAAGTGGATCCTGGATGATATAAGATTTTATGAGTGTTATTAGAGCTGTACTCATCCAAGCAAATGGAGAGTATTCCAACACATTCCTGGTGTGTACCTTGCAGATGGCTGGTAGGTCTTGAGTTGTCACATGGTGACTTACTTGTCCTATGCTCTGACTTACTGTTGTAGCCATCGTAGTCCTGTTGCTCACGCAGTTCCATTTCTGTTTAATGGTAACCCCTACAGTTTGAGACTTCTTGACACTTATCACAGGTCTGGATATTGCTAAGTGGTTTATGCATCATCTCCTCCCAATCTTCTCCAGAGTTAACTCTCCCAACCTGACCCTCTCACTGAAGGATCCCTGAAGCCAGCCTCAAAGAATAGGTATTCTAGGACAATATCTGCAGGGGTGACTCAACTCCTCAGAGGGGTGCCCCTGTAATCCAAAAGAAGTACACTGAAAATAGACCTGCTCTTACCTGGTCCAGTCTCCACACTCAGGGCTCCAGACACCAGGGACTTCAAGATCCCATTTATGTGGAGCCAGCCGGTCACATCAACAGTCAGCTGCCTCTGGGAACTGCACGTGTGTGCCCAATCCCAAGTTCATTCCCATGGAAATGAGAGAGGCTTTACCGGGTTTGGACTTGCAATTCCAGCTGTCTTCTGGCAATTTTTGACATAGTGGGGACTCTCTTTGATCTGGTGAATACCAGGGTCCATGTGTCAAAGTGGTAGTGACTTCTGGTCAGGTAGCATCCGAGGAGAGTCGACATTTTGATCATAAGCTCTTCAGAGCACCAGGGGCCCAGGTTCAATTCCAGCTTCGGGCAACTGTCTGTGTGGAGTTTGCACATTCTCCCTGTGTCTGCGTGTGTTTCCTCCGGGTGCTCCGGTTTCCTCCTACAGTCCAAAGATGTGCAGGTCAGGTGAATTGGTTGTGCTAAATTG
The DNA here is from genome assembly GCF_037043375.1 of Chiloscyllium plagiosum. Taxonomy (NCBI): domain Eukaryota; kingdom Metazoa; phylum Chordata; class Chondrichthyes; order Orectolobiformes; family Hemiscylliidae; genus Chiloscyllium; species Chiloscyllium plagiosum. Next base: position 55,690,007 of record NW_028270153.1, on the reverse strand, counting down.
CCCATAGGTACACCAGTCAGAGGGAAATGGGTCTGGGTGGGTTACTCTTCGGAGGGTCGGTGTGGACTTGTTGGGCTGAAGGGCCTGTTTCCACACTGTAGGGAATCTTATCTAATCTAATCAGGAATGTAGGATGAAGGGCTGATGCTCAATACATGGACTCTCATGCTCCTTGGATGCTGCCTGACCTACTGTACTTTTCCAGTACCACACTTTTTGACTCTAGTCTCCAGCATCTACAGTCCTCACTTTCTCCTGGTAGTGACTTCTGCTGAGGGATAGGTTAGGTGTTTTTTTCATGTGATTACCTTCTTCTTAACTCATTATCTACTCTTGCATGGGGAAAATGCCAAGTTTTATGGGAAAGAAGTCCTGAAGCCCGTCAGAATGTTATGAGCTTCATCAGCTGGGCACTGTATTTACCAGAGACCTGAATAGCATCACTGCAAACCAGGAACTTCACTCGGTATTTGCTATTCATCTCACCCAGCTCGGAATACAGCAGAGTCCAGGCAGAAAGTGGTGCCACACTTCAGCAATGCCTCCTGAAGGTTGCCCCTGATGGTTATCCAGGAGAGAAGGGAAATTTCAATTCCCTATGTATGCCTCCTGAAGGTTGCCCCTGATGGTTATCCAGGAGAGAAGGGAAATTTCAATTCCCTATCTTGACTGACAAAAGCAGTCTGGACAGACGTGGCTTGTGGAGGTCAGCACCTGTGAATATATTAGGTGAACTTGGTTCCAGTGCCACTAGAGAATGGAAGATCTGCTGTGCTCTGCTTTGTGATCAGACTTGCACCAAAGTTTGCACAAAAGAAGCCCCTTCCTTCTGAAGGGATCAAGCCACTAAAAACATTTGTACTCATTGGAGCTTGGAAGATGATGTCCACTCTTTGGATTTGTGAATATACCTTTTCCTGTTTTTGCCTAACAAGATTGTAACCTTGAAAATACATCCCTTGGTTTGAGGTGCAATGAGTATTCATGGCATTCTCAAGAACGCAGAAGTGCTTGCCAAGAAACAACCCACCTGAAAAGTTCAGGGAACCCGATTGCAAAACTTAAATCTATTGTTGGGAATTTTTACCTCCCCTCCAATTAAATTGCCCCACCCATGTTTGCAAAAGTTCAGGGCAATCCTAGAAAGGAGATACAGGAATCATTGATTGCTTAGCCACTTAACAGCCACTTAATCAGTTTTGAAATACAGTCATCTGTGAGTCTAAAATTAGGATGAAGTTCCGATAAGCAATATGTTGGTTTTTGAATTGGTTGGAAGGGGCCAAGTGACCAAGTCTGCTATTTTGAAAGGCGAATTAAAACATATTTGTTGAAGAGAATAACATCCACATTGGAATAGCAACCAAGGAATGCCATATAAATGTTAAACATCACACAACACCAGGTTATAATCCAACAAGTTAATTTGGAAGCATTAGCTTTCTGAGCACTGCTCCTTCGTCAGGTGGATGTGGGCTATACGATAGTAAGACATTGAATTTATAGCAAAAATTTACAGTGTGATGTAAGTGAAATTATATGTTGAAAAACACCTGGATTGTTTGTTAAGTCTCTCATCCTTTAAAAAGAACATGTTGGTTTCAGTTCTTTCCCATGTAAATCGCAGAACTTTTTTAAAGTTACATTCTCAAGTGAACTTTAAATGGAGGCTTGGGACTCCCGAGCCTCAAACTCGGCACCGCCCTCTGGACTTGTCCATCACTGTCTCCCTCACTTTCATCCACCTATCACATTCCCAGCTAATTTCCCCCCCACCCCCACCCCCATTTATCTCTCAGCCCCGACCCACAAGCCTCATTCCTGATGAAGGGCTTATGCCCGAAACGTCGGTTCTCCTGCTCCTCGGATGCTGCCTGACCTGCTGTGCTTTTCCAACACCACACTCTTGACTCTTCCAATTCCAGTCTACTTCATCTTTTTGCTATTCATTGCTCCACTAGTTCTAACCATGCCTTCACCTACCTATGCCATAAGTTCTGGGATCCCATTTCCCATAAATCTTTTCACACCTCTACTTCTCTTTCCTCATTTAAGACACTTCTTCTAAACCTACTCATGGGCCAAGTTTTTGATCATCTGATCTATTGTGTACTAATGTGCCTCAGTGTAAAGTTTAATTTGATAGCACTTCTGTAACACAGCTTGGGATACTTTCGTCCATTATATGAAAGCTATTGTTAGTCTTCTGCCACAGTTAAAAAAGGAAGATTCCTCCGTCGTGTTTCCTTAATATTCATCAGGTTATTATCAATTTTTATGTTTCAGTTTCAGAAGTGTACAGATATACATACAGGACAATGATTAATAGTTTGGGTAAAAAATGGGGACATGGGGCAGGAAACATTTTCCCATGAGCTGAGAATGGTAACCTCAAGATAGTTATTTGTTCAGGGAATGGCTGATAACCACAGATAAGCATATAGTGGCTAACATTGTAGCAACTAGGTTATGGATTTTTCTCAATGGAGTCATACTTTGTGCAGAGAACAGAGTGAGTTTGTGGACATTACACGCTAGTCCTTGAATTAGTGTTTGTTTGAAGGATTGAACTTCCCTGTTCTGCATTTAGTTGCTGAGGTCCATGACCTTGTTCTGAGATTTAGGTGTTGGGAACTGATTTGGTTATCTCCCTTCCCCTCAATAAAAAAAAACGATTGAAATAATTATTTTGAAGTCATGGTGGCATTTTGAAATGGCATTTCTGTTCACTTGGGTGTCAGAAAGGTCTAATTCCTGGAAAACACAAGTTAACTGCCAGGAAAACGTTTGTGTTCGAAAAGAAAATCAAATGTAGTGCAAGTATATAATTTCTATATTTAATTTTCATTTTTAATAATCACAGAGGACTGAGCCAACAATGGTGTTCCATAGCCCCAGAGAATGTGGACTTCCGTCAGTGCAAAGGAAGACCTCCCTTTTATTTTTCATCTTTTCACATAATCTGGGTGTCTCACAGTGCTTCATAATCAGTTAATTTTGCCTGCACATCAAAGATAATTATTAAGCAGGCAACAATGGCAACCTAGCAGCAGAAAATTGGTTCATTTGATTTTGGAAGTATTGGTTCAGGAATGCTTTATGGTCTGTGGTCTTGGAGTGTATTCTCCTTTTGTTTTGAATATTGCCAGGTGATTTTTTTTTCATATCATGCCTTATTTGAAAGATGGCATTTCCAGCAATACAGGAAATCTCAGTTTTACACCAAAAACTAACTCATCTTAATTTTCAATTTGGGTTTGAACTTGCAACTATTGAACCTAATTGTACATTTGCTGCATGTCAGTGTGGCATCCCACACTCTTATAGCATTCTTCCAATGTAACCCTCGGACCTGATCATTCCTTTGTAATTATAGTTTTTAGTGTTATTAATCCATGAGTTAACACATATATTGTGTCTTGAAATTGTTCATAATCATAACAAATAGACAATGAGGAATGTTTCTGCAAACCATATTGTGACAGTAAATATAATGATGGCTTTGGGAAAGCACAAAGTTTGTATCAAGAAGTATTGTGAATCAAGTCCTTTGTGTTTCCAATGTTTTCAGCTGATCAGGATAAACATTAGAACATTATTGCCTAACATAGATTGCTGGCTAGCCATGGGTGTGGTTCATCATTAATTATGGTAGAAAACACCCGAGCTCCTGTGAAACATTAGAAGTAAATATACTTCAAAAATGTGTATGTTTACTGAACAAACATCCAGCAGCATTTACTACTCAAGGATATAAAATACCCACCATGATTGCAAAACCCTCAATCTTTGCCTATAACTTTACTATTTTACCAATTCACAAAAGCATATGCAGGATAACATGATCGGCGGTGGTGCCTGATCTTCTGTTTTCTTTTATATTTTTAATCAGCCTGTTAAGATGTGCAATGACGCAGCCCTGGAGCAAGTGAGACTTGAGTCCAAGCCTCCTGGTCCAGAAGCAGCAGCACTACCACTACATCACTGGAGCACCCTCCTTTATTATCTTTCACTTTAAAGTTTCTTTATTTAACCTATTTTTCTAATCAACCTGTTCATCCTTAATTTTTATGATTCTGAATTTCAGTTAGTTATACGTGGATTCCAAATGAGCAACATGTCCCTCATGCCTGAAACATTCGACAACACTGCATTTGCGTTAGATGCAATTGTGCAACAGTTTAAGCAACATTAATGTATCAGGAATGGCAACATTGGACACATTCTGTAATGCTTCTAAGGTGATTTCAGTGAATGACTTCTAATCAGCAAACCTGATTTTCCAGTGAGTCTCATCTTTTCAAATTTATATGGTCCAAAATCATACACAACAACCAATGGATGAAGATTCTGATTAAAACAAGGTCAAGATAATTTTTTTATTTAGAAACATTTTGGCAGTCAGCACTCAAAAACAACAAAGAACAGGGCTGTTCATGGTTTCTGCTCATTCCCTAAAAGACAGTTAAAATTCCTTTTTGTCTTCCGTGTCTCTACATTTAATTGAAGATTAGAGTCTAATTTGTGATGCAAGTGAAACCTGAAGTGCTGGATACTCTTGCCTGGATTGTCACCAGGCCAGGATTATTTGGCAGGCCCTTAAAATGGTAGGTGGGTCAATTTCCTGTTCCAGGCTTTCTGACTTTTGGGAGTGATTTTTAAGGAAACGGCCTGCTTTGGGTTGTGATCCCACACCCAGCCCTCCCAACCTGGTCAGCTTCACTGTGAAGACTTTCAAGGAATCAGGCCAGCTTCTTAAAAAGTTGTGTGTCCCGGAACCTTGGGTCTTATGAAGAGTAGTCTGCATGAGGGAATCTTTTGAAAGATGAATTCAAAAGATATTCTTCATGCCCCTTCAGGCAAAGTCATGCATCTTCACCCACGTCTTATGGCCCTTCATGGTCATGTGCCAAGCTACACCCATTCAAACAAAACCCTATGACTCCTCATTTCCCAACACCAAGCTATGGCACGATCCAATCCCTAAAGTCCCTCTTGACCCGCACCAAGCTTTGTTTCTCCCTTACTTACATCCTGTGGCCCCTTGTGCCCTATGTTAGACACTTTTATACCCATTCATGCAATGTACATTGTATATAAGCAAGAAACACTGTAGCGACAGTAGGATTTGTAAAAAGAGTGCTTTGACAAATAATCATTCATTAATAATTTTCCACTTTCTTTTTCACTATAGCAAAATAAGGGTATCAATTATCCAGACCTGTTAAATAATCAATAACTGAAACTGCGAGTACTTGCAACCTTTTAATCTTGACGAAGTAAACAGTGTACAATTGACAGCAGACATAAGTCAGCAAACAAGCAAGATCATAGGTCTATGTGTGTGTGGGGTGAGCACTGGAGGCCCTTTCTTCAGTTTTAGGGTGCAATCCAACAGCATTGATGTAGGCATTTTAAACATCCTGCATCTGCACCTGGGATATTGTGGCTGCCTCCCATTTGTTTTCTGAATCAGCTGGTTCAACCGCACCCTACACCTGTGCCATCACCATAAAACAAAACTGTCCTTGCAGGCATTTTATTCCGAAGTGGGCGGACCAACCTGAGGAATTTTCTGACTTCTGGCATCTTTCTCAAGGATGTAAATCCTCAGAATCTTATTAAGTCATGTCAGGATTAATCCATTATTGCATGTTTTTTTGAATTACTGAATTCAGGAGCCAACTCAGTTTAAATAATGCATTAGGTAGACATTTCTAATGTCTCTCTGGTTGGCAAAACTTTGTAACAATCATACCTAAAACTCTGGATATCTAAAAGCAATGCATGTGCAATGCTTTGCATTGGCAGAAAGCAGTTTTCAGTTTGAGACTTGCTGACCAGTCAGATTGTAGGATCCTGATAGGCTGACATAGAGAGCCAGCCAATTTCCTTTTCACATCCTCAACATTATTTCATTTTTAAACCTTTTCCTCGGCTATCTTGATTCTACAATGTTTCAGCATTTGTAGTATCCCGTCAAATCTCATTTCTGTCAATTATATCTCAATGTTGTCAATATCGTCAAAATCTCAATATTGTTGTCTCGTTGGAACCCAAACAGCAGGTATTCCTGACTTCTCGTTCCAGTATTAATGTTAGGTTTTCAATTCAACTTTTAATCTTTAAATGATGTCTACACTTCTATTCCATCTGGCATTGCTGCAGCTGACTTTGTTTTTTTTGAATTATTTGACTAGTATTCCTGGTATCCTTTTCTCTTCTGTTCTTTCTGTCTGCGAAGTTACTGATGTTTTTCCAGCTGGCCTGGAAGCTGGTTTTATTTTCCAACTTTCTCCTGTCATATCTAATACTGCACCTTGATCCAATCATTCTGCTATTTGATTGCATCAGCATAATTTTTCTTATCAGGCCTGGAAAGCAATGAAGTATTGTTTAAGCAGCCTAAAACAAAATAAGTGCCTATATTAAGATAAGCATAAGGAAATTCTGTACTAAAGTGTCCACCAGTGCATTATCTGAAGATATTTTGACCCGAGGCATATTTGTAAGCATGATACAAACAAGGCAACGCTTTCTCAGCTTGTATCCTCAGTACATTCATTGTTAGTATCTGAATGTGTTCAAATGTTGTGTCAACGGCTTTCTTGTCTATTACTCCTAATCCCTCAGCAAAATGGTCTTTTGTAACTTCAATGATTCAGCAACAATTCAAAGCATTTAAAAAGTCATTAACATATTGCAACTTTGTGCGCCATTTCACAGAAATGATATTTAGGAGACAGCTAATCAAAATGTTCAGTCAAAGACATAGGTTTGAAAGATGGGGTGCTGGGTGCAGTGCATGGGAATGGGTACATACAAAGGAAGTCAGGAATGTACAAGAAGACAATTAAAAATAATGCAGTGTTCTCTGAGGTTTGTATGGCTGAATGCTGTGAAGTGATCGCCAACAATGAGGCACGGCAGAAATCCCAAACGTAAGATGCTGTCAGACCGGGACTCCTTGAAGATCAAAAAACACATGGCTGATGTGTGACTGTGACTTGATAAGAATTAATCCTGAAATCTTCAGCATTCCAAATTAGATACAATTCTTGCTCTGCACTTAGATGGAGAGATGCAAATCCAAAGTAAATTTGTGCTTTGAAAGAATAAACACAGTGAGTTGTTGGAGGCAATCAGCATCTTCCTGGTCCTTATGAACTTCAATCAGCATTGAGGCCAAACTCTGGAAGGTGCACGAAATAGAGCAAGGGTGGCCACAAAGATAAGTAAAGACAAAGTCATGTACTAATTTGAAAACCGGGATAAGTGTTTCAAAATCAACACACTTCTGCATTAGGACCAAATGTTAGTATGAAGTGATGGGTGAATAGGACATGTTGGTGGTTAGAATATGAAGAGTTTTGAAAGATCACAAGATTATAGGATGGAAGGGAGGATTGTTGGCGAGGTTACTGAAGAATGGAAATATCATTTGGCTTTGCTGGGCTGCCTGTGGACTCTGGTCATTTTTCACATATTAAATAGTCACAAGACTGTTATTTGTAGAAGCAGAGTGAAATCCAGTAAGGCTGGAAGGGTAAATATTCATTACCAAAACTGGCAGTTCCCACCACCCACCACCACCAGCCAACCATTCTTTTGGAGTGTTAAGGGAATTGCCTTTAATTGGTCAAAAACAAACAAAACAACTGTGGATGCTGGAAATCTGAAACAAAAACGGAAATTGCTGGAAAAATCTCAGTATGTCTGCTAGCATCTGTGGATAGAAATCAGAGTTAACGTTTTGGGTCCAGTGATCCTTCTTCAGTGTGGAACCCTGCTGCTGAGGCTGCCACCTTAACAGGGAGACATTTATTTGCAGGAGTGCCTGGGAGGGCAGAAATCACATCCCTGTGAATGTCTGGCAGCTCTCCAGTATCTGCCATGCCACCAGCAGTGGTAGCTACTGACACTAATTTACTTGGGCCATTTGCTGTGATCCCTAGAGAAACATAAGCGAGGGCAGGATGTAGGTCTTTGCAAGATGGTTGATAGTGAGTGGGATGGCGGGGGTTGGCTAATGGTGGGGGCACATACTGTCAGAGAAAAAGGTAGGGTGTACACTCAGTGGAGACACCTTACACTGATGCCAGGTCCCTTGTTCAGGCACTGAGTTCTTTGAACAAAGATCTCACTACCTGCCTCCTGTCACCCTGTACCATTTGTACGAATGGTGGTACAAGGCAAATGAAATGGGAATTAAGTGTAAGTGTGCATCAAGTGTACGAGTGCATTAATTGTATGTGGGCAGTCGTATACATACGACTCAATTGGGCCTCAATTGGCAGACATGTGGTAAAGATGTGCACAGGCCTTGCCACTGCCAACTTAATTTGGGGTAGGTGGCATTGAAGAGTGGGGGGAAGGGGGGTGGTGTTGGTGAGATTGGAGCAGGCATTAAGTTCTGTCCCAAATTTGGGAAAGAAAAGCATTTGTAAAATATAAATCTGACTGTTTTGCTCTGAATTTCTTCATGCTGTCTGTTGGGAACAGGCTATCAAACAACAAATTATAAATGAAGAAGGTGGATATAACGGTATTGATCTGAACTCTTTGAAACAAAGCAGGCAGTGTATGGGCTACCAAAGACCTTTTCAGCATGAAAAGCATAACAGTTTCCAACAATCCTGTGAGGAGAATTTTTATTTACTCAGTGGATTGTTGTCTCTTGAGCTTTGCAGCGGGGTTCTCTGTGCAGTGTCAGTAATTAAAACGTTGGCCTTTTCCACTGCATTCAAAGGCACTGAACATGATCTTTGGATTCGTTTTATTCACGCAGAATGAACCCTTTCACATAGAACATCAGGCTCCCCAGGCTCATTCAAACGGGGCTTTTAGTTTATTTCCTGTTTACACTGCAGCCTATGCTTTCACAAGGGAATCCCCAAAGTCCAGTTATAGGTCCATAAGACCTTAGTTATTCTATTTTCAGCCATCCCTAAGAATAGACCATTACTTTCACTTTTTTTAAAGGTAAGATGTAATGAGAAATGAGAAGAAATCTCTCAGAAATAGTTTATTTTACAGCAAACAACGTATTCGGCACACGGTTATTTCAGCTGTACCCTGCAGCAAACAGTCCACAGAGTCTATTTAAAAAGACTGTCGACAAATTACACCAAAAAGCTAATGGACTAAAATCCCAATGAAAGCAAGGCAATTTCTGCAGCAAAATGCAATGGTTCAAAGATGGTTAAATAATACAAATTGATAATTTCTCCAGAAATATCGAATGAATGGACATTAGTTACCTACAAATTGTCTCTTCTAATAATGGTTGATTGCAGTAGTGATTGATAATAGAATGGATCGATACTCTCCCGTCTCACTGGAAATAGTACAGTCATTATGTGCACCCTAAAACTAGCCTTCGGTTCCTCTCTGGATACTTCAAGATGTTAAAACGATAACCTTTCCCCTTGATTTCCATGCTCTGTATCTAAAATAAAATGAGTTGGCCATTATAAAAGCGTCAACCGCCGAAAGTTCAATTTTATGCTTCACTACTTGTATATTCAAAGGTGAAGGGGTTTGTAAAATATAAGGCATAGCCTTTCCACCACCTGCCTGCCTGTCACAGTGGATTGGTAAACTGCCAATGTAGCATCCTTATTCAAACAGGAAGGAGGCAAATAAACAGGTAATTGTCGATTAGTTAGCTTGACATTCATCATGTGAAAATGTTACAGTTTATTATAAAGTATGTAATAACTAAGCATTTATAAATATAGAGTTAGCATGGTTTCATGAAGATGTAATCATGCCTGCCAAATTTATTGGAATTCTTTGAGGCAATAACAAACAGGATAGATAAAGTCCATAAGGACCCATAGTGTTAGAGATAGTAAAAAGGTAACAAGACCATGGGACTGCTCTGTCATGAGACAGAGAGACAACTGGTGGTGGTTTAACCTGAGGGCCACCACACCTCAGACAAGGGGAGAGGTTGAGAAGGAGAATCCTTCATTGTAACCACAGCTGGTGTGGAAATTGAACCCATGCATCACTCTGTGTCACAAGGCTACCATCCAGGCAACCGAGCTAACTGGCCCCCCAAAAGGCTTCCTCTGACAAGATTGGATTGGAGGTAGATTGCTTGGCTAGCTAATAGAAGGTAGACAGTTGTGTTAATGGAGGAATTTTGAGATGGCAACCTGTAAGTAATAGTGTGCCACAGGGATCAGTGCTGAGGCCACAATTATTTTCAATCTGTGTTAATGTCTCAGGTGTGGGAAGTGAATGAACTATAGCCAAGTTTGCTGATATCACAAGAAGAGATGGAAAGCCAAGTAGTGAGAATGAAACTGGGGAATATAGATAAAGTGAATGGGCAAAAATTTGGCAAAGACAATTCACAGGGTGTTATGCACATTCTATGGAAAGAAAGAACAGAGGAGCTGAATATTGTTTAAAGGGAGAATGACTGCAAGAAGGTGCAGGTCAGAGGAATTTGGGGGTCTTCATACATGAATCACAAAAAGTGAACATCCAAGTTCAGCAGGTAATAGGCAAGGCCATTCAAATATTAGTCTTGAAATTCAAAGCGAATGCTTATAAAGATAAGGAGATGCTGTATAAAAATAAACATACCCAAAGCACTAATTAGATTAACAACTCAAATAAACTGAGTAATTTTGGTTCTCTTTATTGAAGGAAAGATATACTACCACTGGAGGCAGTCTAGAGAAGGTTCACTAGATTGATCTCAGGTACGGAGGGGTTTTCTTATGAGGAGAGGCTGAATTGGTTGGACCTGTCCTCTGTGGAGTTTAGAAGAAAGGGAGATGGTCTCATTGAAACATAAAGTTCTTGGGTGAGATGTGGGGACTTAGTTTCCCCTTGTGGGAGAGTCTACGACCAGAGGGAACAATCTCAGAGCAAGTAGTCACCCATTTAAAACATAGATGAGGATGAATGGATTTGCTTGGAGGATAGTGAACCTGTGGAATTATTTACCACAGAAAGGCTGAGTCGTTAAGAATGTCAAAGGCTGAGGTAGACAAATCTTTAAATTGTGAGAGAATCAAGGGTTTCAGGAGTATAACAGCAAGTAAAAATCACTAATGGTTGAACTTTGGAACAAAACCCTGTTTTTTGGGCAGAACTCTGGACTTCCAAAATTTTTAAAATAAATGGTACAACTGGACTTAGTTTATAGGAAATATATAAGACAACCAGGATGGCCTGCAAACAGAGATTGCTGTCTGGGACTATTGTTCAGAAAGTACACCTCTTCTCCAAAGGAACAATTGACTGAAACCAACAGCTTACTGAGATATTTGTATCATCGATAGTCACAGGTGAGGTGCCGGAACACTGGAGGTTGGCTAATGTGGTACCACTTTCAGAAAGGTGGTAAGGACAAGCCAGGGAACTATAGACTAGTGAGCCTGACGTCGGTGGTGGGCAAGTTGTGGGAGGGAATCCTGAAACATATGATGTACATGCATTTGGAAAGGCAAGGACTGATTAGAGATAGTCAACATGGGTTTGTGCGTGGGAAATTATGTCTCGCAAACTTGATTGAGTTTTTTGAAGAAAGTAACAAAGAGGATTGATGAGGATAGAGTGGTTGACATGATTTATATGGACTTCAGTCAGGCGTTCAGCAAGGTTCCCCATGGGAGACTGATTAGCAAGATTAGATCTCATGGAATACAGGGAGAAGTGGCCATTTGGATACAGAACTGGCTCAAAGGTAGAAGACAGAGGGTGGTGGTGGAGGGTTGTTTTTCAGACTGGAGGCCTGTGACCAGTGGAGTGCCACAAGGATTGGTGCTGGGTCCGCTACTTTACATCACTTATACAAATGATTTGGATGTGAGCATGAGGTACAGTTAGTAAGTTTGCAGATGATACCAAAATTGGAGGTGTAGTAGACAGCGAAGAAGGTTACCTCAGGTTACAATGGGATCTTGATCAGATGGGCCAATGGACTGAGAAGTGGCAGATGGAGTTTAATTTTGCTAAATGTGAGGTGCTGCATTTTGGGAAAGCAAATCTTAGCAGGACTTACATAATTAATGGTAAGGTCCTAGGGAATGTTGCTGAACAAAGAGACCTTGGAGTGCAAGTTCATAGTTCCTTGAAAGTAGAGTCACAGGTAGACAGGATAGTGAAGAAGGCATTTGGAATGCTTTCCTTTATTGGTCAGAGTATTGAGTATAGGAGTTGGGAGATCACGTTGCAGCTGTACAGGACATTGGTTAGGCCACTGTTGGAATATTACGTGCATTTCTGGTCTCCTTCCAATCGGAAAGATATTGTGAAACTTGAAAAGGTTCAGAAAAGATTTACAAGGATGTTCCCAGGGTTGGAGAGGTTGAATAGGCTGGGGCTGGTTTCCCTGGAGTGTCAGAAGCTGAGGGGTGATCTTACAGAGGTTTATAAAATCATGAGGGGCATGGATAGGATAAATAGACAAAGTCTTTTCTTTGGGGTGGGAGTGTTCAGAACTAGAGGCATAGGTTTAGGGTGAGAGGGGAAAGATATAAAAGAGACCTAAGGGGCAACCTTTTCATGCAGAGAGTGGTACATGTATGGAATGAGCTTCAAGAGGAAGTGTTGGAGGCTAGTACAATTGCAAAATTTAAAAGGCATCTGGATGGGTATATGAATAGGAAGGATTTGGAGGGATATGGTCTGGGTGCTAGCAGGTGGGACTAGATTGGGTTGGGATAATTGGTTGGCATGGACAACTTGGATAAAAGGGTCTGTTTCCATGCAGTACATCTCTATTACGCTATGACTCTGTGACCCTAGCCCAAAACAACATTTACACCTCTGGCTACATAGCACTGACAGTTTGGGGCCTAAAGAGATACTTGACATTCAATCTCAATGAGAACCCATTCACACTTACTCTAACCATTGGAAAGCCAATTAACTTCAGAAGAAAACACAGAAGCACATTAGGAACTGCAGATTTTGGGTGGAGATAGTGGGGCTAATAACTGCCAGCCCCGATCTCACCTAAGGATGTGCCTTTTCGACAGCAAACTTTTGCACAAACAGCTTCCATCCAGGCTTCCATTCCCAACAACCAGCTTTGGAATCAAGAACCGCAGAAGCCGAACCGAGAACCAGGAACAGGGAAGCTCATCCGAACAAAAGACTTCCAAGGGAGGAAACCAACCAATAAATAACTTCTGAGCACTGGCCTTTCCAAACAGAGAACACTGACGGCAAGAACCTCAAAGACTGATCATGACCATCCGAACCAGACACTGACAAACCAATCAACTACTGACTCCACCAAGCCGCAAGTCCTCAGTCACAATCTGAAGTGAAACCCCACTTGCAAAACCCCTCAAAAGTGAAGAAAATCAGGTGCTCACTAGATAAGTCCAAACTGCACCTTACCCTACCCAAACTGAAAAAACCTACCCAGTCTGAAGTTTTCATTCAGACTCAGGGTACAACAAGCCAGAACAGCCAGGTGCACTTCAAACCAGGTTCTGAGTGGTGAGCATAAACCCCGAGACCCCAAATTTCCAATGTAGTTAGCAGGGAGGGGAGTTTAGGAGGACATGGGGGGATCTAATTGTAACATACAGAATACTGAATGGCCTAGGCAGAGTAGATGTTGGGAATATGGTTCCATTGGTAGGAGAGACTAGGACCTGAGGGCACAGCCTTAGAGTAAAGGAAAGGCATGTTTGAATGGAGATGAGAAACCTCTTCAGCCAGAGAGTGGTGAATCTATGGAAATAATTGTCAGAGAAGGCTGTGGAGGCCAGGTCATTGAGTATATTTAAGACTGAGATAGATAGGTTCTCGAATGTCAAGGGGATCAAGGGTTATGGGGAAAATGTGGGAGAATGGGGTTCAGAAACTTATCAGCCATGATTTGAATAGTGGAGCAGACTCAATGGGCTGAATGGCCTAATTTCTGCTCCTATATCTTACAGTCTTATGGGAGGGCAGGTAGTGCCAGTGCATTGGGGATCCTATTTGTAGAAATTCTAACTGTTAGCATATCTAAAATCTGGTGTTTTTTTCTGTGAGTCAGTTTTAACAGGGGTAATCTTCTTCCATAGTGTATTTTTAGTTCAGATTCCCTACAGTGTGGAAACAGGCCCTTCAGCCCAACTAGTCCACACCGACCCTCTGAAGAGTAAACCACCCCGACCCATCTCCCTCTGACTAATGCACCGAACACTATGGGCAATTTAGCATGGCCAATTCACCTGACCTGCACATCTTTGGATTGTGGGAGGAAACCAGAGCACCCGGAGGAAACCCACACAGACACGGGGAGAATGTGCAAACTCCACACAGACAGTCGCCTTGGGCTGGAATCGAACCTGGGACCCTGATGCTTGAGGCTGCAGTGCTAACCACTGAGCCACCGTGCCACCCACGTGTGTATTCCTGCGTATTCAATGTGTTAACTACTTCAAATTTATTGAATTACCCATTTCTTGTATTATACTTACCTGTTGTACCTTAAATAGAGATTCTTTTCTTAGGGTTTATTATTATTATTATTATTCTTGCATCTACTCTGTACATAGCAATTAATAAATGCTGCAAACATAGCCTATAAATCTGTGTTCACAATTTGTCAACATTATAAACCCCTATGATTTAATTAAGTGTAGGTTTACAACCAACCATATATTGTGAAGCTGTAGCATAGTTTCATTTCCTGGTGATTATTGTGAAGTACAGTTGGTATGACAGTGCAGAGAAAGTGCTCATTGATTAGATTCATAGAGATGTTTAGCACAGAAACAGATCCTTCGGTCCAACTCGTCTCTGCTGACCAGATATCCTAAATTAAACTAATCTCATTTGTCAGCACTTGATTCATATCCCTCTAAACCCTTCCTATTCACGTACCCATCCAGATGCCTTTTAAATGTTGCAATTGGTCCAGGCTCCACCACTTCCTCTGGCAGCTCATTCCATACACGTAACACCCTTTGCATGAAAATGTTGCCCCATGGGTGCTTTTAAATCTTTCACCTCACACCCTAAACATCCTCTAGTTTTGGATTCCCCCAATCCAGGGAAAAGACGTGTCTGCGTGGGTTTCCTCCGGGTGCTCTGGTTTCCTCCCACAATCCAAAGATGTGCAGGTCAGGTGAATTGGCCATGCTAAATTGCCCATAGTGTTCGGTGCATTAGTCAGAGGGAGATGGGTCGGGGTGGTTTACTCTTCGGAGGGTCGGTGTGGACTAGTTGGGCTGAAGGGCCTGTTTCCACACTGTAGGGAATCTGAACTAAAAATACACCATGGAAGAAGATTACCCCTGTTAAAACTGACTCACAGAAAAAAACACCAGATTTTAGATATGCTAACAGTTAGAATTTCTACAAATAGAATTCCCCCAATAGAATTCCCCCAATCCAGGGAAAATCAGGCCTATCATGATTTTATAGACCTCAACCTCTGATGCTCCAGGGAAAACAGCCCCAGCCTATTCAGCCTCTCCCTATAGCTCAAAGCCTTCAACCGTGGCAACATCCTTGTAAATCTTTTCTGAACCCTTTCAACACAACATCCTTCCTATAGCAGGGAGACCAGAATTACACACAATATTCCAAAAGTGGCCAAACCAATGTCCTGTACAGCCGCAACATGACCTCACAACTCCAGTACTCAATTCTCTGACCGATAAAGGAAAGCATCCCAAACACCTTCTTCACTATCCTATTTACCTGCGACTCTCCTTTCAAGGAGCTATGAACTTGTACTCCAAGGTCTCTTTGTTCAGCAACACTATTCAGGACCTTACCATTAAGTGTATAACTCTTGCTTTGATTTGTCTTTCCAAAATGCAGCACCTCGCATTTATCTACATTAAATTCCATCTGTCACTCCTCAGCTCATTGGCCTATCTGATCAAGATCCCATTGTACTGTGAAATGAACTTCTTCGTTGTCCACTACACCTCCAATTTTGGTGTCATCGGCAATCTTACTAACTGTACCTCCTAATTTCACATCCAAATCATTTTTATAAATGATTAAAAGCTGTGGACCCAGCACTAATCCTTGTGGCACTCCACTGATCACAGGCCTCCAGTCTGGAAAGGAACCATCCACCACCATCCTCTGTCTTCGATCTTCAAGCCAATTCTGTATCCACATGGCTTGCTCTCCCTGTATTCCATGAGATCTAACATTGCTAACCAAATAAATTTGATGCTTAGGGTTCGACTAGGAGATCTTGAGGGTGGTGATGTTGCTTGGTCATGTAGCTCTGTATGGCTGACTTCACACAAAGCAGGGTGCCGGTGTTAATTTGGCTTCTTAATTTGAAAAAAATGGTTTCCATAACCAAAACTAACCATTTCTGTCCAAAAAACCTCTTGAAAATGATTCAGACTATTTGATTATCAGTGCAGACTGCGGATTGTACATTTTAAGTTGACACACTGGCTTATCAGGCATTTATCGATATTTTGACAGCAAATTTTGAAGCATGCCTGAAGTCGATTAGTCAAAGTGATTAACGTGCTCCTCTACATGCCTGCAGCCCATTACATCATCCAAACTAGTGAGCAAATTCTTACAGCTCCAAAGTCACTCAAGGACAATTGTGTAGCTGAGATAAGCTTAGTTTCAGATAGTATTTCAAGCTAGTTTGATTTTGACATAAAGAACAGATCAATTCCCTGCATTGTTTATTTTCAAATCCTTTCAGCAAGCAGTCAAGTGTTGTGGAACAACAGGGAAATGCTGAATGAGGTATCAAGGCAGCGTGCAGGTACATGAAGAAAATAGTTGACAAACAGTGCTAGATTCAAGCTGTGAGTTCCTGAAAACTACAAGTAAAAAAAAAATAACCTTTTCTTTCTTTTTTCAAAACTATTGATTTTCTGTCTTCATGGAAAACATTTATCACATTGCTTAATCCCAGCAGAGGGATTATCTAAAGGGAGTGACCACAAGGCTGGTGCAGATCCATTTACTTTTGTTGGATTTGAACCTTTGGTAAGTAAAAGAGTTATCTAAAGCTGTCTGATCCAAAATCCTGAGCTGGGAAAAGGACAATCATTAAACAGTTAGACTTTCGAGATGGGCAAGTTACAAATGATGCTTGTGTAATTCTTTAGATTTACATAAAGGGTTCTTTAAAATCATTTTGTTAAGCAGCTCCATGAAATGTCATCTATTTACAATTTAATGTCTCATACTTATTAAGTGGAAATCATCTCTTTGTAATATTTAATTACAATATTAATCTTTTTTAAACAATAGCAATGCAGACTTAAAATGCCCTGAAAGCATTTTTCTTGAGTTGGTATACGTTGCTGTAAGGGATGTGATGAAAGATTCCTTTTTAATCTTTGAAATTGTTATAGTGAGATAAAATTACACCCTCTTGGTGGGAAAGTTCAAAACCAGTGGAGAAAAGCTGCTGCATGTAAATATGGGTGGATGCATTAATGAATATTTATTTTGGCTATTATTGCAAGTAAAATCATAATTATATTCTTATCCCAAACAGTGAAAACCTCTGCAAATACCTGTATCCATGTTGCTACAAATAATGCTGCAATACTTCTTTTCTAACTGGCCAGATCAATAAATATTCATAAACTTTCAAAAGCTTGATATTTGCTGCATGTTTATTTTTATATACTTACAGAAAGATAAATGTGTTCAGCAGCTGCTCATTGCTGTAATCATTGACGTCCAGAAAATTCGTTGACACACGAGTTTAACACTTACATTTGTTGCCTTCAGTGTATAGAAAATTCAGAGTACAAGATGGAAGGTTAGATCTCACACCAATTAATTACCGTAATAAGGCTTTGTTTCTGTCTTGTGAATCTAGAGGTCATTTTTTTTGTACTGCTTCTGTTACTATCAGTGGGACCACTCACCATTGCATGTATTCATGCCTGGCCTGTTATCTGTAATGAGCCATGTCAATGACTTACTTACTTTGTAGAAGGTCTCCTGACAATCTAACAAGTAAAGCATCAGCGTGTATGCCTATGTTTTAGGAAGAGCATACAAAGGGCAGATTAGCTTTGGGTCTACTCAATGGCGAGCAGAGAGCTGGTGCCGAACAGCAACAACAAGTTGGTCTCTTATTATTTATATGGATGTTCAGAAGGCATTCAACAAGATTCCAACAGCATTGAAAAGAATTGGAATGTATCGGATTGGAGGCAAGGCATTGGTTTAAATGACAAATTGATTAAGAAACAGTAAGAATAATGGATGTGAATTCAAATTGGCAAGACAAATGGATCCATTCTGTTTCTTCAGGTTTCACCATGGTTTTGAATAACAAAGAAGTAGAGAGATGTATATCTAAGGTTACCATGTTATATTGGCGCCATGCAGTGTAGAATCAAACAGAAAGGTCTTTTTTTGTTATTCATTCACATGTTTTGGAAGTCACTTCAGTGTTTATCTCCCATCCCATTAGTCCTTGACTAATTGTCTTTATGTACATAGTGGTGAGCTGTCTTCTTGAACTGCTGCAGTCCATGCATTTGGGGGGTTGTTGGGGGAGAAGTGATGAGGATTGGGCTGGTTTTGTGTACGCTCAGTCACAGTTGAGAAGGAACCTTGATTGAGTCATGAGTGGGCGAAACATTGGATAATAGGGGTCAGTGTCGGAGAGTTTGACGTCACCCAGGGAAAGCTTCTGGGAGCATTGTATTGTGTCCCTTCAGGAAGCTCCTGAATTTTGTGTCAATCAAGCATTAAACTGTGCAGAGGCAGTCCTTCCTGATGATCAGGAATCCTGCAGCCTCTTTGCACCGCTACCTCAAAATCTCGTGGCTGTGTGTTGCTCAGTGTGCCACTGGAGAAACAGTGCCAGCCATTGGCAATTTATCCACTTCAGGCCAATTCCTTTCCATTCTCAGCAGGAGCAGCTATTTCTCTTGGCGAAAATTAGGACTGCTGATGCAGGAAATTAGAGTTGAGAAAGTGGTGCTGGAAAAGCACAGCAGGTCAGGCAGCATCCGAGGAGCAGGAGGATTGAGGTTTCAGGTAAAAGTCCTTCATCAGGAATGAGGCTGGGACCCTCGGGGGTGGAGAGATGCCTCACCCCCAGGCTCCCAGCCTTATTTCTGATAAAGGGCTTTTGTCTGAAACGTTGATTCCCCTGGTCCTCGAATGCTGCCTGACCTGCTGTGCTTTTCCAGCACCACACTCTCGCAGCTATTTCTCTTGTCCAGTTTGGGGACACATATTTAGGAGAATGACAGTTAGTGAGTTTATATAAATCTGACCGACTTCCTACTTTAATTAGGATAGAAAATGCTTGGAATTTTAGGACCAGCAGCGAGTATGAAGAGAGGTTCTGACGAAAGATTGTTGATCTGAAGCATAAACTTTATTTCTCTCTCCAGCAGCCGCCAGACGTGCTGAATATTTCTAGTGTTTTCTACATTGTTTTTGGATTTACTTTTCACTCTTGACTTCATGCTGCATTCTGCAAATCAAATCAAAGACATTAATCGGCTTATGTGTCATAATGATATTTCTGTAAGACTATGGGTCATGTCTGACCCATAGCACAAGATAATGGGACCCCACCCAAGATGATTAACCAATAAACACCACAAACCATCATTGTTTGGGGCCAAAACAAATCTGCCTTGCTCAGACAGCTGTCTGATCCTAACTGCTGGCTTCTGTTGACGTGAATATTTAGTGTGATCCTGGGTGGTAACTGCTTAGATGCTGTATTTAGTCGTATCAAGATATAGGAACATAAGAATAGGCTATCCAGTGTCTTAATCCTCTTCCATCATTCAATAAGGTCATGACAGATGTGTGTATTGACTCCATCTAACCACCTTTGTTCTGTAATTCTTAATGTCTTCAACCCAACAAACATATATTAATGTCAGCTTTGAAATTCTCAATTGATATTTTCGAGGACAGATCTTCAGATTTGTATCACTCTTTTGGTCGAATTTATTGCCTTCTTCTAAAGCACTTTTTTGGAGACACAGTGGATTGAGCAGGAGGATAACCCCATTGCCTTCGTGGCTATAACCTAGTAATTGTGGAGAAGGGATGTGGATGGCCTTCCTGTCCTGTCATCAGTTGAGGTGGGCAAGTGATGTTCCTTTAAGGCCCACTTTGTACTATGATCTGTCTGTTGATTGACTTTTAATATTATGGACTGGTATTAAGTTATCTCAGAGCAGTGTTGATGAGCATGTGCGAATGCTGCATTTTTGGCCACAATGTGTAGTGTTTGTTTTTAGGCCGTTTCTGGGTCTGTAGGTTGTTAAAGGGTAGAAATGGCTTTTAGTAGGGTGATGCACACTTCCTGTCATATGTGGACGATTAGGGAGATTTTGAATATTCTTGGAGACTATGTCTACAGGAAGTGTGTTTGGTTGTGAATCCTAATAGACTGCATGGATCAGTTGGAACAACAGAGGCAATGAGGAGTTTACAAGAGCAAGGGGGTGTGATGGATGGCAGTTTCAGGAAGATGGAGATACTGCAAATACAGTCAAGTGGATGGTTGACCGCTAGAAATGGTAGAAGCGGTAGCCAGGAGTCTCTTGTGCCTATCCCTTTCTCAAACTTCAATGCTGTTTTCGATACTGTAGGGAGGAATGGCCTCTCAGGGGAGCCAAGTTTCTGGTACTGTGACTGGCTCTACTGTAATGGGGGTATGTCAAGTTTTAAGTGATCCTTTGTAACAGGAGACTCTCTAGTCTGGGGCACAAACAGAGGGCTCTGTGGCTGTCAGCCAATTGTTTCCTTAGTGGCAGGGTCAAAGATGCCCAGGAAAGGATGCAGAATATTCTGAAAAGGGAATGTGACCAGTTGGAGGAGGTTGTGCACATTGGAACCAACAACACAGGTAAGGAGAGCCATGAGGTCCTGTGGAGAGGATATAGGAAATTAGGCAGGAGGGTAAAAAATAGGTCCTTGAAGGTAGTAATATCTGGACTACTACCGGTGCCAAGGGCTAGTGAGTGTAGGAACAGAAGGATAGAGCAGATGAATGTGTGGCTGAGGAACTGGTGCAGGGGCAAGGATTCACATTTTCCGATCATTAGGGATCTCTTCAGGTGTAGAAATGACCTGTATAGGAGGAATGGATTCCACCTGAATTGGAAAGCGACTAATATCGTTGCAGGGAACGTTGCTCGTGCCACTCTGGAGGCTTTAAGGTCGGAGAGATCCAAAGTGATAGTGAGAAAAGAGAGAAGGCTGAGGCTTGTACAATAGAAAAAGGGGTCAAGTCAAATAGTCAAGACAGACAAGAGCTTGGCAGAGGTCAAGGTAACACTGATAAATTAAACTGCATTTACTACAATGTGAGAGATCTGGCAGGTAAGGCAGATGTTGGGAATATGGGACTGCGATATCATAGCAATTATGAAGATGTGGCTCAGGATTAGACACGATCGGCAGCTTAATGCTCCTAGTTATAGATGCCATAGGAAGGATGGAAAAGGGGGCAAGAGAGGAGATGCAGTGGTGTTTTTGGTTCGGGATAACATTATAGCTGTAGTTATGGAGCATATTTTTGAGAGATCATGCAACTCATCTATATAGGTGGGACTTAATAAGAAAGGGATGCTCATCCTTTTGGGATTGTATTATAGTAGCCCCAAAACACACATACACACTCGTTAGTGGCAAATATGTAAGGGGACCTCAGATATTTTTAAGAAAAATAGAATAGTAATGGTAGGGAATTTTAACTTTTGAAGCATAGACTGGGACTGCCATAGTATTAAGGGCTTGGATAGGGAGGAATTTGTTAAGTGTGTACAAAAAAGTCTTCTTACTCAATATGTGAAAGTGTCTACTACAGAAGGAGCAATACTTGATCTTCTGTTGGGAAACAAGGCAGGGTAGGTGACTGAGCTGTCAATTGGGGGAGCACTTTGGGGCAAGGGATTATAATTCTACTAGTTTCAAAACAGTTATGGAAAAGGATAGAACTAGATTAAAAAGTTAGTTATAAATTGGGGTAAGGCCAGTTTTGACTGTATTAGACAGAAACTTTCAAAAGTTAATTGGAGGAGGTTATTCACAGGTAAAGGGATGTTTGGGAAATGGGAGGCCTTTAAGAATGAAATAACAAGAGTTCAGAGACAATATGTTCCTGTTACTGTGAAGGGCAAGGCTGGTAGGTATAGGAAATGCTGGATGACTAGATAAATTGAGGCTCAGATCAAAAAATAAAGGAGGAATACGTCAGCTGGGATTGAATCCTATGAAGATTAGGGCAGTAGGAGTCTAGAGTTGAGAGTATGTTGCTGGAAAAACACAGCAGGTCAGGCAGCACACTCTCAACTCTGATATCCAGAACTCATATTGTAGAAGTAGAGATTCTGAAAGTCTTAAAAGTTAGATAAATACCGGGACCTGATCAGATGGTTCTCAGAACTTTGTGGAAAGCTACGGAAGAGATTGCTGGACCCTTGTCTGAGATATTTGTATCATCGACAGCAGGTGCCAGAGAATTGAGTAGTCTAATGTGGTGCCATTATTTCAGAAATGTTGTAATGAAGAGGCAAGAAACTGTTGAGCAGTCAGCCTTATGTCAGTTGTGGGTAAGTTGTTGGAGGGAATCTGAGGGATAGGATTTACTTGGATTTGGTAAAGCAAGGATTGATTAGGGGTAGTCAGCATGGCTTTATTGTGGAAAATCGTGTCTCACTAACTCGATTGTGGTTTTTGAAGTATTGACCAAGAGGATAGTGAAGGCAGAGTGCAGATATTGTGTATAAGGACATCAGCAACAAGAGCAGTAAGAAAAGATAGAGCAAGAGAATTAGTAACAGCACCAGCAGGAGCCGTACGTACAGCACCAGCAGGAGCCTTATGTACAGCACCAGCAGGAGCAGTAGGTACAGTAGCAAGAGAAACAGTAGGCACAGCAACATCTGGAACAGTAGCAACAGCACCATTAGCACCAGCAGGAGCAACAGGAGCAGTAGGAACAGTACCAACAGGTGCAGAAGGAATAGCACCAACAGGAGCTGCAGGAACAGCACCAGCAGGAGCAGTAAGAACAACACCAACAAGAGCAGTAGGTACAGCACCAGCAGGAGCAGTAGGTACAGCACCAGCAGGAGCAGTAGGAACAGCATCAGCAGGGGCAGTAGGTACAGCACCAGCAGGGGCAGTAGGTACAGCACTAGCAGAAGCAGTAGGAACAGCACCAGCAGGAGCATTAGGAACAGCAGCAGCAGGAACTGTAAGTACAGTACCAATAGAAGCACTAGGTACAACACCAGCAGGAGCAGTCGAAACAGCACCAACAGGAGCAACAGGAACATCATCAACAAGCGCAATAGGTACAGCAGCAGCAGGAGCAGTCAGAACATCACCAGCAGGAACAGTAGAAGCAGCACCAGCAAGAGCAATAGGTACAGCACCAGCAGGAGCAGTAAGAATATCACCACCAAGGGCAGTAGGAACAACACCAGCAGGAGCAGTAGGTACAGCACCAACAGGAGCAGTAAGAATATCACCACCAAGGGCAGTAGGTACAGCACTAGCAGGACCAGTAAGAACAGCACCAGCTGGAGCAGTGAGAACAGCACCAGCAGGAACATAGAAGCAGCACCAGCAGGAGCAGTAGGTACAGCACCAGCAGGAGCTATAGCAACAGCGCCAGGAGGGGCTGTCGGTGCAGTACTTGCAGGAGCAGTAGGTAAAGCTCCAACAGGAGCAGTAGGAACAGCACCAGCAGGAGCAGTGGAAGCAGCACCAGCAGGAGCCATAGGAAGTGTGCCAGCAGGAACGTGGGAAGCAGGAGGGATACAAGCTGTATCTCGAGCTGTAGCAGCAGAAGGTAGAGTACAGATCAGATCTGTGTCTTACCAAGAAGTAAGGAGCCAGAGGAAATGTGCTGAGAGGGCAAGGAGTTCCAGCCTCACAGGGTATACAGGCAGAACATAAACTTCCTTGATATGTCAAACTGCAGAATCTCAGGAGGATCCAGGTCTCATGTCCGATGTTGGGAGTGGTTTGCAGGCTTCTGGAACAAGTCCTGTGGTGAAGTGACCCTGCTGGGAGCTTTACTAGTTACTCTCAATGTTACCATTACCTTTGAATTTGCTTTGTGGAAAGCTTTCTGGGGCTCCGAAAGGTACAATCACAGCAAGATGGCGGTGTCGTAATAGTTTTGCTCAACTAACAATTCAGGGCCTAGGCTGATGGTCAGGGAATGTGACCATCGCAGCTCGTAGAATTTAAATTCAAATCAAAAATTCTGAAATTAAAAAGCAGTCTCAGTAGCAGTCAGCATGAAACGATCATCGATTGTTGTAAATTCTGGTAGACTAATATCCTTTAGGGAAGGAAATCTGCCATATTTACCTGGTTCAGCTTCTGTGTGACTCCAGACCCATTGTTATGTGGTTGGTTCATAATTTCTTTCTGAAAAGGTCTATCAAGTGACTCCGTCCTAGGGCAACAAGAGATGGGCAACATATGCTGATCTTGTCAGCAATGTCCAGAACCCATGGAACAATGAATGAATTTAATAAATTATGTGATCTTGCAGGCAGCAACACACAAGGCTGATAGACATGGCAAACTATTTAGATTAGCTTTGGCACCAATGATGGCAGTCAGAATGAGTGGATGTTTGGGTATCTACCTCTGCTAGGCTTTTCACAGCTGCAGTCTGGCATCAACTATGGGCGGCACGGTGGCACAGTGGTTAGCACTGCTGCCTCACAGCGCCAGAGACCCGGGTTCAATTCCCGACTCAGGCGACTGACTGTGTGGAGTTTGCACATTCTCCCCGTGTCTGCGTGGGTTTCCTCCGGGTGCTCCGGTTTCCTCCCACAGTCCAAAGATGTGCAGGTCAGGTGAATTGGCCATGCTAAATTGCCCGTAGTGTTAGGTGAAGGGTAAATGTAGGGGTATGGGTGGGTTGCGCTTCGGCGGGTCGGTGTGGACTTGTTGGGCCGAAGAGCCTGTTTCCACACTGTAATGTAATCTAATCTAAAAAAATTACACACGTGAAACTTACACTCTGCAGGACTCTTTATCAGGGGCTTCCATTTCTCAAAGTAAAACTCCTAAGAAACCACCAAGACATGTTTATGCAGATGTAAGAATGTTTCCAGGACACTTGCCTTGATGCTTTTATTCTGCTGAAGTGCAACCTCCTGATCTCTTCACATATCCAAGCATGTTTTCTGATTGGCTGTTCAGAGACAAGCCTACTTCAGCAAATCACTGCTCTCACCAATTTATAAAAACAAGAATAATGTGTATTTCTTTAGTGCACACTGAGGAACAGATATATTAGCCTGCTAGCATATGTCATACCACTATTGAGGAATATGGAGGACTCCATTCTTAGTTATCAATGGGTCTTCCCTAAACCTTGCTTCCTCCATCATTTCTGGTCCATCTTCATGTTGTACGTAGAGTACACTGCCGCACCTATATCTGCTGTAGCCTTTGTGTTGACAGGTCACCAATTCCTTTGTCTTTCACGTAGCAACACCTGCCAAATTCCAGCAATTCAAAAGCAGTCCGGAGTACTTCCAGATGCTTTACACTTGAGTATCACTGAAATATTACATACTTTGTCAAAATCTTTTGGTTTTTTTAATCAAGATATTCACAATAATACAAATATAAAAGGAAATAACATGTGATACTGTGTGAGAAGAGTGCTGAATGATTGGCCAGTGGAATCTGATTGGTAAAAGCATTGTTATGTAAAACACATTTGTTTGATGACCGACAGTTAATTGCTAAGCTTTATTTAAATTTTAAAGCAAATAGGTAGACACTGATTAAGGAACTTCCCAAGGGAATGAACAAATGTTGTTATATTTAAACATATGCAATGTGCACGCATGTACTTTCAATCTGCACAGAACATAGTCCTGTGTATTAATACAATAGCTTCCAGTATATGAATGACACTACAAGCCTGACTGACAATTGTAGATTGGCTGTCAGTGTAATCCTAAGTGCTCTCTATTATTTAGCAAATGTCCAATATTGGGATCATGTTTAATGTTGAAGACATTTGAATTATATTGTTTTGAATTATACCAGCATGTGCGAGTTGGGTGCAGCCAGTATTTTGACTGCTGTGAACAGCTAAAGGGATTTCTGTTTGATATGATCTACTGTTCTTCAGGACATATAGCCTACATATCTCTCACAGCACATTAGTAGAGTCTAATTCAAACAGCACCTTTCCTTGGAAGGCAGAATGTTGGCTTGGGTTAACAGCAACAACTCTTGTTGTTACTATATAATAGCATAGATTATGATATAAATCAATAATCCCATCACCAATTGGTTCAATCTCACCTTGCACAAATGCTCAATCAGTCGTGGGAAAGTGTCTCATTTTAATATATTCAATTTGTTTGGAAATGAAAATGAGCAATTTTGAGTTAAATACGTTCCTGGAGAATTTTGATAAATATCTACTTGTGAATAAACTATCTCTAAGTAGAATTATATTAATGATAACCTATTTTTTTTATTGTTGCAACTATATCTGACATATACAAATAGTCATCAGGAGTACAGAATTGAGCGCTGCTGAAAAATACTACCTTATAACAGTTAATACTTGGAGGAATCTTTCTCCTCCATTCCTAGTCTTTTGCACCTTCATAATTTCTTGCAATTGACAGCTTTACTTTGAAGTCCTTAGACCCTAAGTTCTGCATTTCCCTCCTTAACCTTTCTGTCCTTCAATCTATTTCTACTTGAATTATGTGAGCATACATCTGTATGTGGCCCATCGACTTTTTATTTGATTAAGCTCCAGTGAAGCTTCTTGGAGTGTTTCACTCTGTTAAAGGTACTTGCCATGGACAAAGAGACAGTGAGAGTCCATTTAAATTATGATTGTTTTTCTCCTGAGAAGCACAAGGCAGCAGGTATTGTTTCATATATTTCTTTCCCTTTCTGCTCTCAGGCCAAAGGATGTTCCCCAATTCCTAGTTTTTGGATTCAAACTTTTGAAAATAAGCCCGCAGCAAAAAACTGAGATAAAATCAGAGGTAGGATTTATTAACAAAGCCATTCAAAATGTGGGTAATTGTTTTGCTATTTCATTCACATCTACAAGCACTCAGGAAGGTAAGGAAGACAGAGTAGAGAGGAGATAGGTGAATAATGACACGTTTGTTAAATCCAGAGATATAAAAAGAAGTTCACACGAGTTACAACTTCCTAGAGATCAGTATCCAATAATAGTTTCCTTGGTGACCCCTTTGTATACAGCTGGCCAGAAGCAGACAGAACATCCTTTCTATACCCATTGTGTAAGCTTGAGCTGGAAGGTCTTTACAATGTGGAGGCTTCAAAAGCTTCTGAAAATGATCATGTGTTCAATAGTGTGTCATTTGTTGAGTTGCCCATTTTTAACAGAAGCTCAATTTGAATCCAAAAATATAGAAGGGAATATAGTTTATTTGCGATTGCTCTTCATGCCCTCTGGTCACACTGGACAAATGCTGGTTGTTTTTATGATTTCGAATCAGGCTATGATTTATCTAGATATTTTGCGGTAAAAATTGCATTTTGTATTATACAGGCAATAATGTTGCTTGTGCTTGTAAATCTGACATAATATTTGTTGTAAAAAGATCTTGAAAAAAAGGTTCAATTTTGTAGGATTGTGGAAGGAGTTTCATGGTGTTGATATTGAATACCACTATTTACCAAGTAGGTCTTCTATTCGATTGGCCTGATTAGGCAAAAGAGATTGTGATTGGCAATCTTCGACAGTTTATTTTGCAGGTAGGCATTAGCCATTGGGACAGAATGACATCAGCCAATGTGTATTTGTTACATTATGAGGTGTGTTTGCTAATCCGAATCTGGAGTGTGTGGGTGTGGGGGCGGGACCAATGTTGTATTAGTCAAAAGACATGTAACAGCTAATGTTCCAAGGATTTAGCTCCTGCAACCAAACACTTTGATTATTTGTCGACAAGGAAGTGGTATTCAGGTAAGTACTAAACCTTATTTTCATCGAAAATATTGCACGGATAGTTTGTAAAGATGACCTTTCTACAATACCCTTATATTTGTCATTGGTTCATTTGGGAATGAGAGCATAAATCAATTGTTTTGTAAAACTGGTGCTCATTTTGGGATAAGATGCAGCTTGCCATATACAGTATATGCTAATCATATATATTTTTGCATTGTGGCTAATAGATTGCAAACTTCTATGTTTGTTTCATTTAAAATGTCACTTTAACTTAAGACTAGTGTTAAAACTTATTTCCCACCTTGATTGTTTGAACCTCTGTGGTATCACACTTATTAAAATGAATCAGCCATAGGGAATTTTTTTTTTTCAAAACGCAGCTATTTGCACAACCTTTGTATATTCTGTCAATGACGTGCAGAGTGCAATTACTTCATGCTTCAACATAACCCCATTCAACATTACCTCTCCAATCAAAAAGTGATATGTCTGCTTTGTAAAATATTAAATAAAATGTAAAGATTAGGAATTGAGCTAGACAACTAGCATACAATCTTTAATGACTGAGAAGTTCAGAGAGAAGGTTTGATCCTGCTAGTTAGATTCAGATTTTCTTTAAGGTAGTTACATGATGCCTTTTGGAAGTAATGTTGCAAATCTTGTGGAAACTTGCATGTGTGTTCTACAAGGATCTAAACCCTTTAGAAACTTTTTACAATCTTCATTAATCATGTTCACTCACTGGCCAAAATCAAACTCATTTTCTTCTGAGAAAAATTCTATAGAATATCAGCCAAAGGTCAGTTTTCTAAGTGCTCGTTTATTTGAGTTGCTGAAAGTAAATTGTTTATCTGTAAAATGACCTCCTCAACATTTATACAGCTAAAGAATCACATTTATAAACATTACAATAAACGATAATAAAATTAATAGTATGAATAGATGCCAGTGAACTCTAATATTTAATATTTGGCTGAAATCTTTGTGCACTGGAAATGTCTCCAGACAATTGGAAGAGCACAGTTATTTTATAGGGTAACGTGTAAGGCTAAAACACCCCTGCACCTTTTGTATCCTGTTTGTAGCAGTAAGTGAAAAGATGCAGTTGCCATGTTGATGCAGTTGACATTACATGAATGTGCTGAACTGAAATAAAGTTTTACAATGTGGTCTAAGCAATGACTATTTACCATGTACATACCTACTCTTGCAAAACATCTCTATGAACTCACTGTGCCTATGCTCCACTGAATGACAGCACCACTGGGAGGGCAGTGACAGTTGCTGGTATGGCACCTGGCCGAGGCCAGAGGTGAGTGTACCAGCAAGGTGGCTGTTTGGGGGGGGGGGGGGGGGGGAGTCATGATGGAGAAGGGGTGGGCAACAAAGCTTGCTCACTAGCTCTAATTGGGGTCTGACCACCCTTCAGGTGCTTTGAAATGAAGGACTCCACCAGCCCAGCTAGGAACCTTAAAGCAAACTCAGAGTCAGCTTGTCTTACTTCATGAATGGTGAATCCCTGTCTGCCATTGGATTCATTCTAGTACGGTGAAATAAGACCCTTAAGTGGCCATTAATTAACTACTTAAGGGCATCAGTTGGTGGCATGGTAGGAATGTCTTTCTGATGCACTTCTTACATTACTAAGTGCACCATCCTTCCACTCCTCACCACCACACCCATCCAGGGAGGAGCAAAAGATTCTTCAATCTAATTAGACCAGGGTTGTCTGTCAGAATTGTAAATTTTGCAAGTCTTCATATTGGAGCAGATTCATTATTTGTCCTGCTTTGTGAAGTGGATTTTGAAATAATATGAGTGTTTTCAACATGCTTCCACCCATCTTATGATATTTTTGAAGAGCTGTCCTGAAGGCTGAGCAACATCTGGTTTAAAAACCAATAGTAGCAATGAGTTCATAGTCAGTGGACTTCATCTTGAGAGGCTTTTAATAGTTTAGTAGTTGCCGTTGCATGTGCTGGGTTAGTGAAGTCTGTTGCTATATAAATCATGCAGCAATATTAAGAAATGTTAAATCTGTCATCATCCATATATATATTTTAAAGAAATAAATAGACTAGGTGATAAATGTCACAGACAGAATTCACAGACTATCTGAAATACTACCCTCACCAATGCAGAAGGATCTTTAGAAGATATTTTCTTGTTTGCTTGGTGAAGTACTTTAACACTTGCTGGTTATCTGAGATCAATTGTTGAATAAGGCTGACTTAAAAATTAAAGTTTTAACCCCAAATAATCCATCCCTTCCAACACTGGAATCCATACCCAGTGACTTCACCGTTGCCACATTGCAAAGTGATAGCATTGTCAATCTTCCTGAACTTCCACCTCGTAGTCACGATTCTGTTGAGTTGTCGTACACATGTGAAGGATGGCTGTCTTTTGTCCCATTAGTCTCTGCTTGGTTACAAGAGTTAAAATTAAAATATTTCAGTCACCACTGTCATTCAATCACTTCAGGAACTAAATAAAACATTTGGAGAGACACTCCTTACTGTTGATGATACTTTGAAAGATACAGAGGTTCATTTGGCCTCAACACTTTTGTACTGATTTGTGAATGGTGCCCACATTGTCTTAATGTTTGGTTGATTCTCTGCCTCGCAGATAGTTTATGTAAACACTTGTGATTGTAGAGCAGAAAGGATGCTGTTGGGCACTGAATTCAGCAGCAGACTTTTACAATACAGACAAATCTTGGAAAAGCTAGCTGCTACTTGCAAAAATTTGTGGGCTCTTGTAACTACATTCCTCTTGTCAATGCTGTTCTGCTATAATATTGATGCTAATGTATGATACTACCACAGCACAGGAGAAGTAAAAAGAATAAGGTGCTAAAGTGTGTATTACAATTCAGAATAGCTAAAGAGTAAAAGAGTTTAGTGCAAATGCAGAGAGCTTCTAGTATACTTTTGAGTCTCCATGTCTATCCCACTTGACAAAGCTGATTGTGTACATCTGTTCTCAACCCCAACTGGAATCCAGAAATTAGACACATTTCACCAGTTATATTATCACAGAGGTGATAGCTATGTCTCCCTCTTTGCACAGAGCTCATGGTGAGTCATGGTATATGATACCTTTACCAGACTATCACAATATGTGGTAAAATATGGACGATCAATTTTCAACTTCTATCATCTGATTTTAATACCTGAGACTTTCATGGATTAATTTTTTTTAAAGGAGAGAACACTGACTTTAACTGGCTGTTGTGATCATCTGACTAGGTTGAGCAATGCTCGTGAAAACAGTTGGAGATAAACAAAGACAGTCTGAGCTTAAATGAACATTTTAGAAAATAGCACTGAAATTCAGTCAGAAATTGGACTCTCATCTCCAATTTTTGGTGCAAACTGCTCTAGAAGATTGAAATAAGATTTGTGTACCCATTATCCTAAATATTCAGATTAGAGAAAACAAAAGCTGCTAAACACAGGAGTACAAAAGTGAACTACATTTCAAAAAGTAAGGGTTTGGGCAGAACAGCTAAGGAAATTGGATTTGTTAGAATCAGAAGATGCTGTCTTTCTCTCTCTTTACCCATCTGCTCCCAATCAGTTTCCCTCAGCCTCTTGATAAACTATATCACTAAGAACTCAAGGATATTTAAAGATTTTGTCACTGCTGAGGATACAAGATATCAGATCAACAACTGTGGCCTCAGGTTAAATCTACCACCTTAATGATTATAAGGGCTTTTAAAACTGCACAATCTTCATCTTCCTTTTATACCAAATACTGTCTCCTTTTTAGACTTTATATGTATGTTTGCATGTGCATTTAATATCATGTTTTATTATTTTTGTGGAGTGGGAAATAATAAGTCTTATTTTATTGATTGAAGTAATCCTTATGAAAGTGTCCTGAAGTCTGATCTGGTGACCATAACTTAATTGAAGTTTGATATAGCTGTAAGATAAAAACGAAGAAAATATTTGGTGCTACTGACTGAGACACTTGAAAAGAGAGGAGCTGATTCATTCCTCCTCACCTGGTCATAACAATGCTATCAGGAAAGCTCACCGTGCTTATCCATGGTAAGTGCTTAAGAGATGAAATGCACTGTCCCTCACAAAAGAAAACAAAAGCAGGATATTTGGAGAACAAAAAACTTGACTTAAAGGCTTATGGAGAGCCACTTCAGTGTTTTTGTCATTGATTCTCCGCCTGCACTTTCTCTCAATCACCACCTACCCATATGATGTATCTTCCCACCCTTACCATCAGTCATCTATGTCCTGGGATCCAGTGATAATCTTCAGCTTCAGGTGGGTGTGGTACCAGCACCAACCACTGCCTCCCAGTAGCACTGTTATTCAATAGAGCTACTGGATTTCTGTTTGGCAGTCAGCTCTAACTGGGTGGAACTTCTGTCTCTCCAGCCCTTGATCTCTGGGAAGGCCTACTGCTGTTCCATTATGTGCCTGAGTGGTAAGCACAGGGAAGGCACAGCAGGTCAGGCAACATCTGGGGAGCAGGAGAATTGACGTTTCAGGCAAAAGCCCTTCATCAGAATTTAGCTCATTCCTGATGAAGGGCTTATGCCTGAAACGTTGATTTTCCTGCTTGTCGGATGCTGCCTGACCTGCTGTGCTTTCCCTGCAACACTCAACTCTGATCTCCAGCATCTGCAGTCCTCACTTTCCCCTGGTACTTATTTTGGCAGGCCTCCCATAAGAGAGGTGACATGGTGCATTTGTGGCTTTACAGCAAGTAGGTAAAATGCCAGTTGGCTCCATTAACTACTACCTGTAGTTGCTCTTTGAGTTTGTTCTTGGCTATGTTGTTTACTTTTTTTAAATTTTGAAAAACCACAAAACATCTAATTCTGATAAAGGGTTTGAAGGGACTCCATCCAACTCATTTGGGGAAGAGCTATAGGTAGCTGAACAACAACTACCAATGTACATCACAGATGTTGTATTGGCCATTTCTCACGGGAAGTCACATCTTTCTTCAGTGAACCAATTCAGTCAACAGCTGGAGATTGGGATATGAAGTGATCTCTAATATACATCCCAAAATAATGCAACACTGATGTCCTTCCATGTGATTATATTGTCAAAGAAGGTCTATTATGTGCTTTAACTGAATTACCTGTTCATCTGCAGTAATGGATTTTGTTTATTTATTCTTCAACTAATACTATCAGAATGCACATTGGCTGCTGGTTGAAATGTACAGCAAGTTGCATTTTGAACAAATGTTCCACAGGATTTAAGTAATGAAGTATTGGGCCTAAAATGTAACATAATACTGAGGTTGAAATTTTGCTGTAAAATAGCATTTAAAATAGAGAAACCAATGCTTGATGGTGCAAACACTGGATGGAAGGTTTGGTCAGATCCAATTGCTCAGCCTCAGTAACAATGTCAAAAGTTGCACTATGTAAGGTTTTCAATCTTTTTCTCGGTGTCCAGGCTGCTATCCCAGCTGGACCCTGATGCTGCGTGATCCACATCCGTTTGGGTATTGGCCAGTATGCCTCCCTGCACTTTGTGCATTGTTCTGCTCTAAGAGGAATGGACAATACTGAGCCAAAGGTGCAGGAACCCCTTGCAAAGTGATTCTTTTTGCAATGTCGCAAAAGTCATCCTGTCACCCTAAAGAGCAGACAGACGATTTTCTGGAAACTCCCAATTAATTGGAACGCTCCTATTTTTCTGAAATTCCATTATTCTCCTGGAATGGTCTGAGCAAGAGTTTGGAAGAACTTGTCTAGAATCTTGCTCTTACTGTCTGCACAGGGAAATGTTTGATAACCTGCTTTGGTGTTTAAACACCTTGTAAATCATATTGCAATACTTCACTTAATCAGTTCCAATGTAATGGCATTGTGATAAGACTGATTTATAATGCTTCTCTGTAATTTTGCTGGGAATTTCCCAAGAAAATGCTTCTTTTAAAATATCTTATTATTTTCTGGGGCTGAGGAAAGCAGGAATCTAGAGCAAACAGTTCCATTTTCATATTCACAGGTAGTAAAATAGTTTTGCTTATTTATAAATAGTTTTTTTCTGAGACTCAGTTTGCCCTCAATATGTACAGTTTGTTGGTTGGATAGATGGAATAGTATCCTTTTGAATGAAAGGTTTGTATTTCGGTAGAACCTTTAAGAGCTTGGAAGATCTCAGTGCGTTTTAACATCCTTGAAACACTGTAAAATGTAGTTACTGTTGTAATGTACACTGCTGAATAGCCAATTTGCATGCAAACAATTCCTCCAAATTAATGAGCAGGTCCTTTTTTTTAAAAATGATGAAATTTTATTGAGAGAGATGTCTTGACCAGGGTGCTGAGAGAACTTCCCTGTCCCAATAGGGACACAGGTTCAGGAGGTGGACATTTATCTCCTAGATTAAACATCTTATCTGAAAACAGCCTTTTCGGTGGTGCAGAACTTCCCTCAACATCACACTGGTAGCTGTACTTTTGTGATCAAAGGTTGTTTTTTTTTAATACAGTGCTGGAAAGGGGAGCTGGGTCTGTTTTTAATGAGAAATCAAGGCCTTGACTGAAGTTCAGGTTTTTATGTGTAGTTGTTAATTGATAAACAGACTGGCTTCCTGTACATTTGCAACAAGTTAAAAATCACACAACACCAGGTTATCGTCCAATCAGGTTATTTGGAAGCACAAGCTTTCATGGCACTGATGAAGTACCTGATGAAGAAACAATGCTCCGAAAGCTAGTGGTACCAAATAAGGCTGTTGAATTATAAACTGGTGTCGTGTGGCTTTTAACTTTGTCCACCCCAGTACAACATCGGCTCCTCCACATCATTTGGAGCAAGTAGAGGCAGAAACAAAGGTGGGTCAGTTGAAAGGTGGGACTTATTTTGACTCCCCGTGCCAGCCAG
The DNA here is from genome assembly GCF_037043375.1 of Chiloscyllium plagiosum. NCBI lineage: Eukaryota > Metazoa > Chordata > Chondrichthyes > Orectolobiformes > Hemiscylliidae > Chiloscyllium > Chiloscyllium plagiosum. Next base: position 55,655,214 of record NW_028270153.1, on the reverse strand, counting down.
CACTAGGGCTGCAGTGTTCCTGAAGTTAACTAAATGGATCTGTGGTATGTATCAAAACCTTCCAAAGCACCAGAGGGAAGTGAGATGTCACAAGAGAGAGCTGAAACCCAGGAAAGAGCAGGACACCTCACATCATGGATGCTGGCCTAGATTTAATCTTGGAAGCTGTGAGGGAGATAAAGGAGGTCCTCTTCAGGAGTGAGCCCCCCTCGTCATGCAGCAGGGACACTGCTCTGTTCAGCATTGTCTCCCTCCACCTCCACTCTCCCTTCGTCTCCCACCTCCTACTCATCCAATACGCTGTCCCTTCCGGGTCTTGTCAAGGTCAGAAACCACCTGGAGGACCATGTAATGGGGAGTGAGTGGGACAGCACAATGACTGTCTTAGAGATAAGGATCAATCTGACCAGGCCAGACAGGGCAGACTGAGCAGTGCTGCAAGATATCAGTTCTTTGGTGTCAAGAGGATCAACATGAGTGATCATCAGTTAAGAGAGTCTCCATCCTGCAGCACTGGTTCTCCATCATCTCCAGGTGACTCCATCTTCAGTAGTGGGCCCTTTGCTGAGAGTCTGACCTGCATTTGTCTTTCTGCCCCTCTTTCCTCTCCCACATACTCCTGTAGAGGTTATTGCATCTCATCACTATTTAGCTCAAAATCAGATGGTCAGGCCCCAGTGCCAGATGTGGCCTTCCTAATATACAGGTCCTGTTGGAATGAGCAGCATTTAGATGTGGCCTTCCTAATATACAGGTCCTGTTGGAATGAGCAGCATTTAGATGTGGCCTTCCTAATATACAGGTCCTGTTGGAATGAGCAGCATTTAGATGTGGCCTTCCTAATATACAGGTCCTGTTGGAATGAGCAGCATTGCCTCCTGCACTTCTGCCTCCAGCTTATGGGCATGTGGATGACAATACATCTTTGCAAAGTAGTGTGTGCCACACCTCTTGTCACTGTTCAGCACCTTGTGCATCCATTTAACAGGTGATGAAAGCCCTGCTAAGGGCCAGAATGATGTCCTGGGGCAGCTTTGACTGCTTCCATACTGCCTACCCACTGCCATTTAGAAATTAATTACTCAGTTGATTGGATGTCTGGTTTTGTGTTGCAAAGTGATGGCAGCAGTGCAGTTTAATTCCTGTACTGAGGTCATCATAAAGGCCCTGCCTGCTCACCTCATTAAGGAGTGTTGACCTTCAGATTAACTTCACCACCAATCATCTCTTTCTAATGAAGGGACCTAGAGAATGATGGTGGCATTCACCTTTCTAAAACTGCCAGCTGCTGAAAACTGCCCAACTCTTTAAAAGGTTCCAACCTCTTCCTTCAGACTCTTAAAATATGTGCTTTTGGTCAACTAGAATATGTGGGACTTTAACCCATACTTTCTGACACAAAGATAGGTCCACCATCACTGTGCTACAAGAGGCCCTTGAACAAACTGTGAACAAGCTTTTTAACAAGTTCAATTGGCCATGACAGGGAAGAAGTGAGATTCCTGGTCTTACCCTTTCTGCACCAACATTGGCAACTTGAAATTGGTACTGATATTTTTAGGCCCCAATATGCCCTCCTTCCCGGCTCCATTCCTAAATTTGGGAAGTCCCTGAAGTTTACTTGTCCCATGTCTGGAATGTGTCTTGTACCCACAGTGTTCTGACTCAGAGGTGAGAATAGTGCCCACAAGCCAAACAATTAAGCAGCTGGCTCCTCATGCTAGACTCAGTTTATGACTTCTGCCCCTCCCAGTATTGAAAGCACTTCACTTACCTTCAATGCCTCATCTTGACATGGTGAATCATAGGTAAAAACTCATCCCTTGGAGCGTCATGTTGTTACATCAACACATAAATTTTGTGAAGTTTAAAGAACTTACTGAGTCTAGCTTTCAACTGGCAATGCTAATCAAGACTATACCATTGTTGTATGCTTTTCACATTTGAATTATTTGTAAAACTCATCCGACCAGATGATTCCAAAGGTGTTGAGGTTACAGGAGAAACTGCTGCCTATTGAAGGCAGGAGAATAGGGTTGGAGGTAGGTAATTTGGAATTACCACTTGATAACTATTGGGATTAAAGAGTATTTATGCAGCATCTCAGGTGATTGTTTAAACCATGATAATTGAAACCACAATCATTTAGACTATATATGGTCTGTGAAAGGAGCAGAAATACTGGATATTTAGTTTTGTATATACTTTAGAACAATTTTCATATGATCTGGATACTTTGGTGAATCCATTGATCACTTCTTGAATTTGTCTTTCTTTATCAACAAAACATGTTTCTTGAAAATGAGAATTGGCTCAAAACAACACGAGAAAGAACTTGGCATCGGAAAATCTAATCAATGTTTTGTCTGCTCTGTGGAAATAAGAACAAAGGAAGAACTGAAAAATGGGAGAACTGTCACCATCTCTGAGCAGCAGTAAACTGTCTGATAAACACCATCAGTAAAAACACTTTGATAAACACTACCAGTAACATACTTCAGATACTGTTGTGGTTCTGTTCGCCGAGCTGGGAATTTGTGTTGCAGACGTTTCGTCCCGTCTAGGTGACATCCTCAGTGCTTGGGAGCCTCCTGTGAAGCACTTCTGTGATCTTTCCTCCGGCATTTGTAGTGGTTTGAATCTGAAGCTTCCGGTTGTCAGTTACAACTGTCCGCTGCAGTGGTCGGTATATTGGGTCCAGGTCGATGTGCTTATTGATTGAATCTGTGGATGAGTGCCATGCCTCTAGGAATTCCCTGGCTGTTCTCTGTTTGGCTTGTCCTATAATAGTAGTGTTGTCCCAGTCGAATTCATGTTGCTTGTCATCTGCATGTGTGGCTACTAAGGATAGCTGGTCATGTCGTTTCGTGGCTAGTCGGTGTTCATGGATGCGGATCGTTAGCTGTCTTCCTGTTTGTCCTATGTAGTGTTTTGTGCAGTCACTGCATGGGATTTTGTACACTACGTTGGTTTTGCTCATGCTGGGTATCGGGTCCTTCGTTCTGGTGAGTTGTTGTTTGAGAGTGGCTGTTGGTTTGTGTGCTGTTATGAATCCTAGTGATCGCAGTAGTCTGGCTGTCAGTTCGGAAATGCTCTTGATGTATGGTAGTGTGGCTAGTCCTTTGAGTTGTGGCATGTCCTCGTTCCGTTGTCTTTCCCTTCGGCATCTGTTGATGAAATTGCGCGGGTATCCGTTTTTGGCGAATACATTGTATAGGTGTTCTTCTTCCTCTGGGTCAGATATGTGGATGACACCTTTGTAATCATTAAAAACACAGAAATAGAGAACACACACCGGATCATCAACGCCACACTCACAGGAATCCGATTCACTAGAGAGGAAGAAAAGGACAACCAACTCCCATTCCTAGACGTGATGGTACAGAGAACACTTAACGGAGAATTCACCACAAAAGTATACAGGAAAGCCACACACACAGACCAAGTCCTGAACTATGAAAGCAACCACCCCAACACACACAAAAGAAGTTGCATCAAGACACTGTTCAAAAGGGCCACAACACACTGAAGCACACCAGAACTGCAAAAAGAGGAAGAAGAACACCGATACAATGTATTCGCCAAAAACAGATATCCCCGCAATTTCATCAACAGATGCCTAAGGGAAAGACAACGGAACGAGGACATGCCACAACTCAAAGGACTAGCCACACTACCATACATCAAGAGCATTTCCGAACTGACAGCCAGACTACTGTGACCACTAGGACTCATAACAGCACACAAACCAACAGCCACTCTCAGACAACAACTCACCAGAACGAAGAACCTGATACCCAGCATGAGCAAAACCAATGTAGTGTACAAAATCCCATGCAGTGACTGCACAAAACACTACATAGGACAAACAGGAAGACAGCTAATGATCCGCATCCATGAACACCGACTAGCCATGAAACGACATGACCAGCTATCCTTAGTAGCCACACACGCAGATGTCAAGCAACATGAATTCGACTGGGACAACACTACTATTATAGGACAAGCCAAACAGAGAACAGTAAGGGAATTCCTAGAGGCATGGCTCTCATCCACAGATTCAATCAATAAGCACATCGACCTGGATCCAACATACCGGCCACTGCAACGGACAGCTGGAACTGACAACCGGAAGCGGCAGATTCAAACCACTATAAATGCCGGAGGAAACATCCCAGAAGCGCTTCACAGGAGGCTCCCAAGCACTGAGGATGTCACCTAAACAACCGTTTAAGTGACATCCTGCAAAACAAATTCCCAGCTCGGCGAACAGAACCACAACAACGAGCACCCGAGCTACAAATATTTTCACAAACTTTGAACTTCAGACACTGTATATCTTTTAGCAATAAGAGAAGTTGTAAAATTTGTTTTATTCTTCAATGGGATATGAGCTTGGCTGATCAAGGCCAGCAATTATTTCAATTTTGAATTGTCCTGAGTTGCTTTCTGTGCCATTTCAGAGCCAACCACATTACATGTAGGCAAGACTCGCTTCCCTAAAAGACGTTAGAGGACTGGATTTTTATAATAATCAATAATCATTTCATGGCCATCATTAACTCAGGTTAGCTTTCAATTCCAGATTTTGTTGAATCTAGGATAGGATAAATGGATTCTTTCAGGTTAGCAGGCTCTAACTAGTGGGGTGTCACAGGGATCAATACTGGGGCCACAATAAGTTACAATATATATTAATAACTTGGATGACAGAAGTGTATGTACTATCACCATGTTTAGGGATAATACAAAAATAAGTTAGAAGGCAAATACTGAGAATGAGACAAGGCATCTGCAAAAGGAATGTAGATGGGTTGAGTAAATGGGGAGAAACTTCTCAAATGGACTATTAAATGATAAAATGTGAGGTTAGGCACTTGGCAGGAAGAATATAAATGAGTAATATTATTTAAGTGGGGAAAGACCATAGAAAGCTGCAGCACACAAGGATTTTGGGGTCCCTGTGCATGAATCATATCAAACTGGCACTTAGTCTCAACAGGGAATAGAGAAAGCAAACTTGGAGTTTACTTCAAAGTGAATCAAATATAAACATAGTGGGTCCTGCTAAAACAATATGAGACCCCTATTCAGACCTCAGCTGGAATACTGTGAACTGTTTGGTCCCCTTATCTAAGGAGAGACATACTGGCATCGGAGGCATTCCAGAGAAGATTCACTTGGCTGATCCTGGGTATGGAGGGATTTTCTTATGAGGAGTGGTTAAGTAGTTTGGGTTTATATTCATTAAAGTTTGAAGAAGTGCAGACAACTTCTCAAAGCATACAGAATGTTTAGGGGACTTGATAGGGTAGATGCAGTGAGATTGTTTCCCTTTGTAGGGAGTTTAGGAACAAAAGCCATAATTTCAGACTAAAGATTGACCATTTAAGAAAACAAATAAGAATTTGTTTCTCTGAGGATAGCCAATCTGTGGAATTACTTACCATCAAAGCCTTTTCAGGTTGGGTCATTTAAGCATATGCAAGGCTGAGATCGACTATTTTTTAATCAGTAAGGGAATCAGGTGTTATAAGGATAACACAGGAAAGTGGAGTTGAGGCTTATCGAATAAGTCTTGATCTCACTGAATGACAGTGCAGATTCAATGGGCTGAATGGCCTGTTTTTCCCACTATATCATATAGAGAACAGATATGAACATTAGCTTGAATCATTTGAACTTCCCTGAATGGCTTGTTCCATGCTGTAAGTTCTATACAAATCTATACACAATGAGGGGCTTTTAATCCATTTACCATGACTATGAAATAGGAGCATGAAGATGTTAATATCAAGAGTGGTTACTGATGAGCTACACCATGTGAAAAGAAAAATAGGTTATTAGGGAGGGTGCCAGATTCCAAGGCATTTTTGTGGTTTGGATCAAAACTGCTTTCATAACCTAAAGGCAACATTGTAACACAAAGTGTTGCGAAGTGTTTCAGAACCATGAGTCAGGATGAATTGCATGCAATTGTAATCACTGTGGCATTGAAAGCCAAAGGTGTGTTTATGTGCATAAGTGTGTATCATATCCATGCCTGCCTGCTGCATTATGATGTCTTCTGTTATATCACAATCACACTTCCTCAGCTGAAGAGCTACTCAATACATTTCCCTTGAGTCACAATTATAACACTTATTTACTCAGTTGTTCACTCTCCTCTCTCTCAGTCAAACAAATCCAGCCCAGGACTGTAATGCCCCATTTCCCCAGTGCTAAGTCTGGATCCTGTTCATACACTTGTCTGTCTCTGACATTTAAAACAGACAAATCTCACTCTCTAGTTATCTCAATGTTTCAAATCCTTTCCATTGTCATTGTATCCCCCATTATACTAAATCCCTGCTCCTGAATGAGAAACTCAAGAGTTTCTATAGTTCTATAGAACCCAGTTTAATTTTGTCCCACTGTCACCAAAGTACAAGGTCATTCCAAATGGTGCATTTTCCAATGCTATGACTCAACTCAGTTTTACAAAAAATCAATGTGGTATATGGTGTGTATTATCACCCTGTGTATTCTCAATTTTAAAATTGAGGTTGAATAAAAATAAATTGCAAAGGTAAAATATATGGTTTTCCTAATGGGCAGCTTTACAGAATTCCATCACAAAGCATGTGCTAAAATCACTGGAGTACCATGTTTTGCTGTTCCTGAAATAAACCTAACTGTAAAATAGCATGAACTCCAACTCACCAAGAGCCATGGCACAACAAACAATTTAAATATATTTAGCATATTTAATGTCATAAAAGACCCTGAGGCACTTCTTGGGAATGTATTGAAGAAATTATTTGCCTGAGCAGCTTAAGGAGATATTAGGGCAGATGACTAAAAAGATTGGTTGATGAGATAGGTTTTAAGAATTGATCCATGTATTTTTTGAATTACCACAATGGGTGCAGCCCCTCCTGAACTGTTCTCCTTTGTAATTTTCCCTGAACTTTCTAATCTATCCAGTTCTTTACTTGTTACTTTAAACTGTACGAAAGGCGCTGACCCAGCCTTGCAAAAAGTTGACCGTACACCCATTGTAGTTTATGATGAGTTTAGGCTTGTGATGTTTGCATTTATCATTTAGGCCTCCTTGCTTGAAGACTACATTGTGCTCTCTTAGTACTTCCTCAATCACTGACTTGCTGTAACTGGTCACCACTCAAAATAGGTTGGCCCAGTTTAGCTGCATCTTTTTGACTCTTGAATTTTCCTTCAGGAGACGTTGGTCTCTCCGATTACTACCAATGGCAAATGATCGATTCTGTGTCAGCCTACTCTAGCACTAGAAAACTGTGATTGGAATGGTTAATTTTCACATCGTAATGTGGCTTAAGGACTGCTCATATTCTCCTTTCAAGATATTGGACATTGCTGCATCTGTATGGACAATGAAACTCAGGGGCACTAGAATTATATCTACAGCCTCATTACCCTCATGTGCTCTTTCTCTAGTTCTCTGACAGAATACAAGCTCTGATCTTCCTGCTTACTGGCTTCTGTTTCTACACCAATCGTTCACATATTTAATAACATTGAGGCACAGTATGATAATAAGAAACTGCAGGACTGTTTCTCAAATGGAAATAAACCTCATGTAGACAATTGCTGTCATCTTTGAGCTATAAAGAATTATTATTCACCAATGTTGAGACAGCAAACTATTGGCAAAGATACCTTCACAGAGAGAAAGAAATATCTAGGAATGAAGAAGAAATTACGTATTGTATTATCATTTTTTGTTTTACTAAATGCATACTAGACTTAGAAAAGCACTAAGAGAAGCTTTCTTGAAGATGAAATTTATTGTGATAAAATAAAAACAAATATGTAACCCAACGTGTTATATTCCAAGTATTGCTGGTATTTGGTTTAATCGTACTAAATTATACCTGCCAATGTAATTAACTCAGTCATTTAAGCAGTCCTTGGATAAGCACATAGGTCATGATGGGATAGTGCTTTGATTAGTTCACAGATTGGTGCAACATTGAGGGGCGAAGGGCCTGTTCTGTGCTGTACTGTTCAATGTTTTAAATTCTGGCCTAGCATTTTGCTGACCAGGAAGCCCTTCTTTAGGTGGCAGGCAGGTTCTGATTCTAGGATTACTGACCCCATTTCCAGATTTTCTGGTTTACACTAGGGATTTTTAAGGATGTGGGCTGGTTTTGAACTTGTAACCAGCACTCCCAACCTGCTCCATTCCACTGCAGGGATAGGCAGAGCCTTCTCCACCACAAATTTCATGGCGTTTAGACAGGTTTTTAATGAATTATAACTACAGTCTACCTGAGGGAAACTTCTCCAAGTTACTCCTATACACCAACCTAACCCTCATAGCTCATGCCCCCATGCCAAGCTGTGCTCCCACAGACATTAGAGGGGCATAGGTTGGCAAAGATATTGGGGAGGAGATGGCCTAGTAGTATCATTCAAGATGGCCTAGTGGTATTCCTGATTAAGGGCTTTTGCCCGAAACGTCGATTTTCCTGCACCTTGGATCTGCCTGACATGCTGTGCTTTTCCAGCACCACTCTAATCTTGACTCTAGTGGTATCGTTGCTAGACTATTAATTCAGCGACCCAGATAATATTCAGGGCACCTGGGTTCGAATCCCACCATGACAGATGACAGAATTTGGATTTTAAAACAAAGTCTGGAATTAAGGGTCATGTCGATTGCTGGAAAAATCCATCTGGTTCACTAATGTCCTTTAGGGAAGGAAACTGTTATCCTTATCTGGTCTGACCTCCATGTGATTCCTGAGCCACAGATTTGTGACTGACTCTTAATCTACCTTCTTGGTAATTAAGGATGGGCAATAAATGCTGGCCCAGTCAGGGATGCCCACATCCTGTGAATGAATATAAAAAAAAGATTAGGTGGAGGGGCATGAAGTTGCAGGGATGGGAACTGTGGAGGGGATGACAAAGGGGTGAAGGCTGGGACTCCTTTTCTTTCAACATAACTGGGATGAAGTCCCAGAGCACTAAGATGAGCCTGTGAAACAGCTTGCCTCAGCACCCAACATTGCTGCCTCCGAGCCCTTTCCTGCAATGGCTAGCCTGACTGTCACCCAGAATCCTGAAGACGGGTTACACCCGAAACCTCGACTTCTCCACCTCCTGATACTGCCTGGCTTGCTGTGTTCACCCAGCCTCCTGCCTGTCTACCTTGGATTGCAGCATCTGCAGTTTATTTGTCTCTAACCTTGACTAGCCCCGGCATTGAAAATCCTGCCTTTATGGACACTTTCACCAGAGGTGGGAAGATGAAGCTAGGAATTTGTTTGACTCCCATTTCTTGCCTTTAAGATGAAAATCGTGCTGTATACATTCTTTTACACCCTGCAATAGAATTGTACATTGTCCCCCTGCCTAATTCCTGCTGTAAGTAAAATTGCTTTAACAGTGGCTACTTGCAGTCAATCCATGTGGGTGAGTTTTTTTCTCAGGGCAATGTACAACCAGTAGCTAACTGCCTGCTGCAGCCCCTGACAGTTTCCATGGAGATACATGGTGTTATAGCTATGGTATTTGCTCGTCCTGTACTGGATTAGGAGAGCAACTTGGTGTCGGCAGCATGCATTTGGAAACTGAAGTTCTCTTTTTCAATACCCACAGGCAGCATTAGATGAGGAATAGGAAAAGGCCAAGAACATCCTTTGGAACAGTTGGTAGGAGTGTTCACCCGAAGTAACAGTATGGCAACTGGGAGAGAAGCCACTGCAGGGATTCTTTGACTCTGGTTAGATAAGCATAGAGTGCAAGTTCTTTCAGCACGTTGACAGTGTCAGAGTTAGAGGAGAATAGTGTAGTGTAATGTACTGAGGTCTAGAAAGCAGGATTTGGTTCTTGGGGACAAGATAGATTAAGAAAGGGCATGGGGAGAGGTAAATGAGCAAACAGAGGATTATGTGAATTTAGTGTGGTTCGGGAAGTTTGGCCTGATGATCGAGAGAAAGGAAGGGAATTGACAGAGGCAACTGGTATCATTCATTGTGAGGGTAGAGTAGACAGAGGAAAAGGATTTAAAAAGTTGGTTTGCAATATATAGAAGAGTCTGTGTATTGTCTTTGCATTGTAGGTTGAGCATCCAGTACTTAGGGTCAGGACAAGAGTGATTTAGCACCTCATACCTGTCCCACTTAGCAATTAGATAATGGCTGATTATTATCATATCTCTGTTTGTTTGGCTTATTTGGAGTCTTTGTTGGAATAGGGACATCACTGACTAGACCTGAACTTATTCCCCATTTCTAATTGCCTATAGGAAGATGAGGGTGAATCCAATGTGCCTAACAAACATCTTTCAATGTTAACATCAGTTGCCCAGAATTCAAAATTTGTGGGGGAGAGAATGCCAAACTTTCTAATTCTATTGTGAATAAAAATGTTTTCTGATTTCCCTCCTGAATGTTCACCTTTCATTTCAAAAACTGTGTGCCTTGTTCTGGATTTCCATATGAACATAGAACATAGAACAATACAGCGCAGTACAAGCCCTTCAAGCCCTCGATGTTGCGCTGACCTGTGGAACCAATCTGAAATCCATCTAATCTACACTATTCCATTCTCGTCCAAATGCCTATCCAATGACCATTTAAATACCCTTAAAGTTGGCAAGTCTACTACTATTGCAGGCAGTGCGTTCCATGCCCCTATTACTCTCTGAGTAAAGAAACTACCTCTGACATCTGACCTAAATCTATCACCCCTCAATTTAAAGCTATGCCCTCTCATGCTAGCCATTGCCATCTGTGGAAAAAGGTTCTCATTGTTCAACCTATCTAATCCTCTGATTATCTTATATGTCTCAACTAAGTTGCCTCCCAACTTTCTTCTCTCTAACAAAAACAACCTCAAGTCCCTCAGCCTTTCCTTGTAAGACCCTCCCTCCATACCAGGCGACATTCTAATAAATCACCTCTGAACCCTTTCCAAAGTTTCCATATCCTTCCTATAATGTGGTGATCAGAACTGTACGCAATAGTCCAAATGTGGCTGCACCAGAGTTTTGTACAGCTGCAGCATGATCTCATGGTTCCAAAATTCAATCCCTCTACCAATAAAAGCTAACACACCGTATGCCTTCTTAATAACCCTAGCAAACTGGCTGGCAATTTTCAAGGATCTATGTACCTGAATATTAGATCTCTCTGCTCGTCTACACTACCAAGAATCTTACCATTAGCCCAGTATTCCAGCTACTCCTTCCAAAGTGAATCACATCACACTTTTCCAATATTAAACTCCATTTGCCACCTCTCAGCCCAGCTCTGCAGCTTATCTATGTCTCTCCGTAACCTACAACATGCTTTGTCACTATCCACAAATCTACTGACCTTAGTGTCATCCGCAAATTTACTAACCCATCCTTCTATGCTCTCATCCAGGTAATTTATATAAATGGCGAACAACAGTGGATCCAAAACAGATCCTTGAGGTACCCTATTAGTAACTGAACTCCAGGATGAATATTTCCCATCACCCACCACCCTCTGACTTCTTTCAACTAGCCAATTTCTGATCCAAACTGCTAAATCACCCTCAATCCCATGCCGCCATATTTTGTGCAATAGCCTAGCATGGGGAACCTTATCAAATGCCTTACAGAAACCCATATACACCATATCAACCGCTTTACCCTCAACCACCTTCTCAAAGAACTCAATAAGATTTGTGAGGCATGACCGACCCTTCATAAAACCGTGTTGACTATTCCTAATCAATTTATTCCTCTCTAGATGATTAATAATCCTATCTCTTATAACCCTTTCCAACACTTTACCCACAACCAAAGTAAGGCTCACTGGTCTGTAATTTCCAGGGTTTTCTCTACTCCGTGGGCGGCACGGTGGCACAGTGGTTAGCACTGCTGCATCACAGCGCCAGAGATCCGGGTTCAATTCCCGCCTCAGGCGACTGACTGTGTGGAGTTTGCACGTTCTCCCCGTGTCTGCATGGGTTTCCTCCGGGTGCTCCGGTTTCCTCCCACAGTCCAAAGATGTGCAGGTCAGGTGAATTGGCCATGCTAAATTGCCCGTAGTGTTAGATAAGGGGTAAATGTAGGGGTATGGGTGGGTTGCGCTTCGGCGGGGCGGTGTGAACTTGTTGGGCCGAAGGGCCTGTTTCCACACTGTAAGTAATCTAAGTAATCTAATCTAATCTAATCCCCTTCTTGAACAAGGGAATAACATTTGCTAACCTCCAGTCTTCTGGCTCTACTCCTGTAGACAATGATGGCATAAAGTTCTAAGCCAAAGGCTGGGCAATCTCCTCCCTGGGTTCTCAGAGAATCTTAGGATAACTCCCATCTGGCCCAGGGACTTATCTATTTTTACACTTTCCAGAATTGCTAACCCCTCCTCCTTATGCACCTCAATCCCATCTAGTCTAGTAGCCTGTATCTCAGTATTCTCCTCAATCACATTGTCTTTTTCTAGTGTGAATACTGACAAAATGTATTGATTTAGTGCTTCCCCTATCTCCTCTGACTCCATGCACAACTTCCCACTATCAGGTGTTGTGAAACTTGAAAGGGTTCAGAAAAGATTTACAAGGATGTTGCCAAGGTTGGAGGATTTGAGCTATAGGGAGAGGCTGAACAGGCTGTGTCTGTTTTCCCTGGAGTGTCGGAGGCTGAGGGGTGACCTTATAGAGGTTTACAAAATTATAGGGGCATGGATAGGATAAATAGACAAAGTCTTTTCCCTGGGATTGGGGAGTCCGGAACTAGAGGGCATAGGTTTAGGGTGAGAGGGGAAAGATATAAAAGAGACGTAAGGGGCAACTTTTTCAGGCAGAGGGTGGTACGTGTATTGAATGAGCTGCCAGAGGATGTGGTGGAGGCTGGTACAATTGCAACATTTAAGAGGCATTTGGATGGGTATATGAATAGGAAGGGTTTGGAGGGATATGGGCTGGGTACTGGCAGGTGGGACTAGATTGGGTTGGAATATCTGGTCGGCATGGACGGGTTGGACCGAAGGGTCTATTTCTATGACTCTATGACTCTGCTATGCTTGATTGTCCCTAATCTTACTCTAGTCATTCTTTTTTTCCTGATATAGCTATAGAAAGCCTTAGGTTTTTCTTTGATCCTATCCACCAATGATTTCTCATGCCCCGTCCTGGCTCTTCTTAGCTCTCTCAAACCTGTAACTCTCAAACACCCTAACTGAGCCATCACATCTCATCCTAACATAAGCCTTCTTCTTCCTCTGGAAGAGAGATTCAAAATGTTTAATTCTTTTATTATGTCAATACGTTAATTCAATCAAATAAGCATGAAGAACTGCAAAGGCTGCAAATCTGAAACAAAAACACAAAGTGCTGAAGAAACATAATAGCATCTGTAGAGAAAAACGGTAAACATTTTCAGTCCAATGATCTTTCTTCAGACAATCTGACATTGTCTTTATTCAGCACTTCCTGTTTTTGTCTAATATCACTCACTGCTCAACTATTTAAACTCTAGTTTTTGAAACACATTTTCATAATTTAACTCTTAAATACCTTGCATCAATTTGTTAAGTATTCTGATTTGGAGATGCTGGTGTTGGACTGGGTGTACTAAGTTTAAAAAAATCACACAACACCGGGTTATCGTCTAACAGGGTTATTTGTAAGCACTAGCTTTCAGAGCGCTACTCCATCGGGTGGTTGTGGACCATAAGATCATAAGACACAGAATTAATAGCAGACGTTTACAGTGTGATGTAACTGAAATTATATATTGAAAAAAACCTGTATTGTTTGTTAAGTCTCTCATCTTTTAGAATGAATATGTTGGTTTCAGTTTTTTCGTATGTAAATTGCATAACTTTCTTAAAGTTACATTCTCAAGTGAACTTTAACAATAGGTGTTATGTTGGCCCAGATATTGCATTGAAGGTGTGAGCTGCCCTGTGTGAGACTGTCTGTGCCACAAATGGTCAGACTGATTCTAATCTAAAAAAGGGATTTACAGAATCTTGCATGGATTCATGCAGTTTTTGAGCAAAGTAAAATGTAATTGTGCAAGTACAAATTCACCCCACAAATTTATATATGTGTGTATGCATGTGGTGTGTGTGTGTAGGAGGGAAGGGGGTGTTATGAGTGTTTATGAGAGAGTGTGTGTATGTGTGAGTGTAAAGGCGTATAAGTCTGTGAGAGGGTGCGTGTGTGAATGCAGGAGTGTGTGTGAGCATGTGAGAGAGGGTCTACGTGAGTGTATGGGTCTGTAGGAGAGTGTGTGTATCTGTAGGAGTTTCTGTGTATCTGCGTCAGTGTGTCTGTCTGTGTGCATTTGTCTGTGTAGTGTAATGGGGTCACCTGTAGTGTGACATGAACCCAAGGTCCTGGTTGTGGCCATTGTCATGGGTACCAAACCTCCACCCCACCCCCCACTCCACCTCCACCACCACCACATAAACACAAAAATTCTAAATCTTGGTGGGTCTATTCTGCACCCTCATTGGCGCAATCACAGCTTTCCAAAGTGTGGTGACATCAACTGCTCACACTACTTCAGCTGTGACCTAACTGTTGTTATATAGAGCTCAGTAAAATCCTTGCACTTGTATTCTATGCCTCTGCTAATAAATTCATGTATCCCATTTGCTGCCTTAACCATGTGTCCTGCTACCTTCAAGGATCTGTGGACATATAGACCAGGGTCCCTCTGAACCTCTGCATTTCTGAGGGCCCTACCTTTTGACCTGCACCTCCTTGTCTTGCAAGTCCTCCCAAAATGTATCACCTCACCCTTTTCAGTATTAAATTCCATTTGCCAAAGTACATCCCATCTGACCAGCTCATCTATATCTGTAATTGAAAAATTAAAAATAGTTTAACCTATTAGATGCACATTTGATTTCAACAGATCTAGTAACCAATATGCAACCTCAAAAGGTTAAATTTTACAGTAAGTGAGATTAGTGAACCTGGGCGCTAAGAACTGAAGTGACGTGCTTCAGCATGCCTATATAACCTTCATTGGACATTCTTCGTGAAAAGAAACCTTCCAAATCCAACATTCCTGTGTTTCTTATGCACACAATTAGCTACTATAAGTTCTTGGCAACGCAAGAAGAACATGTCCAAATCTTGCCTGGTTTCTCCCACCACCTCCCATTTCTGCCAGTCCTTAAATCTTCAGCCACACTCTACAGCTCATTAATTAAACGGTCTTAGGAAAATTTCTTCTGTTCTATTTCACAATACACAGTGGGGCTTATTGTCCAGGCTGCTCCTGCATAATACCCACTCCCTTGTCTCCTGTCCAGACACATGCTGACTTGCCGTATAGCTGAGGTGGATGGTTGCAAAACAACACTGTTCATACAGGTGACCTGCTTTGACGCATTCAGAATCTGAGATGGAGAGAGTTGCACAACACTGTGGGTAGGCAAGGCCTGATCTTCTCTTGGATCTGCTCTTAGTTCTGACTAAAATAATGTTTCCTAGGTCTTTGACAGGTGGATCTGCAGCAGAGAGAGGAAAGGTATTTCCTCTGTTCTGGAGTCCTGTCAGTCATCCTCATTCCCATGTAAAGAGACGTATGGTGCCTTCATGGTCACTTGATGCTACTGCAGGGTAGTAGCATCCCATTATGTTTTATTTACGAAGGCTCCCTTTGCTTTTGTTTGGTCTGTATTAACTATTTTGGTTTGAATGGACAATAAATATTATTGATGCTCTAAATGGTGGGGGGTGAGGGGGCATGTGTGTTGAGATAATTCTTATTTAGCTGGTCTTGGTACAGTCAATGATGCACTTTATGGTCCATCATAAAAGACCTGTTTAGCCCCATTAAATATTTCTACGGTAATCATGCATCAGGCCTATAATTGACTTCCCTTCCATGCCTGACCTCCTTACAAAAGACCTTCCAGGGCTTTGCCCCTAAACATATCTTTCTACATTGTGTAATGCCCCTATTTCAGAAAATCTGTTTGAATGATCACACAATTTCAAAAGAAACAAAGACTGCTAATTGAAGATCACAGCCGTTCTTAGTAAGTGATTGCGAAAAAACGTCACCAGCAAGGGTAAAATAGATGCTGTTTCGTACGAGATATGAAGGCTGAGCCAAAACTTTTTTGAATAGCGCTGGGCTCAGTGGTTAGCACTGCTGCCTCAGCATGAGGGACTCTCTTGATTCCACCCTAGTGTGATGTTCTGTGTACAGTTTGCACATTCTCTCGTGTCTGTGTGGGTTTCCTCCAGTGGCTCACGTTTCCTCCTACAGTCCAAAAATGTGCAGGTCAGGTGGATTAGCCATGGGAAATACAGGATTACAGGGGTGGGATTGGGGGATTGGTCTGGGTAGAATGCTCTTCGGAGGGTTGGTGTAGATTCAATGGGCTGAATGGCCTGCTACCACACTGTGGGGTTTCTATGATTGGACTGTACAACCAGTTTTGCCATCTGCAGCCTCTTTTCAGAAAGTCTTTGGCATGCTATTAGGCTTTAATGTCCATTAAGTATCTGTCTTTTCATGGCAACATGCACAACATCCTTTGAATGCTCAGCAACCAGAGTCCATAAGATTTTTGCTCTCAGTACTTTTGTTCATTTTATATATTCTGTGTTATCAATAAGGAACTGTGCTTGAAGTCACTGCTCGTTAGAGTTAAGGCTCTCAGTATTGGTTGGATGGTGGTGGGGTTTTCATGTTGCGAGATTAATAATCCAGAAAACCTGTTAGCGCTCTGGGACAAGAATTCAAATCTTACCACGCACCTAATCGAATCTAAATTCAATGAATAAATCTGAGGTTGAAAGCTAATCTTAGTAATGGTGCCAAGGAACTATCATTGCTTTTCGCATAAAAAAAACTAACTGGTGTGTTAACGACCATTAGTTAAAGCATTAGTCAGTTAACACTACAGAATGTGAGTATTGCTAGGAAAAGACATACGTTGTCAAAGCAAGAATTATAAATACAAGGAGAAAGCTAATATCTATACTACATGAGAGGAGAGTGCTGATTAGTTGGCAAGTCGACTCTCTGATCGAGAAATGGCAATGGATTTAGTATTCTTGTGAAATATCCTGATGAGTATAAGATGAAAATGTGTCTTTTCTTCAGCGATACTTTAGAAAAAAATCCACTATTCTTACTTAACCTGGACAAAGTTGAAAATCACACAACACCAGGTTATAGTCCAACAGGTTTATTTGGAAGCACTAGCTTTCAGAGCACTGCTCCTTCATCTGGTGGCTGTGATTTTTAACTTTGTCCACCCCAGTCCAATACCATCTCCTCCATATTATGCCTTAATCTGTCCACGCTATAACTCTTGATCCATAACTACATGGTTGAATGTTAACTGAACTCTGAAATGACCTAGCATGGCACTCAGTTCAAGGGAAATTAAGTAAGGATGGGTGACAAATGCTTATATCCCATGAAAGAATAAATAAATAAACTTATGTGCCCCCACTCTATTCACTCAGGTCCTCCTTCTGTGACTTGTGACCCTCAGATTACAACTTTGCAAACTCTCCCATTCTCCTGTAAAAAGCAGCTACAAATGTCAGGCTTTCCACCTCCCAATTTCAATTTTTATTTGTCAAGAATCTGATAGTTTGTGATTCCCACTCACTACTCGCTTAATTGCCAAAGGTACATTTAATCTTGTTCATCAGAATGCAAATTACTCAAAATAGCTTTCCTCAAAACCTTAATTGGCTTCCTACTGCATTGCTGTTTATCCTTTCCTTCACTGCTTTTCCACTAGCTATCAGTTCCTGACCTCTTGTCCAATTCTTAGGTCATTCTCACTATGTAACCTGCTTCAGTAAGTTGTACTAAATTCAGTCCATTGATATCCTAACACCAATTTTGTATTTTAACTTCATGAAGGCTTTGGGGAGAAGGAGACTTCAATGAAGAGAATGATCCAGTTTGAGGATTCTGACCAATGAGTTCTATAAGGAATGAGTTAGTACAAGTGACAGGATAATGAACATCTTATCACTAAACAGTGAAAGTGTAGACACCAGGAAGTTGGTGCGAGAAGGTGACTTGGACCCTTGCAAGCCAGTAGAGAGGAATCTCAAGTATTATTAAAAGCTTTGTGGGTGATGTTAGAAGAGCAAGGAATCATTTGGTGATTTTGCCATTTCTGCAGCTGCAGCAGGAAGTTGTGCTCGGAAAATGCACAATTCAGATACTCGGGCTACAATGCTAACGCCTTATCTCTTGCCAACACTGCTTCAGCGTGACTCCCCATGGGATCAATCACCACAGTTAGCATCTCATCTTCCACTGAAAATGCCTGCAAGTGTAATCCCCAAGTAGCAATGAAAGTAACAGCCTGAATGCAAATCCATGGTTTTAGCCTATAAGTGAGTGCCAAGTTCCTTGGAAGCAATGTTGCCAATGTGGATAATGTAGGATTTCTACTTGCGATTAGAAGAGATCCATCCCTTGCACCAGAGTACAAAGGGCTTCTTGTTACACATGTATTATATTAATTTAATAGAGGAATTAAAGAGTTAAAATTATATTTTAAAAAATCCTGAATTAGCAAGACACTTTGAATATTAATCCTCAAGAAGGTTGGTAAAGTTTTAAACAGGAGAAAGTGAGGTCTGCAGATGCTGGAGATCAAAGTTGAAACTTTATTGCTGGAACAGCACAGCAGGTCAGGCAGCATCCAGGGAACAGGAGATTCGACGGAAGGGCCTGTGCCCGAAACGTCGAATCTCCTGTTCCCTGGATGCTGCCTGACCTGCTGTGCTGTTCCAGCAATAAAGTTTCAAAGTTTTAAACATGCAAGCTGCTCTCAAATTTAAAATGCAGCAAATATTATTAACGTGATTGCCTTGTTGTACTTTCTGTGTGGAAGCATTGTCTTTGTCAAAGTGTTTGCTGTACTGTTTTTCGATATTGTGTCATAAATTTGAATGGAACATATCAAAATAAGTTACGTGCATGTCGCAACAGCTAATATAAGGTTACAATATCTGTTGGTTTTTTTGCCTTCCTGAATAATTTTTAAAAATTACCTGGACTTTGCCATCTATTTCGTTGCTTGTTGAATGGTTACACACAGTTACCGATCGTGCACAGATCAGTGATGGTGTGATGGTTGTCCTCACAGAGGAGAGCAGGTAGGCAGCAGGGCTCAGGGGTGACTCTCAGCAGCACCCCCTAACCCCAAAAGGTTTTCCTAATACCAGGCCCCTCGATCAGTAACTGAATACTTTTGAACAATGGAGAGACTTTGGGAATCCACAAGCAAATATTGCAGCATTTGTGGCTGTATTCACTGCCTGGCAAGCTACCTGCCCACTGCAGCAGTAGTGGGATGAGATTCTTAACTGGCCAGTTAATTATCCACATAAGGGCCTCAATTGGCCACCTCCAGAGCTCTCCCATCACAGACTTCATCAGGTTCCCACCTATTACCCTCTGACCTGTTTAAGTGTCTAATTCTACCAAATTGCCATGTGGCGGACACAAGACTCTATTCACTTTGTTTTCACCTGAGCATTGTTGATGTTTGAGTTTGTCTCACCACCACCACTGTTGCTAAATTATCAAACTCATATTCAACTTCCAGTCCTGTATAAGCAAAAATGTGCTCCATATGAAGACTGAAGCCATTTTTTTCTGTTTGCTGCAAACTCCATTCCTCAGCAGCTGACTCTATCCCCTCCCTGGCACCAGCATGAGAATAAGTCAGCTGTTTATAAGCTCGGTGCTAGATTTGACCCTGAGATGAGCCCCCAACTATAACTGTTTCATCACTAACACCACCTATTTTCACTTGTTATTGTCACCTGGCTTTGCCCTATCTCATCACATCTACACCTGAAACTCTCACCCATGCCTTTGTCGCCTCTAGACTCAATAATTCCAAACAATTTCACCTTATATTTCAAGTTCGACACTCTGTAAACTTCAGGTTCTCTGTTACTCTTGTCTTAACTCTCACTCCATTCATCTATCACCCCTTTGCTTGTTGACCAACATTAAATAAAGGGTAAAGTAGCCATATTCCCAGAGGACCATTCTCTCATTCGAGAGAGATAACCAATAGTAGTTTCACCACACCTTAGGCAAGGGGAGAGGCTGAAAAGGAAAATCCATCTTGGTACATTTAGCCAGGTTGGGAATTGAACCCATACTGTTGGTATTTGGATCTAGAACCTAGATCCCACCCTGTGACTTGATTTCTTTATTTTAAAACTTGGGACATTTATCTCATGCTCAAGGTTCTAAATTAATATAAATTGTTCAATTTATTGTAATTGAAATTACTTGTTGAAATTATAACCATGTTCATTATAAACTTTTTTTTTTGTGCAAGGCTCATTGGAATATGTTCCATTAACGGAGATTCTCTGCTGTACCTCTGTATTTTTATAAAATTCATAACTCGTTTGTGAAATTGACCGGTTGTAATATTGTGTCACTCTGGAAGACGTTGCTGACGTGTATTTCTTCTTTACTCAGAATTCACAATCGCTGGACACCTGTATCCAACGCATCCTCTCTGCCCTGTACCCTCCCTTTGACGCCACTGCTCCCACAGTGCTCAGTCAAATCTTCAGGGTCATTGACACTGCGTACAAGGGGGATGGGCTCTGCTGCCTACTGGATTTCTTGATTCCGGCAAAACGTATTCTGGAGAATGTGCAACAAGAGGCTTGTGTAAGTGTGATGAATTATAAAGCATTTATCTATGTATCTTTCCAAAGCAAAAATCACACAAAGGATTGGGAAAACTCATTATTCAGGTTTGAAATAATAGGAACTGTTATGATACCTTTATGCAGCATTCTGTACAAAAAATTCAGATTTTGTACTGTAATTTGTACTGCTGATCCATATTATTCTGTATAACACACCATTTTGTTTGTAGAATTTCTCAGAATTTCACAGGCTCCCTACTCTCTGGGTGAAGAAATGTTTCATCGCCTCAGTCCTAAATGGCTTATCTTATATCCTTAGAATGTGACACCTGGTTCTGGAACTCCTGGTCTACGGGAACATCCTACATCTAGCTTGTCTAGTCTGTTAGAACTTCATTGGTTTCCATGTGACCCCACCTCATTCTTCTAAACTCCAGTGAATCTTGTCATAATCAATCCAGTCTCTCTTTGTACTTCAGTCCTGCTGTTTCAGGAATCAGTCTGGTAAACTTGCGTTGCACTCCCTCTATAGCAAGAACATCTTTCCTCAGAGAAGAAGACCAAATCTGCACACACTAGTCCAGGTGTGGTCTCACCGTGACCTTGTACAATTGCAGAAAACACACGAAACCAAGTTATAGTCCAACAGGTTTATTTGAAATCACAAGCTTTCGGAGTACTGCCCCTTCATCAGGTTCACATGAACTCGAATTAAATAGTGTGTCAAAGCCTAGGTTACTACCTCATCTCATGTAGAACCTAACAGGGAGGTTTTCTGGTCACTTATCAGTTATAACGAAGATATCGATAGAAGAACTTAAAGAGATCCTGTATAATCAATGTTGTGTAACTAAAACACAAATAGGTGGCCAGTACCAATAATAGATTTAGTGATCAGATGACTTTCTACCCATAAGAATGCACTTGTGTTTGATAAAAGTTGTGTTATGTGGGCAGCCAGCATTGCAATTCCAGAAAGGAACTGATCACAGTTAATGTGTGATCTTCATGATCATTTAAGAATGGTTTGACAAACATCTGGTGAGAAGCTAGCTTTGGTGGTCAAGACTGATTAAGGATTTTGGGGAATGTGAAAGCTACCCGCTATTTATTATAACAGACACCCATTTGAAATGTGCTGAGGTGTTTCCAACGAATTGAATAACAACTAGTAAACTGTTCAAGATTTTGTGTAGCTTGTCGGTTTCTCATGGGTTCCTAGAGGAAATCACTCCAGACAGCGAATCTCAATTTTGTTCAGAAAAGTTTTCAATTTTCATGAGTTGAATGGGTAAGACATATTGAAGTCCCATGTATTATACTGCTTAGAATAGAGCAGCAAAACACATTATACAAATTATTAGCATGCTCTTGTTAAACAAATGCTAGCTATGAACTGGAAGAAACTGGTGATATATTTTTCTTTATTACAAACTTCATACTATTAGCAGTAGAATGCCAGCTGAATTCAGTCTTAGAAGAAAATCTAGAACAAGGATTTAATTGCTAAAGCCATATTTAGCACCATCAACATAACAAAAACTCATCAAACAAAGAGAATCTTGATGTTGTACAATTAAAGAAAGAATTCTAAAGTTGAACCAGAAGGTTAAGGTAAAAGCACTTAATCTGTCTCCATGCCCCTTGATAACTTTAGTGTCTAGCAAGCAATTTATTTCTTTCTTAAGCATATTCCTTGGATCAGCCACATCCTACTGTGATAAGAGAATTCCATAAGTTCACCACCCTTTAAGTGAATAAATTCCTTATCATCTCAGTTTGAAATTATTTGCTGCATATCCTGAGGCCATGACCTCATGTTCTAGACATCTAGGTGAGGAGAGCATGACTCGATTCCATGTACCCGTTTTGTCTAGCCCTGCCAGAATGTGTTAATGACAGTACCTCTCATCCCTGTAAACCCAACTAAGTACCAACCCAGTCTACCTAATCTCTCCTCATATGCCAGTATCTGGTCTGGTGAACCTTTGCTGCACTCCCTCTATGACAAGTGTATCTTTCTTGAGTAAAGAAACAAAAACTGCATACAATATTTCAGGGTTTGTCTGACCAAAGCCCTGGTGTGGATGCAGTGAGATTTCTTGCTCCTGTACACTCTCATCGAAGGCCAACATACCATTTGCCATCCTAACTGCTTGCAGATATTTTCTAATGCACCCGTTCAGAGATGTTAATACAGGTAGTTCCCGTATAAAGCGTGTTTCGGCTGTGCGATCTGGCTATAACATTGCTGAAGAATTAGGGAACAGTATTTCTGAGAATGCTTACCTCTGTTCACAATAGCTCGAGTCCAGCGGTGATCGTTTTTGCACGCTTTGTTCTGCACATGCACCGAATACAACACTGAAGTCTCCACACCATTCTGCATATGTGCTGACGTCAGCTGCTGTCCGAGCTTGTGAGAAGTACAGTATTATCCATTGTGCAATTAAACTAATGAATGATCATTACCCTTCCTCTGAGACAGGAATATTCTTCGATAATTCGTCTATAAGCCCTGTATCATTCCTACAGAACTGCATTACTCTTATTCACAAATTTGCCTTCCTAATTCGATTTTGTACTGCCTATCATACAATCTAAACCAACCCCCAACAAAATAACCAGGAGACAATCAGCCACAGCCATCCACTTCTGCACACACAACTACACTTGAAGATGGTGATGATGACCCTCTGTCTCTGCATTAACAATGTTTTTTCAATGTAATGTTGTAAATTTACTTTTGTTTTGTTAATAAATAGGATTTAAAACTTCATTCAGGCTGTGCTATACTTGGTGTTAGGCTTTTGGGTGATCTTTGAATGATTGTGAGTGATTTGTCTTTGCTGGTCTGCTCCAACCCCACTTTTCCCATAGGCCCCGTTATTTATATTAAGCGAGGTTTCAATAGAACCCAACTACGCGCCTATAGGAGAACCACTTGTACACACTTCTACAACGGGTTGGACTTGACTCTGAGCCTTCTAGCCAAGAGGTAGGGACACTGTCACTGCA
This sequence comes from Chiloscyllium plagiosum, assembly GCF_037043375.1. Taxonomy (NCBI): domain Eukaryota; kingdom Metazoa; phylum Chordata; class Chondrichthyes; order Orectolobiformes; family Hemiscylliidae; genus Chiloscyllium; species Chiloscyllium plagiosum. The sequence continues at coordinate 55,631,559 of NW_028270153.1, read as the reverse complement.
CCACCAGTGCATTCTGTTTTTCTCACTGAAATAGACAGCTTCACACTTACTCATGTCTATATCTACCATATATTTGCTTGATTACTCAGCTTGTAAATCACTTTGAATACTCATTATACCCAACTGACCACTCACAATCTCACTTAGTTTTTTGTCATTTGATTCTCTCATCCAAAGTATGGGTATATATTGTGAATAGCTGGGGCCCAAGCACTGATATTCTTTATATTGCAAGTATACTTTTTTTATCATCATCCACACTGAAAAAGACCCAATTATCCAGATTGTCTGTTTTCTGTCTACTAACCAATTCTCAGTCCATGCCAGTATATTACCACTAATCTTATGTGCGATAATTTTACACAATAACCTCTAACATGTGACTATTAAATCCTACTGAAAATCTATCCACACCTCATCCACTTTCTTTCCATCATCTATTCTACAGGTTATAGACTAAACATCTCCAGTAAATTTGTCAACCAGTTTCCTTTCATCAAAAAATGTGATTTTGTGTAATCCCATTGGTGCTTCGTAAGTTTCTTGTTATTACATCATTTATAAAAGAGCTCAGCAATTTTCTTGCTACTAATGTTATACTAACTGATCTGTAATTCTGTGATTTCTCACACCTTTTTTAAATACTAGAGTGACATTTCTCACCCTCCAATCTGTCAGATCTGCTTCAGAATGCAAAGAATTTTGGGAGATAAGAGCCAATGCATTCACTAATCATATTGCTATCTCCTTTTGTATCCTAGCATGCAGATTATCAGTGCCTTTTGATTTATTATAGACTCATAGAGTCATAGAGATGTACAGCACAGAAATTGACCCTTCAGTCCAACTCATCCATGCCAACCAGATATCCCAACCCCATCTAGTCCCACCTGACAGCACCTGGCCCATATCCCTCCAAACCCTTCTTATTCATATACTCATCCAGATGCCTTTTAAATGTTGCAATCATACTAGCCTCCACCACTTCCTCTGCAGTTCATTCCTTACACGTACCATCTCTGCATGAAAAAGCTGCCCCTTAAGTCTGTTTTATATCTTTCCCCTCTCACCCTATGCCCTCTAGTTCTGGACTCCCCCACCCCAGCGAAGAGACTTTGTCGATTTATCCTATCCATGCCCCTCATGATCTTTTTCGTCATTTTGTTCATCCAAATAGGCCTTTATTTTCCTTACATTTACGGAACGGCATTTATTTCCTCTTCTGTGAAAATAGACTAAAATAGCCATTTAATCGGTCTACCATTTCTTGATCTTCATTATCAGAATGTAAGTGCCTCCATTTGTCTTTCACCTTTTTCCATTTGCATATTTATAAAAGCTCTTACAGTCTGTTTTATGCACCCGGCAAGTGTACTCTCATGCTCTGTTATTGCTGGTCAGGTGAGTGGTGTCCTGAGTGAGTGAGTAGGCCACCCAGAGGTGATGCAGGGTTAGCAATATTGGTAGTTAGGGTGGATGAGTAGGTAATTAATGAGGTACGTTTGGTATGATGCAATTAGACAACTTGCTAGGCCTCGTGGAGTGAAAAAATCCAAAAAACATGATGAAACTGACACTTGTCAAAAAATGTAAGATTTAGCCCATCGTGCCCATGTTACTCAAGGAACACAAGGTGATTGAACACATAAGTTGGTTACCATGACTCAGTGTACAAGACATGGAACAGTCAGGATATTCAATGACTTATAACTGCATCTGAGGTAGACTAAATGTACCAGCCGCAGCAGCAGGAAGGAACCTCTACATTCAAGTGATGTTCCATCCATTCCCTGGCTAAAGGCAGCAACAGACCAATTGAAGTGCACAGGGAGGATTACATCCTTGTGATGGATTATTTCAATTTCTGATTGCTTGATGACAGCAACACAATAAACATGATGAGGAGTGCTTTTCTCAGTTTATTTTGTGTGTTGAATCAGATTGTATCAGGCAGTGGACTGAAGAAAACATCAAAAATGGTTTAAAGTTGATAGTCACAGATGAGGTGCCGGAAGACTGGAGGTTGGCTAAGGTGGTAAGGACAAGCCAGGGAACTATAGACCAGTGAGCCTGATATCAGTGGTGAACAAGTTGTTGGAGGATATCCTAATGAACAGGGTGTACATGTATTTGGAAAGGCAAGAACTGGTTAGGGTTAATCAACATGGGTTTGTATGTGGGAAATCATGTCTCATGAACTTGATTGAGTTTTTCGAAAAGTAACAAAGAGGATTGATGTGGGCAGAGCGGTTGACGTGATTTATATGGACTTCAGTAGGGCGTTCGACAAGGTTCCCCATGGGAGACTGGTTAGCAAAGTTCAATCTCATGGAATACAGGGAGAACTAGCCATTTGGATACAGAACTGACTCGAAGGTAGAAGGTGGTGGTGGAGGGTTTTTTTTAGACTGGAGGCCTGTGATCAGTGGAGTGCCACAAGGATCGGTGCAGGGTCCACTACTTTTCATCATTTATAAAAATGATTTGAATATGTACATAGGAGGCATGGTTGGTAAGTTTGCAGATGACATCAAAATTGGAGGTGTAGTGGACAGCGAAGAAGGCTACCTCAGATTACAATGGGATCTTGATCAGATGGTCCAATGGGTGAAGAAGTGGCAGATGGAGTTTAATTTAGATAAATGTGAGGTGCTGCATTTTGGGAAAGCAAATCTTTAGCAGGACTTATACACTTAATGGTAAGGCCCTAGGAGTGTTGTTGAACAAAGAGACCTCGGGCGCAGGTTCATAGCTCCTTGAAAGTCGAATCACAAGTAGATAGGATAAGGCATTTGGTATGCTTTCCTTTATTGGTCAGAGTATTGAGTACAGGAGTTGGGAGGTCATGTTGCGGCTGTACATGACATTGGTTATACCATTTTTGGAATATTACGTGAAATTCTGGTCTCCTTCCTATCGGAAAGATGTTGTGAAACATGAAAGGGATCAGAAATGATTTACAAGGATGTTGCCAGGGTTGGAGGATTTGAGCTATAGGGAGAGGCTGAATAGGCTGGGGCTGTTTTCCCTGGAGTGTCGGAGGCTGAGGGGTGACCTCATAGAGGTTTATAAATTCATGAGAGTCATGGGTAAGATAAATAGAAAAGTGACCTAAGGAGCAACTTTTTCAATCAGAGGACGTGCGTGTAGGAATGAGCTTCCAGAAGAAGTGGTGGGGGCTGGTATAATTGCAACATTTTAAAGGCATCTGGATGGGTATATGAATAGGAAGGGTTTGCAGGGATATGGGCCAAGTGTTGGCAAATGGGACTAGATTAGGTTGGGATATCTGGTTGGCATGGATAAGTTGGTCTGTTTCCGTGCTGTATGACTCTACGGTTCAACAGAATGTAAGATACCAAATGATCATTAAAAGTTGAGCAATGAATCATTTATCATTTTAATTCAAAGTGACCTCAAAGGAAGTTGAAATTTGCTAATAGAGAATGGCTTATACCTGCATTGATTCATGCATGCTGTGCAACACAATGGTATTTACAGGTTAGGCCTATTGTTCTCTGAGAGTAGCTGCAGTAACTAAATGATATGATATGAGCAATTCTTTTTGCTATTAGAGAACTTAATGACATATTGTTTGTGGTAGCATCTAAATATTGTGGATTTAGCAGAATATTTAACTTGGGCTATAAGCATAAGCACAGATGCAAAACTAATAAAGTGGAAGTCAGAGTGAATGGAGTTTAGGAGGCATGGTAGAAATTCGGTAAATAGTGCAGTTATTTTTACTAAAATTGTCAATAGGTTTGTTTTTTCCCTTTTTTCACCTGTTTCAAGATATTGCATGACTCTATGTGGATAGAGAGTTGTTGAGATGAGGGTGATAATGTGTAAAACTTACAAAATAATTTATTTGTTTGGTGAATGAAAATTTCCAATGCCAAATGATAGTCTATTCATTTGCTGACTATATACACTTTGTCTTTATTAGAGGGGACACTCTTGGGTAACACGCAACATTGGTTTTCCTCTCCTCAAGTGCAGGAGGAGTTTGTACAAAGGCCCAAATGCTGCACGGATTGGCTGTACTGGGCGCCTGGCCAATCCAGAACCTATTTTGCAGGAGCCAGTGTCACTGTGGTAATTCAAAACCTGTCATGCATTGGATGGGGTTTGTTACAAGGAACTTGCTAGCAACTGTGTCACAACAGTTTGACAGCTCGCTACCAGGATTTGAACAGTTTGGGACTTGTGTCTGTGATACTGTTATGAAAGTGTAGGTGCATACTATACCTTTAAGAGAGAGAGGAAGCTGGCAAGGACTTAGAGAAGTTCATAGTGTACTAAAAGGTTTTAAAATGTAACATTTGGTTGACATGAATAGCTGGTGTTATGTTGCCATGGAACAAAAACAAATGCAAATTTGGCCAGTCAGGCTAAATTATGCCCCAGACCAATCAAATTTGAATTTCACTGTTTGGGATGACATCAAACCAATGAAATGATCTGATGTTTTGGGATATAAAATTGGACATTTTGAACAATTAGGGGGAGAACAACAACAGGTACCAACAAACAGATTTTTAGCTGAATAGCTGTCTGAAAGGTACCTGTCTATAAAACAGTTGTGCAGCAGAAGACCAAAGTCAACCTTGAGGAATCTACAGAGAAAGGTTGACATCTGAAGACTATACCTATGTTTGAAATTGATTTTGCTATAAATTTACGAGGGAATTTATCAGACCAGTATTGTAGAGTGAGAAGTAAAAGATAGGTTTAAGAGAAAGCAGTTGTAAATAGTTGTTGATTTTAGTATTCTCTGTTGGACTCAAATAATAAGATTGTTAATTTTTACTTTAATTGGTGACTTCTGGGATAGTTCTTTGCCTCTTGAAATGTAACAGATTACATTGCGAGGTGAGCTTCTCTGGGCGTCGGGGTTAAATTAGCAGAGGGGTTTACACTGTGCTGTAACAATCCAAAAGATGTCCACTGGTAGATCTTGCTCAGGGAGGTTGCTTCATATAATTTGGAGATGCCGGTGTTGGACTGGGGTGTACAAAGTTAAAAATCACACAACACCAGGTTATAGCCCAACAGGTTTATTTGGGAGTATTATCTTTTGGAGCGCTGCTCCTTCACCTGGCACAAACACCTGATGAAGGAGCAGTGCTCCAAAAGCTAATGCTTCCAAATAAACCTGTTGGACTTTAACTTGATGCTGTGTGATTTTTAACTTTGCTCCATATGAGGCAGTGTGATGAAAGGCAGACAGCAGCTGAATTGAGTTGGAATTGGTAAGTGAAACATTAGTGCAAATGGTTTCAACTTGATTTCAAAGACGGTCAGGGTTGGAGGTTGATAACTGTGAGTACAGGATGTCAGGAAGGAGCATCCAGCAACCAGATATCATACACAATGTTACATCAATGTTACATTAACTGAGTGTATGTGTGTGTGTGTCCTTTGTTACATGGTGCACAGTAATCTGGTGTGGCACCTAATAGGACCAGTACAGGTACACAGTCCTTTATCCGAAACCCTCGGAGCCAGCTGGTCTTTGGAATTCGGAATTTTTTGGATTATGGAATAAGTGACAGTTTCTTGGTGAAACAAAAAAAAACTTACCGAACAGCAGATGCACCTGTAAGTATTACAAGCGCTGAGGCGAATTGACGCCTGCCACTGCTAGGCTACACTGCCACGTCACATCTGAGTGATGTGGGTCGAGTGGGTGTGGAGTTGGGTAAACTGTTTGCACATCAAACAACCTTGTTATGGAGAAAGAAACTTCACGAAAACATTGTAGGATTTCGGAGGTTTTTGGATTTTGGGATTGTGTACTTGTACTGAGCTCTGGCATGTTGCGATAGCATGGGCCCACGTAGATTGAGCAAGTTTGGCTAATAGGCTATTTCTGGTTTTGATCTCTGCTGTGGTTTTTTTTTCACATGTTGAAATAAGAGAAAAGAATTACCAAAATGAGACAGGGTCAATGGACTAGCTTTATTTGCATTCATTATTATTATTCATTCATTATACTGTATCATTATTCATATTGGGGCAGATCGGTGGCTCACTGGTTAGCACTGCTGCCTCACAGCACCAGGGTCCCAGGTTCGATTCCACCCTCGGGTGATTGTTTATATGACGATTGCACATTTTCCCATGACTGCATGGGTTTCCTCCCAATGCTCTGGTTTCCCCCCACAGTCAAAAGATGTGCTTTGTTCGATGGGATTGGACAAACTAAATTGCCCATAGTGGCCAGGGATGTACAGGCTGGGTGGATTAGCTGTGGGAAATGCATGGTTGTAAGGGATAGGGCATGGTGTTGGTCTGGATGGGGTGTTGTTCAGAGTGTTAGTGTGGACCCAATAGGTCAACTGGCTTGCTTCCATACATAGGAATTGTGTGATTAGTTTTGTGTGCCAGGATGGGTTCCCAGCACAATTCTTAGCTAGGTTTAGAAAAAAAACAAAGCAAATAGAATCCCAACAGTGTGGAAACAGGTCATTTAGCTCAAAAAGTCCACATCGACTTTCCGAAGAGTATCCCACCCAGACTTACCTCATCCCTGTAACTCTGCACTTCCCATAGCTAATCCAACTAACCTACACATCGCTGGACACTATGGGGCATTGAGTTTGGGGTTGGGAATTCATGTTGCAGCTGTGCAGGACATTGGTTAGGCTACTTTTGGAATACTGTTTGCATTTCTGGTCTCCCTCCAATAGGAAGGATGTTGTAGATCTTGAAACTGTTCAGAAAAGATTACAAGGATATTATCAGGGTTGAAAGGTTTGAACTATAGGGAGACGCTGAATAGGCTGGGGCTGTTTTCCCTGGAATGTCAGAGGCTGAAGGGTGACCTTATAGAGATTTATAAAATCATGAGGGGCATGGATTGAGTAAATAGACAAAGTCTTTTCCATGGGCTGTGGGAGTCCAGAACTAGAGGGCATAGATTTAGGTGAAATGGGAAAAATTTAAAAGGGACCTTTTTCACGCAGAGTGGTGCGTGTATAGAATGAGCTGCCAGAGTAAGTGGTGGAGCTGGTACAGTTACAACATGTAAAAGGCATCTGAGTGGGTACATAAATAGGAAGGGTTTGGAGGGATATGGGCCAAGTGCTGATTAATTTAGGATATCTGGTCAGCATGGATGAGTTGGACCAAAGGGTCTATTTCTGTGCTGTACATATCTATGACTGTAAGCTGCACAATTGTGCACTGTGGGAGGAAACCAGAGTACCTGAAGGAAACCTATGCAGACACAAGGAGAATGTACAAACTCCACACAGTCGCTTAAGGCTGAAATTGAACTAGGTCCCTGGGACTGTGAGACAGCAGTGCTAACCACTGAGTCACCGTGCCACCCTAAATAGTTGGTCACAAATGGGATTAATGGGTTAAATTTAGACTAATATGCTGCTATTATCCTTGGACCACAGAGATTTCATGTTATGTGGGCCATGGAGAAGTATCTATGTGAACCAATCAACTCGGATGGTGGAGGTGAGAATGGAAATTTATTTATCTTCACTGCCTTTGAGAACTGTGGAGTCATTCTTAAGTTTCCATTAGGAGTTTAAACAAGAACATAAAGCTGGTGAAATGATAATGCATCTTCTGCAGAAGAATTGGGTTCAAACACTGAAGGAAATATTAAAATGTTATGATTTTCTGCCCAGTGTTGTGTGATGTTCTGGTAATCCAGGGTTAATTTGAACTGCAGTTTTTCTGCAGCACAGGGAACAAGTTAATTATTATTCAGGATTATCCCGTGATCTTGTGCTGGAATAAAGAACCGACAAATAGAATTTAAAATTGTGTGTGCCATCCATTCCAGTCGCTTTTGAACAGTAGTATCTTGAAATATGAAAATAGGTAAATATCTTGCCAACATTATTGAAATGTTAGAACCTGCATGAAAATGACCACAGGCAAGCTGTGCCATGCAAAATCTTTTATTCATGACAAGTCACACCCTTAAATGCAGATGTGTAGCCATGATTTCGCAGCACCAGTAGAGCTGTTTTGGTTCCAAGATTGTATCCACAGCGCAAATGTGGGTGCTATCTTTGGTTATATTATTATGGGTGCAGGGAGCATGCACTGGGCACAGTAGACAGGCTGTCATGATAACCAGTGAGTAACTGATCCCAGCACTGCCATTTTGGAATTTAACATTCCAGCTAATGTCCTTACTTAACCTCACACAGCTGAATACACACTCAGCAGAAAGCCTCAATCCACTACCAACTGGCACTATTTTTGGAAAGCATCGACTTCTTTCAGCTTAGTTGCTGATTGATTTCTGCTGGCTGTTAAGCTGAATTTGTAGAAGCTCAAACTGTGATTTATCCATTTCTAACTTGTGAAGGGAATCGAATAGTTACTGGGTGACAAAGGCTATGTACTAACCATGTTGGTAACGCATATACAAGAATTGGTGATGCTGGTGTTGAACTGGGGTGTACAAAGTTAAAAATCACACAACACCAGGTTATAGTCCAACAGGTTTAATTGGAAGCACACTAGCTTTCGGAGCGCCGCTCCTTCGTCACAATCACCTGATGAAGGAGCGGCGCTCTGAAAGCCAGTCTGCTTGCAATTAAACCTGTTGGACTATAACCTGGTGTTGTGTGATTTTTAACCATATACAAGAAGGTTGCATGCAAAACACAAAAGAAAAGCTATGGTGCAATACAAAATTTCACAAAGTAGAGGTGCTAAGCAGGACCTCTGCTCTCTGGGTCAGGCTGAACATATTCATCATAAAAGACCTGTGCATGGTTCACAACCATGGTTAGCAACACTAAGAATCAACCCTGCCGTGAGCTGCTGAGGATGAGGAGAGAAAAGACGATGGGACTGAAGAAGTGAGCAGGCAAACAGCACAACTCTATCTTGGATAGAAACAAAAAGTACTGGACAAAGACCCAGCAGGTTAGGTAGCACCCATGTAGAGAGAGACACAGAGTTAATGTTTTCAGCTCTATGAGCTTTCATCAGAACTGGAAAAATGTTCGAGGTGTAGTAGGTTTTTAGCAAAGGTCAGGAGGGACGTGGGCCAAAGGAAGGTGTCTGACAGGGTGGAAGACAGGGAAGATTGAATGACTGAATGGCTAGTGCTCCAGGGCCAAAGAGAATGTAAATGCAGAGAAAACAAAACCAAGAATCAAAAGATTGCAGGTGCTGCTATCATAAGAAAACAAGCCAAGAAAAAAAAGGGGACAAGAGCTTACAGTCTGAAACTGTTAAATTAATTATTGAGTGCCAAATACTGTAAGTGCTTTATTGAAAAATGAAAATTACAGTGAGCCTCACTGGAACAGCGAAGTCAGCTGAGGACAGAGATGTGAACATGAGAGCAATGTAGCGAATTTAAATGTCAGGCTATTGGAAACTAGGACTCATTCATTAGTGACATCCAATAAAATTTATTTTACTTGTTAGCTGGAATAATATATAACTCAGATCTCAGGAATGAAATGCAGTATTCTGATGAAATCTGTAATTCAAATAAAATTTCTGTCCTTCCCCTTATATATAGACACACTTTCACAAACGTGAGCAGCTCAATCTTCTTATTAGGTTTCCTCCAATGGTCCATTGGTATGATGAGGATCATCCATGTGGTGCACATTTCCAGTCAGACCCTTGTTCGGGAAGTGATTGCAGATGATATTATTTGCATTGTAAGCTGCTTTCTTTCCAAATCCAATCAGTCTTGAATTTAAGGTTGATCATATAATCGCATTTAACTTTTCAAATAGTCAGTCCATTCAGGTATACACACCTTAGGAGATTGTGGCATAATAGTAATGTCACTGGACTAGTAATTCAGAGATTCAAGATAGTACATTGGTGACAAGTGTTAAATCTCACCTTGGCAACTAAATTTAAATTGAAATGATAATAGGGTGATCATGAAAATACCTTGATTGTTGTAAAAATCAATCCCATTCACTAATAACCTTTTGGGAAGAAAATCCATCATCCTTATATTGATTGGTCTACATGCCTCCAGATACATAGCAATACTATTGACTCTTTACTACTCAGGCGACTGACTGTGTGGAGTTTGCACATTCTCCCCGTATCTGCGTGGGTTTCCTCCGGGTGTTCCGGTTTCCTCCCATAGTCCAAAGATGTGCAGGTCAGGTGAATTGGCCATAGTGTTAGGTAAGGGGTTAATGTAGGGGTATGGGTGGGTTGCGCTTCAGCGGGGCGGTGTGGACTTGTTGGGCCGAAGGGCCTGTTTCCACACTGTAATGTAATGTAATCTAATATAATCTACTGGCAAAGACAATGGACGATAAATGCTGGCTTTACCAACAAAGACCATATCCTATGAATGCATAAAGAGAAAGGAGTTGTTAAGTTGCAATCCAATAAATGAACAAACCAACATTGTTACACTGCTTGAAAGAAGGATAACCTCAATTGTTTCCATTTAAGTAAAAGGAAACGGGCTTAAAATTCTACATCTTGTGTCTTGTGGAGGTGCAAAAGGCACCACCAGTTCACCCAAGCAACACTTGTGGACTTTGGGTCTCTCTGGGTGATAGTTAGGCATGAAGACAGACCCCAGAGCAAGCTGTCTCCCTTCGCACAGTCCAGGCTGGGAACAGTTCTAAGTGGCAGCATTGTTTTGGAACATAGTAATTTTTTAGGTAGGCCAAACTCCTGCACTGCATGAATTGCTGCTTATAATTAAAGGTTTGTAGCTACTAGCTTTTTTAATTGTAGGAAACTGCTTATTCTAGTATGGTGGAGGAAACCCACTTCCTGATCTAACTAGAAAAACCTCACCGAGTTAACAAGATATAGTTTATTGTATACTGGCAACTAGGCAAGGTTACATTGCTATGATCGATATTGTTATAGAGAATTTGAAAACAACCAGATGTTAGGTCTCCCTCCTTTGACATCTTGAGCTGTTTTGTCCATAAATCAACATGAAATCATTGCAGTGCTTATGACACTCCTCAATGTTAACCCTTTCAATCCCACATACATCACGTGGGAAAGGAATATCAACGGTGCCCCATGATTTTCCTCAATGTGCTCCCTTTCTTGTCAAGAGCATAATTAGCCAAATGGTTAGAAACATGGTTGAATTTTCCAAGTCTCCTGCCATTGACAGAGCCTTCTACACAGCAGGCCAATGACTTGCTATCTTCTTCTGATAGCATGCAGGCTCAAAATTCAGTCTTGAGTGACTAAAGACAGCCTAAATTAATAACAAAGCTTAATTTTTCAACTAACATTGTTTATTTTCTACTTAGGTCATCTGAAATTCTTACTAACAGTGTTACCTGGATGAGTACATACAAACAGTTTAATAATGACACTCACCAGGCTTCACTTCAAGGAATCTAAAGCCTTGTTTGGAATATTTGATTACCAGATTGTATAGTTAATGCATTTAGGAAAAAGCTAAGTTAACTCAATTTTTCCTTTTTGGCCCAGTGTCTGATTAATTGCTGAAGTCGAAGCAATTATTGTGTCTGAAGGTTACACTTTAGATTTTACCCAGTTTACTTTTGTTCTTGAATAAAGAAATGGCTCCAGATCTTAAGGTTTTTTTTTAACTCCAAATGAGTCTTGGCATGTCTTTTGCCAGAACATTCCTTTCAAACAAACTGACAGAGTTATTATTAAAAGCTGAAAGAATTCACTGAGTGAAATTTCTACTGACAATACAATCCATTTCAAGATACTTGATACTTCTTGCATCTTTTATTAATGTAAATGTGGCTCACTTTTGAACATAAAGAATCATGAAAGATATCAATACTGATAAAATATGATATGACACTATAAGTAAACCAAATCCTCCATTGAAATTGCAATCTGCATATTGTTAAAGTCAATGCAAATTTAACGGGAGGTATTTCACTGTGGGGTGTTTAGGATCCTGGAGCAGAAGTTTACTTGGCAAACTCTCTGGATAGTTTGTTGTATACTGGTGCAAGGTGAGGGTTGGGTTGTAGGAGTACGCAAACTCAAATGAGGCAATGCAACCATCACCCATAATGCAGTGAAATATACATGGTTAACAATGTCGCTTTAACTCTTGCTTTGCATACTGAAGTGGCAGAGGACTGCAAACAGAATCTTTTTCAGTTTTCATCCCGTGTGATGGTACTAACTGCTCAGCCCTCTGTTAAATGTGAGGAAAATGCATTCAGATGTTGTTCTAAGAAAGTGCTTCCACTGCCTGTAAACAATCTTCATTGCATTACTCTGCTGCTTACTTTCCTTACAAATTCTGCATTGTGATCTCTTCCTCAGCATGCTTGTCAAATTAGCATTTGACTTGGAATTAGATTTTCTTTTGTGTTGCAGATGTCTGGCTTTTTTACCTCGTTGATTGAGATTAACCTAAACTAACTTTACTATTATAATGCTTAAATTGATCAGAGGAGGGAGAAAGGTGTTCAGTGACTGACCTACAGATTTATTATCACCTTTACCATCCACCCTGTTTCTTTATGAATGAGAGTCGGCTGTGTTAGAAAAGCACTTGCGTCCTGGCCCGTGACCAGCAGAATGCTGAATGCAGACATTGTTGATGAGGAACACAGCTGGTTCCTTGGAACTGCATTTCGACATTTCCATTGCCCAAAAGGGGGATAATACTGTGTAATATCCATATGATTCATTTGTTTCTCTACTGATGCACCACAGAAATGTGAGAGTTTACTGTGAAAGCTAACCCAAAGCTACCCTCAGCTTAAGAAGGTGAAAGTTTATTTGTTGTGTATATTGGAAAGGGGCCTTCTTTTTGGAGACCATTAATTAACTACTGTGTTTAGGAATGTTGCCAAATTCTTAAAAGCTGCAGAACTGTAAAGCAGAGCTATAAAATGATTCTTACAGTCTTTGCAACAATTCCTATCAACTGAATATTAGCTCTGCCTCTTTCCCTACGGAAGGGAATATTTTCCAGCTTGTTAACAATTGAATTTGTGTTTGCCTAAATCCTATTGATTGGCGGCACTTTACACTATGTTCAAGTGCAAACCAGCATTCCATTTGCATTCTAATGCTACTCAATCATGCATCTGTTCAGTGCATTAAGCACTGAAGCCTGTTGAACTGTGCCAGGAGCTCACATTGGCACAGACCCACCTCAAACCTTCAGTTTTCTGGTGAAGGCTCCATTTGTAATGTTTGCTTTTGCTTTTTTACTATTCAAATGCTGATGAACCTACTCGGCATTTCTTGAACATTCTATTTAGATAGCATGGTCCAGAATCTCAAGCCTTGATCTCAGATCTCAACTCTCTGGGAATGCAGGCCACAAACTGAAAATTTGGCTTTCAGTTCCAATAACAACTTGCATACATACTCTCTTTCAGTGGAATGAAGTGTCTCAAGGTGCATCATCAAATAAAATTTGATACTAAGCCATATGAGGCTAAGTTATTATGTATCAGCTTACTAAAAGCTGCTGTCAATGAGATAGACTAGGAGGTCTTTTGAGGTGGCAGAGATACAAGGCTGAATCATGTGTCTTTTTGGCTAATTCCGAGTTGTGTTGAGATTTTTGGAGAGTTTGTCTTTGCAAGACCCAGGGAGTTCTCTCACTGTATCTTGCCAAACTCACTTCATGAATTATCACCTATACTTCCTCTCGTCACTCTCTGGATATCCCAGAATTCACCATCCCTTGCATCCACAGCATCAAGCACTGTCAGTCTGGTGCTGCCCTGCATGGTTACAAACATTTGCCCTCAATATGGTAGATGAGGACATTGGCATCCTGCTTTGGGGTAGGGTTCTAAAGATCCTTCTGGACCCGGTGGTGCCAACATGGGACTTCCCTGTCCTGCAGGACTGGCAGTGGAGGCCATCACACCAAACCAATTCCACCTGGTTGAAGGTTACCACCCAGATCAGTGCCGTCTCAGCCATCTGGAGGAATGCCCAGCACTGCAGGCAGAAGGTCAATGGTCTTCTCTACTTTAGATTAGAGTGGTGCTGGAAAAGCACAGCAGGTCAGGCAGCATCCGAGGAGCAGGAAAATCAACGTTTCGGGCAAAAGCCATGCACAAGCGGGGTCTCCATGCACAACTCCCAGTTATGCTGGAATTACTGTCCGGTCAGTGTAAAGTCTCTCTCATTATTTTGACAGCAAAAGATTGATAATTGGATATGATGCATTAACGTGTTACCATATGTGACCTGTTTAGTAATAGGAAAGGCAACAGATGAGTTAAATGAACAATTTTATGATAGCAATGTTTATACAGTTTCAGAACTGTATTATTTATGGAAATCCCTCTCTTGAAACTGTCTAGAATTTTTTTTATGAGCTCCGAGGAGGTTTATTTCAGTCAGGCAACTATCATAAACAAACTGACCACAAATGCCACAAAGCTTCACTATTATGTCTTCCCTCTGTTAATTCCTGTGGTCGTCTGGCTATTGCCTAACTTAAATTCATATCCTTTCTCTTCGTATTTCACAGTATGTCATCTCAGATTTGATCTTCCACTGGTCTTCTTTCAATTATAACAAAAGTGCACTCAGAACATGGAACCCTTTCTCAAGTACCATAGAATCCCTACAGTGTGGAAACAGACCCTCCAAAGAGTATCCCACCCAGACCCATTCCCCTACTACTCTATATTTCCCTTGACTAATGCACCTCACCTAAATATCCCCAAACACTATGGGTAATTTAGAATGGCAAATTCCTTAACCTGCAAATCTTTGGACTGTGGGAGGAAACCAGAGCACCCGGAGGAAACCCATGCAGACACGGGGAGAATGTGCAAACTCCACACAGTCACCCGAGGCTGAAACTGAACCTGGGTCCTTGGTGCTGTGAAGCAGCAATGCTAACCACTGAGCCACTATACATGAGGCGCGAAGCATGTCTGGAAAAGGAAGACAGATTGAGGAAAAAGGAACAACAGGTTAGGCTTAAATGAGATTGAATGGGAGGAGTTTAATGTGGAGTATAACTCTCAGCATTGACCATATTACTTGTCTCCGTACTGTAAAACCAAAGGTAACAATCTTGATACATACCTCACCCACATTAACACTTTGTTGTTGGACAAAGAAGATTCCTTCTTACTTAGGTGTGGATTGGGTTCCTCTTCATATCTCATTACAGAGCGGAACACAAGATGCCCACTTTTTATCTCCGTAACCTTGATCTAGCTGCTGGCACTTAAACTCTTTAGACTGTTTACCATTATATTCTGACAAGACTTGGAGGTGCCAGTGTTGGACTGGGGTGTACAAAGTTAAAAATCACATCATACCAGGTTGTAGTCCAACAGGTTTATTTGGAAGCACTAACTTTCTGAGTGCTGCTCTGAGTGGTTGCAGAGAATAAGATTGTAAGACACAGAATTTATAGCAAAAGTTTACAGTGTGATTTAACTGAAATTATATATTGAAAAAGACCTGAATTGTTTGTTAAGTCTCTCATCTTTTCAATTGACCACGTTGGTTTCAGTTCTTTCATATGTAGATCGCAGAACTTTAAAAATTGGTGTCATGTTGGCCCAGATATTGCATTGAAGGTCAGAGCTGCCCTGTGTGAGACTGTCTGTGTCACAATGTTCAGATTGATTCTAATCTAGAAAACTGATTTCCAGAATCTTACATGGATTCATGCAGTTTTTGAGCAAAATAAAATGTAATTCTGTAAGTACAAATTCACTCCACAGTCTTATATGTATATGTGTGCGTGTGTTGGGGGGGGGGGGGGGGGGGGGGGTTGGGTGGAGAGTTATGTGTGTGTCTGTGTCTGTGTGTAAAGGGGTATAAGTCTGTGAGAGGGTGCGGGTGCGTGTGTGTGTGATTGTGGGAGTGTAATGTGTAAGCGTATGAAAGAGAGCGTGTGTACAAGAGAGGGTCCATAGGGGAGAGAGAGAGAGAGAGAGAGAGACAGAGAGTGTGTGTGTGTGTTTGTGCAGTGGGGTCACCTGTAGTGTGACATGAACCCAAAGTCCCGGCTGAGGCCATTCCCATGGGTACTGAACTTGGCTATTAGCCTCTGTTTGGCCACTTTGCATTATTGCCTGTCCCAAAGTCCGCCTTGGAGGACGGTTATGCGAAGGTCCGAGGTCGAGTGTCCCAGACAGCTGAAGTGTTCCCTGACTGGGAGGGAACACTCCTGTCTGTTGATTGTTGTGCTATGTCTATTCATCTGTTGTCATTGCCTCTGCTCGGTCTCGCCAATGCACCATGCCTCAGGGCATCCTTGCCTGCAGCATATGAGATGGACAACACTGGCTGAGTCGCATGAGTACCGGCTACGTACATGGTGGGAGGTGTCCCCACGTGTAATGGTGGTATCTGTGTCGACATATCTGACATGTCTTGCAGCATCTATCGTGACAAGGTTGTCTGGTATTGTCCTGAAAGCCGGACAGTTTGCTATGAATAATATCTGTTTGAGGTTTGGTGGTTGTTTATAGGTGAAATGTGGAGGTGTGGGGAAGGTCTTGGCGAGGTGCTCATCCTCATTGATAATGTGTTGCTGGCTGCAAAGAACATGGCTCCTGGGAAGTACTGGACAACGAAGGGTCCCCTGTCAGTTACAGCTCGTGTCTGACTCCTGAGGAGGTCATTACGGTTTCTTGCTGTGGCACATCGGAACTGGTGGTCGATGAGTTGAGCATTGTACCCCGTTCTTATGAGGGCATCCTTGAGTACTTCCAGTTGCCTGTCACATTCCTTCTCATCTGAACAGATCCTGTGTATGCGGAGGGCTTGTCCATATGGGATGGCCGTTTTAATATGTTTAGGGCGGAAGCTGGAGAAGTGTAGCATCATGATGTTATCTGTGGGTTTGAGGTAGAGTGTGCTGCTGAGGTGCCCATCCTTGATGGAGAGGCATGTGTCCAAGAATGAGACAGATAGTAGAGAGTAGTCCATGGTGAGTTTGATGGTGGGATGAAACTCATTGATATCATTGCGTAGTTGTTTCAGTGACTCCTGTCCATGGATCCACAGGAAGAAAATGTCATCAATATACCTGGTGTATAGTGTTGGTTGGAGGTCCTTCATACAGAAGAAGTCTTGTTCGAATATGTGCATGAAAATGTTGGCATGTTGGGGTGCAAATCTGGTCCCCATGGCTGTTCTGTGTGTCTGGATGAAGAACTGGTTGTCAAATGTGAAGACATTGTGATCGAGGATAAGGCAGATGAGTTGTAGGATAGTGCTCAGAGATTGGCAGTTGTTGGTGTTGAGTACTGAGGCTATTGCCGCGATGTGGGGGATGCTGGTGTAGAGTGCTGAAACATCCATTGTGACGAGGAATGTTCCCAGTTTGACTGGTCTGTGCGCACAGAGTTTCTGTAAGAAATCCGTAGTGTGCGACAGAAGCTGGGGATCCCCTGTACAATGGGTTTCAAGATGCCTTCGACATAGCCAGAGAGGTTCTCACACAGGGTCCCATTGCCTGATATGATGGGATGTCCTTCCTGGTGTGTTGGCTTTGTGTATCTTCAGAAGGCAGTAGAAGTCACCTACGCGAGGTGTACGTGGGATGAGGGCATGTAGGTAACTCTGAAGGACTGGATCCAAAGTCCTGTTCAATGTGTTTAGTTCTCAGGTGTGCTCTTTGGTTGGATCAGCTGGTAGTTGCCTGTAGTGTTCCTGGTTGTTCAGTTGTTGGTATACTTCCTTGCAGTAATCTGTTCTATTCTGAATGATGATGGTTTCTCCTTAATGTGCTAGTTTGATGACAATGTTGTGATTGGTTTTGAAAGCATGGATGGCTTTGCATTGTAATGAGGTGATGTTTTGCTCTACCTTGTGGGTATGGCTGATGAATCTGGCATTTCTATATTTCCTGATTGAGCATACATGTCAAGCCTAGGGCAGCGGCCCTCCGTTGGGGTCCAACTTGGTTGCTCCTCTATGGATCCCTGTGATAATAGACAATAGACAATAGGTGCAGGAGTAGGCCTTTCTGCCCTTCGAGCCTGCACCATCATTCAATATGATCATGGCTGATCATCCTTAATCAGTATCCTGTTCCTGCCTTATCTCCATAACTCTTGATTGCACTATCCTTGAGAGCTCTATCCAACTCTTTCTTAAGTGAATCCAGAGACTGGGCCTCCACTGCCCTCTGGGGAAGAGCATTCCACACAGCCACCACTCTCTGGGTGAAGAAGTTTCTCCTCATCTCTGTTCTAAATGGTCTAGCCCGTATTTTTAAGCTGTGTCCTCTGTTTCGGCACTCATCCATCAGTGGAAACATGTTTCCTGCCTCTAGAGTGTCCAGTCCTTTAATAATCTTATATGTCTCAATCAGATCCCCTCTCAGTCTTCTAAACTCAAGGGTATACAAGCCCAGTCACTCCAGTCTTTCAGCGCCAGGTAGTCCCGCCATTCCAGGAATTGACCTCGTGAACTTATGCTGCACTCCCTCAATAGCCATATTGTATCCCAAGCAGGAATGTATTATATTTTTGATGAGCTGTTACATCCTTCTGATGGGTCATATGATGACTGTTCCGGTTCCTCTGTGGGCTCACTGGTATCACTGCTGGCGTCTTGAAAGAATTCCCAGAGTCTTCAGGATCCCCGAGTATCAGGCAATGGCAACTGCTTTCAAACAAAGGCTTATTTAAGAGACCAGGCAAATAACGTTCAGGTCAAGAATGAAACAACTCTTAGAAAATCATTGCTTCCAGAGTGTCCAGGATTGATACAATGTCTACTCTTATTTTATGGGAATCTTCTAGGTTCCTTCTCAATCCAATACATAAAGATTTCTGTGTTTGTCTATGCAGAAGAACATCTTCCCTCATCACCATATATAATGGGCAGACAGTTCATTGTAGTAGACCAAAAAGGTTATGCATGGGATTACTTGTTAGCTTATTCTGCTCACTCTCTTATTTTCTTTTATCATGTCACTGACATTCCCTAACTCCACTTGAAAATGTTGCTGTCACATCTTAACCTCCAGCAGAGATTAAATTTATGTTCACTAATGTGAGTGCAGACACAGAGAGCATCATGGGTTTAAGGATCATTTTAAAATGTTAATATTTAGGATTTTTTAAAACTGATAACATCATTAGGTATCTAAATATCTGAATATATAAATTAAATACTTAACAATGATGTGGTGTTTTTCCGAATTTTAGAGGACTGCAACCTCTTGTACATAGTCCTCCCTTGATCAGTAGCAAAAGTCTAGAAAATAATTTGTACCCCAAGCAGGAATGTATTATATTTTTGATGAGCTGTCACATCCTTCTGAAAATCAGAACAGTTATCGCAGCAGCAAATCAGGGAGTTGTGCACTTTCTTTTGGAACTTGACTTTGAAGTCTTTGATGTTTTTAAGTGAGTCAGTGTCAGGCCTAATTATACAGGTAATTTTCATATGGCAAGTTTCCATTCAGGCAAGATAAGGGAGTAAGTTTCTGCTTTTGGACACAGTCAGTAAACTAAGTTCTATTTGCATTGGAGTTACATTGCTGCCTCTAGAAGTGAAGTTATGCTTCAAGTTCCATCAGCAAAGCACTGAGAAATCTGAAACAAGAACAAAACAACTGGGGAACACCAGGCAGCACCCTTTCCACAACCGCTGCTTAACCTGCTAAGTTTTCCAGCACTTTTAGTTCTTATTTATGGTTCAGATTTCTGCTCAACCTTATTTGCATAATCACAAATCTAAAATCTTAGATGAGCCATTGCGATTTGGAAACATCAGAAAATATAATTGTTTATTGTTCCTTTGGAGTATTTAAAAGTAGGACCTTGTGCAATTTAAGACCATAAAATGGATTTATCACAATGTACGCATTTTTATTAAGTGTAACAAGTTTACTGAAAATGACTTGAACAGACCCTACTGACTCATTTATCAGTTTCAATGTGTAGAGTGTTGGTTTTATAACATTTTCTTTAAAATGTCTAAGAACTTTTAACATCTTTTTATTTGGTTCTATGAATGCTAAAAAATTAAGAGCTTAATTTGAAGACTTGGAAAGATAGTGGTGTAGCATTATTTTCATTCAGAGATATGGATAATGCCCTGGGAACCAGGTCTCACATTCCTGCCATGAAAAGTGGTGGAATTTCTATGTAATATGTTAAAAAAAACTGATTTTAAAAAAAAGTCTACCGATGACCATATAACTAATAGTGATTGTTACAAAACCCCATCTGGTTCACTGATGTATTTCAGGGAAGGAAATCTGCTGTCTTTACTCAGACTGGCCTGCACGTGACTCCAGATCCACAACAATGTAATTGACTCTTAACTGCCTGCTGAAAATGACCTGGCAAGCCAATCAGTTGTATCTAAAGTCCCAAAATAATTCAAATATTCTCATCCTTAATAAGAGGGGAGCCCAGCACATCAATGCAAAAAGATAAGACTGAAACATTTGCAACCACCTTCAGCCAGAAGTGCCTGGTAGATGATTTATCTCAGCCTCCTCCAAATCAGTCAATTTGATTCACTCCCTGTAATATCCTTGAACAGCTGAAGGCACTAGATGGGCACTGACAACCTTCTGGAAAAAAATACATAGGTTTTTACATGAGGGACAACATGATTTGCAAGTTTTCTTCCATGCCACTCAGACCTGGAAATATATCATGGTGTTGCTGGGGCAAAATCCTAGAACTCTCTCTTAACAACGTTTTTTACGCCAACTGGACTACAACAACTCAAGAAGGCAGCTCATCATGATCTTCTCAATGGCAATATATGCTGGTCCAGCCAGTGAAGTCCACATCCCCGGGGTGAATATATAGAAAAAGCAAATGGTTGTGAATGATGGAAGCTCGCATTCTTGAGGTGGGAGCTTGGCTGGTTTTATGTTTGGTATTAACTTCCAATGAAATATTTAAATGAGAGTTAAAGATTGTGCAGCATGTAATGATATCAGAGTCAAAGCATTAATTTTATTTCTCTCTCTTCTGTTAATACCGGTTGAGTTTCTCCAGCACTTTCTGTCTCTTTTACAGATCGCTTGCATTTGCAATACTTCGCTTTTATTGGAGAGTGCATAATTCAATTTGCACCGATTGTAAACTTAACCTAAAATTCGTCAGTTGACAGTTTGGCTGATTTCTGGTGAAATGCATTGGTAAAGGTGACACAAACTAATGGAAACTCGAGCCGTACTTTTTGTACCATTTTTAGTTTGGGCATAGAGAAAAAAAACAATTCAGTTGAAAGTGTTATCATCAGAGGAGTGATCTTACTTAAGAATGATTTTAAATGCGAATACATTTTACTGTTTAATTATGAAGAGACAGTGGTAAGGTGGAAATTCTCCAGATCAGTAATCCAGAGGCTAATGCTTTGAGGGAAAGGAAGGGGCACAGATTGAAATCCAGTCATGGTAGCTAATGGAATTTGAATCCAGTTAATAAACCTAAAATGTAAAACCAGTCTCATCTGATCCACTGAAGTCCCCCCTTTAGGGAAGAATATCTGCCATCACCCCTGCACTGAATCTCCACGTAACTCCATACTCACAGCTATGTGGCACAGGCAAATGGGACTAGTTCTGATTAGGAAACCTTGGGGAGTTGGACCGAAGGTTCTGTTTCTGTGCTATATGACTCTTTGACTCATAACTGCCCTCAGAAATGGTCCTAGCAAGTTATTTAATGCAAGGGCAGCTAGGGATGGGCAATAAGTGCTGACCTTGCAAGCAGTGTCCACACATTATAAAGAAAAGATTGTTTAGTAATTAAGTGGTTCTGTGGCACAAATGCAGCTTAAATTAAAATGAAGAAACAGTACAGAAATTACACTAAGGTTTAATAATCCCCTCATTCAGTGATCAAAAGTCATGCGTTAACATTTTATTTTCATTAGTCAATTATAGCACCTACACTCAGAAACCTGGTGGTTACATAAATAGGGAAATTGCCTGAACCTCCAAGTGAGTTGATATTCTGTTTTATTTTCTCTGTTCTACTTTTGAGCCTTGCATGACTAATTGCAAAAATGTTTATTTCCCCAAGACCTGTATGCCTTGAAAGTAAACTCTTTACAAATTAGCACACAAAAACATAAAATTCTCATGTTCTCATGACTATTCACATGCATCACTGAGTTGAAAATGAATAAGATCACTCAAAAACCTGCTGCAACAGCTTTCCCATTCAGGCCATGACGATGTAATTGGAAACCCGATTGATATTTATGAACACTGTAGGTTGGGGTCACAGATGGTGGAAACTGGGTGACTCCCATGTAAAAAGTAATCTCTGTTTGAACTACAAACAGGCAGGTATTTTACCTCTAATTTAAGGTAAATCTGATTAAGCAGTTCACTGACAAGCTCTTCATAAGTGTTTTGCTCTAGTACATTTCCTATTAATGTAGCTTGCATGTTCTTCTCCCTCAGGCTAGATATTCAAGCCTCCTATTCCGTCATGAAGGCTGGCCACTGTGTCTGCACGAGAAGGTAGTGATACAATTGGCATCATTCAACATCTTTCTCCTGCGTCCTGGTGATTTTTATCTACAGATTCTACCTGTTGGAAGGCAGTCTGCTCGAATTGTGCTGAAATGC
This sequence comes from Chiloscyllium plagiosum, assembly GCF_037043375.1. Lineage (NCBI taxonomy): Eukaryota > Metazoa > Chordata > Chondrichthyes > Orectolobiformes > Hemiscylliidae > Chiloscyllium > Chiloscyllium plagiosum. The sequence continues at coordinate 55,609,052 of NW_028270153.1, read as the reverse complement.
TTAGGCAAAGACCTTTGCAGTGTGGAGGAGAAGCTTGTACCAGAAGTATCCTACACCAGTATTTTTACAGTGGAATGGTTGGCAATGATAAACAGTGAACGCTCTGGCACCCCATTGCACACTTGCTTGTTAGCCACAGAGAACGGAGTTGTGAAAGTGCTTTGGACTGAAATAGTAAACCCGGAATTTGTGACAAAAGTCAAAGTGACACCAGCATCTGGACTCAACACGTGTTCTGCAGAGGAACCAGAGAATGACTATGATTCCGCGACGATGACATTGCAGACAGATATGGAAATGGATAGGTTGTTTAAGGCTCCCGAGCCAGACTCTCATATTAAAGATGATAAAAATATATCACCTGACTTGATTCAAATAGAGGGTGCAAAATGCCTGCGCCACCAGCCTGTGAAATTGGGAAAGGTCTCAAACTTGTGTGAGATTTCCAGTGAAAATGTTGAAGGGGATTATGTGGATTTACTGATGTTTTCTAATGAAAAATGTACTGATCAGAAGACAGTGCAGCCTTCATACAAGAACAGAGAATCTTCGGTAGTTCCAATGAATGGTACGTGGGCATGTGGAGGGTCAATAAGGTTTGCCACAGAACCCTGCACACCATGCTTAAATAGAAGGACAAACAGTGATCTAGAACGCAAACAGATTAAATGCCGTTATCGCGAATCTTACATAGAAGCTTTGCAAAACCCTCTGAATTTCGGATTCAGTTTGCAGGAGACAGAAACTTCTAAAAAGAATAAGGTAGAAGCCACAATGAACCATAAACTTGACAGTAGTTTGAAAAGTCCAGCCTACTGCAGGCAAAATCAGGAATCTAAAAATTCCAGGAAGACTACTGCAGTATTGCCATCTAGGGAAACAAATGAGGGCCGACTGTTGGGGCACGCCATTCCACAGCCCACTTCGTTCAAGGAATCATATCAGGCTATATCCAAATGTGATGCTCATTTGTGGTCACCATCTTCAGACATTACCAACAGACATTCACTTCCTGATGCTCAAAGGTCATGTTTACCAACTGGTGACACCACATCTTCTGAAATTGTGCCCAATAGAAAAGCTGGACAAGTACCAAAAAAGTGCTCTGTTGGTTATATATCTCCAAGAATCCGCAGACATAAAGCCCAAGGCAAAGGTAAAATTATACAGAGTTGTGCTGATATGCTACATATAAGTGTATCTAACTGTCTTGGGTTTTGTCTGGTCTCGGGGTCTGTGATCTGCATGCAGGTCTTCATCAGAGCATTTTTGGCTCCCAACCTTTTATCATTGGATCATATGTGAAAAAAAACTTGAAAAAAAAATCAAGTCTCAAGAAAAGTAAATGATATTTTTATTGTGGATTTAAAAAGGAGCTTATTATGCTGCACTTTATGGTTGAAATAATGAAAGACATTCTAAATAAACCTTTTCAGGTGATATAGGCTACAACATGGGAATAGATAATCTCCTTGATTCAAGGAACACACTTTCTGTCTCTGATGTTTTACCCCCTGATAATTTTACAATGGTAAGGTATTCTTAATGTATTTTGGGTCACTTCTTTTTTAATTACGAGAAGCAATAGCTGAAAAAATGAGTCTTAATTTAGAATTTAAAAGAGTGCTGTCAGAATTTGATAATTCAATTTTGATGCTTTTATCGATGCATTAATTCAACACATTTATTTATTACTTTTACACTTTATGTATTCTACCAATGACACTTGCCAATTTGCAAAGTATGTGATCTAGAAATGTCAGATTTTTGTCTTGCAGCACCTAAATGATTTTATTTTAAGAGTTTGTTTAAATAAAATGCTGTTCATGTTAAAAAAAAGGTGTTTGCCATCACCTGGCCTGAGCTGTTGGGTAGAAATAAGAAAATATCACTATATTTTTTAGTTGTTTGGAAAGACTGGTTATAATCAGATAGTCTGTTCTGAAATGAACATTGAGTAGAATTGTGCTGATTAGATTAGATTGGAAACAGGCCCTTCGGCTCAACAAGCCCACACCGACCCGCCGAAGCGTAACCCACCCATACCCCTACATTTACCCCTTACCTAACACTACGGGCAATTTAGCATTGCCAATTCACCTGACCTGCGCATCTTTGGACTGTGGGAGGAAACCGGAGCACTCAGAGGAAACCCACTCAGACACGGGGAGAACGTGCAAACTCCACACAGTCAGTCACCTGAGGTGGGAATTGAACCCGGGTCTCTGGCGCTGTGAGGCAGCAGTGCTAACCACTGTGCCACCGTGCCGCCCACAATGTTTTGATTTTTTTGCAAACAGTTGAATGAAGAAGTATGGAAAACAATGCTTATCTGTATTAAAGTGGTGATGCTTAGAGATCATAAAATTTTAAACCTGCGGTTCTTCCAGAGCTGAGGCTGTGAGAGTTTACCAATAGGATCACCTTTTGGGCCAGGAAATCCAGGACATTCTCCCCTGCAAATTTCATACCCACTCATCTTTAGGTTGGTTTTCTGTGAAGCCATTCGAATTTTAGTATTATATATAGCTATTATATTATAGTGTCATAGAATCATAATGCTTAGAAACAGGCCCTTCAGTCCAACTACTCCATGTCGACCATGTTCCCAAACTAAACTAATCCCACCACTCTGTATTTGGCCCACTTCCCTTCAATTCTGTTCTAGTTATGTACTTATCCAAATATTTTTTAAACATTGTAACTGTACCTGCATCTACAACTTCCTCTGGCAGTTCATTCCACATACAAACCACTCTCTGTGTAAAAAAAAAAGTTGCTTGTCATGTCCTGTTTAATCTTTCTCCTCTCACCCTTAAAACACACCCCCTAGTTTTGAATTCACCTACCTTATGGAAAAGACTTTCGCTACTCACCTTATCTGTGCCTCTCATGATTTTATAAACTTCTACAGGTCACCGTGCAATGCTCCAGTGAAAAAGATCCCAGTTTATATAACCAACGTTGTATACCTTACATCCTCTGTCTCTGGCAATATCCTAGTAAATCTTTTCTGAACCCTCTGCAGTTTAATAATATCCTTACCTATAACATTTCATTAGAACTACACACAGTACTCAAGAAGATGCCTCACCAACATCCTGTACAACCTCAACATGTCATCCCAACTCCTATACTCAAAGGTTTAAGCAATGAGGGCAAGCATACTAACCATCCTATCTACCTGTGACATGAATTTCAAAGAATTATGTGCCTGGGGTTCATTGATTGTGTAAGTCCTTCCTTGTTTGTTTTACAAAAGTGTAATGCCTCGCAATTCTCCAAATTAACCTCCATCGGTAATTCCTCAGTCCGTTGATCCAGATTTCTTTGTAATCTTAGAAAACCTTCTTCACTATGTCACCAATTTTGAAGTCATCTGCGACCTTACAAACCATCTCTCCAATTTTCTCGTTTAAACCATTTGTATAAATGACAAACAAAAGTGGACCCAGTACCCATTCCTACGTACCCATTCCCCTGGTTACAGGCCTCCAGTCCAAGAACAACCCTCCACTACCACCCTCTGTGTTCCACCATAAAGCCAATTTTGTATCCAGTTGGCAAGCTCACCCTGAATCCCATGCAATCTAACTTTATTAATTAGTCTACCATGGTGAATTTTATCAAAGGCCTTACTAAACAAGTAAAAAATGCTTTTATCAGTCTTTTTGGTTACTTCCTCAAAAAACTCAATCAAGTTTGTGAGACACAATTTACTTCATGAACAACTATGCTGACCATTCCTAATCATTCCTTCCCTCTCCAAATGCATGTAAATCCAATCTTTCTGAACCATCTCCAACAACTTACCCACCACTGATGTCATATTCACAGATCTGTAGTTACCAGGCGTCTCTTTACAGCCTTTCTTAAATAAAGGCACAACACTAGTCACCCTCCAGTCCTCCAACATCTCAGCCATGGTTATAGATGATGCAAATATTTCTGCGAGGGACCCTGCAATTTCTTTCTAACTTCCCACAATGTCCTGGGACATTGCTATCTTATTTTTCAAAACTCTGAATAGTTTTGTGTTACATGAAAGCATGAATGTTGAAGTAATATTGTACATATTTTACAATTAATTAATTCAGAAGATATTAGCCACTATTGTAAATCCAGCAATTCTAATATATCAATCTACTCAATCTAATTTTAGATTATTTATTTCGATTTTAATTTTAGATTATTTATGAGAATATGCTTTATGCGAATATGCAAAAATCAAAATCCTGATAGGGATGGCTTTCTTTGTGACTGTTCCTACTCTGTTGCTGTAACTTAGACATCAATGGAATTTCTGTTGAGCATTTAAGGTTATGGTGAGAGCTATGTGGGAGGAGCCAGATAATCATAGGCCCCATGAAGTCTGCCAGCTCTTTGAAAGAGCTACAATTTGTCCCACTCTTTCCCTGTAAACCTGCAGACTTCCCTCTTGCAACCCTAGACCCCTGGAACCATCCCACTAGTCTTGTAAATGGTAGGAAGATGGCTCGGGATATGATCAGAAGGAAAACGAGACCTGAATATGTTCTTCTGCCTAATGTTTGCCCTAATGTAAAAGATATGATTATTCTCCCACTCAGTGATCCACGTCAAGTATAGATTGGGTATGAGTGATGTAATCGGGACCTAGTCTCTATATTTGGGGAGGTGGGTGAGTGAGCTGCCTGATAGTTTACTTACCTCATGTAAAATAGAGACAGGTCAGGGCTGGGTTGAAATGTAACAGACAGACCACCACCTTATTTTACAAGCTCTCTCCCGTCTCTCTCTCTCCTCCAGCCACAGCTTCCTAACATAGAGGAGCAGCTGTAAAATCCACCCTGTTGAAATCTTCATACAGATAATCCCTGTGTCAGTGGATGAAACTGTGAATTAAACTGACATGAAATTAAAGCAAGTTGTAGAAACAGTAAGATTTAAAATAAAAGAGCAGAGTTACCAGAAGAAGGTTACTGCTCTTCAGAGCATGGGTTAAAAGCATATGATAAGTGTAATTTACAAAGTAGAATGTTGCTTGATGTAATATCATTATCCTTACACAAGCTAGGAACACTCGAGGTACAAATTAGATAAATAGTTCACTTGTTCTGTTCCTCACTGCTGTCATCAAGCAATGAATTAATCTTCCATCCTTCAACAGTTTTGTTGAAAACACTTTAATGCAAATTCATAGACGGTTAAGCCTACCTCAGATTTTAGTAAAGCTTTCATCGCTTTATAACACTGCCTTAAACTTGCTAAAATTACAACAAAGCTACAGTGATCTCTAAAAGAAAATTGTAACATGCATCGTTATATCAAACACCCAAGCCTTAGGCTATTAATTTAGCCTCACATGCATTATTTAGTATCAAACTACCATAGTCTATATGGCAACAGCCAGCCAACACCCCCATTGCTCTTTCCTCTTGGCAAAGTTCCAGTTCTTCAGAACAAAAGCTTCAGGCTGTTACAAGTAGAGACTGCAGTTTAGAATGACAAATGTACAAGGCTCCTTCTAGGTTTCAGTTTTAGTCATTCTCAACCATGCTTGAACCAATCTCATATAGGTTCTATATATTATATGCTGTCAAAACAGATCTATTGCATAAAGAGACTATTTATTGGCAGCTTGCTCCTTTCATATGCCATTATCTTTAAATTTTAATGCAATGTTTTTATAATGTTGTAACATTGACCCTATCACAATATTATTTTAGCATTTTCCATGATATGAATAACTGGCATAATTCTAATGAACTCGGTTGGTTTTCTGGCCAATAAATGAAAGTAATAGCCACATGGGATGTTATGGTGTGGCTCCATGGAAATCAATAACTTTCCAGTACACTTATACAATCTAGTACAAACAAGCTATTGAACTGTGGGAGACATTCCACACATGTTCTCAGCAGTAATGCCAAGTATATACCCTTGTCACTTGGGTCATTGGATAGTATTACAAGGCAGGAACCCTGGCTGATGTCCCCCTCCTGCCTTAGGAGCATTAATGTCACATATCATTGCAGCTAAATTCAGCTACTTCACTACAGCCTGGGGAACAACAGGTTTTAGGAACCTGGAGAGAATGATCATGTATTTTTGGAAGCTGTGTGATCATTTTAATCACATTGCAGATATTTCTAAACTTCAATGACAAGCAAGGAGGAATGGGAAGTATTCAGGATCTCTGGGAGCAGCTACAAAAATAGTGAGAGGACAGTGAGCATCACATTACTGCTTGGATGAGGCCCACTACTAGTTATTGACCTGTGCTCCAGTTAAACTTTTTGACACCAGTATCATAGCAAAGCCATTTTTGGAGCAATGAAGAATTTATTGTTGGTACCATGATTAAATAAAGGAAAACAGAACTCTGTAACCTCTATTTTTAAACAAACTCCAGTTATTAATAAATATTTGCATTTAGGGTAGTCAGCTTTAATTCTCTTACTAGAAATTTCAAACCTTTCAGTGATTGCCAAAATTGTTCTGACAGATAAAACTTAAGAACTCTGCCACCTTCCTATGGTTGTTATTCCATAGGTAAGTACATCTTTATTATGTGTTTGCACACAAGCCAAAGAATACAAGTTAGGCAGGATATGACACTTTGCAAAGTGGGGAATATTTTAGTATTGATCCAACATATAGAGTCATAGAGTCATAGAGATATACAGCACCAAAACAGACCCTTCGGTCCAACTCTACCATGCCGACCAGATATCCCAACCCAATCTAGTCCCACCTGCCAGTATCCGGCCCATATCCCTCCAAACCCTTCCTTTTCATATATCCATCCAGATGTGTTTTAAGTGTTACAATCGTACTAGCCTCCACCACTTGCTATGGCAGCTAATTCCATACACGAACCACCCTCTGCATGCAAAAGTTGCCCCTTAGGTCTCTTTTATATCTTTCCTCATCTCACCCTAAACCTATGCCCTCTAGTTCTGGACTGCCCCATCCCAGGGAAGAGATTTTGTCCATTTATCCTCTCCATGTTGCTCATGATTTTATAAACCTCTATCAGGTCACCTCTCAAAACTGCAAAAATTTCTATGTGATGTACAACACAGAAACAGGCCATTTGGCCCAGCAGCTCCTTGCTGGTCTTAATACTCCATAGGGGTTTCCTCCCATCCCTCTTCATTTAAACTTATTAGCGTGTTCCAATATTCCTTTCACCTTCAGTTATTTACCGAGCTTTCCCTTAAATGCATCAATAACTGGAGCACATTTGGTAATAATTTAGAATTAGTTAATGATGTTGGGTTATCAAGAAACATTAAGGGGTATGGGTACACAAAATCTACCACAGACCAGATGTTTCAGAAATATTTAAGTAATTCATTCACATATTTTCATTGTGTATGTACAGAGGTACTGATCATGTGCTGAGACAAAGTACATCAAAAGTGCAGCTCTTTCATTTCAGTGACTGCTTTTCAATGCTGAACATTTTTAGTTTGCATTCCAGCCACTGATGAGTTTTTGTGAGTGAAGCTGTTTCATCATCCCTGCCCTCAGATCCCTGATCATCAGTCTTACTTACATCACAATCAATTTTGCCAGATGAAAGAGTACTCACCACTGACAGTTTTATTCTACAGTGTAAATCTGGTGCCTTTGATGATGATAAATGCATAGCACAGTGAAGCTGTGGCAGTGCTTCATCTCAGACCATAGAAAGATGGATTCAATGACAGAGGTCATGTCCTGGAGTCTTGTGAAACAAGAATAAAAGATACATTTCAATTCCTGATACTGGAGCATGTCCAAAGCAGATGGACAAATTGTTGATGATTGTATAGACTATGAGGGATGTTATCCACGGTCTCTAATACATAAATAATATATCATAAACTTAGGGTTATGTTTTGCCAACCTGCAAAGTGTTTTGAAATGGAAAACCGAATCAGATCCATTACAGTAAAAGGAAGGTTATTCGCAATAATTTCATGAGCCAAAGTGACGGTTGGATTTTGTCATCCTGGGGTAGAGATACTGTTTTTAGGTGCTTTTTTTATTCTCACTCAAAATGTCCTCAGAAGTGACCCAGTTAGGATAAGTTTAGGTTATTGCTAAAATACATCTACCATAATCATGACTCAGTGCAATAAATTGTACCCATTTCTTTTATTTTCCATTAAACTATTCCTCAATGTATTTATGTGTGATAAAGTGATGCAATTTTATTTTAAAATCCAGATGAGAATGGGTTCATTTATACTAATGAGGATTTTTAATTAGTGTGTTCAATCCTCCAACTGCTACTAAATTGGCTAAAGTGTGGAAGATAATTTGGAAAGCCTTCTAAAATGATCACAATGAGCAGACTTTAAGAATATTGACCTGGTGACGTAGTCAGCATTGTATGGACTGGGCTTGATTCAAGTAAATTAAATTTTAACCTGGTACAAAAGATGAAAAACATGAGGGTGAATCATTCTGTGTGGAACTTGCCGATGTCTTAGATACCCCAAACAATGCATGGACTTAACACTTCACACCCAGACTGTTCTGCAATATCAGGGCAAAGCTAATTTAAACAAGGAAGGAACCCTCCCTCCTGTCCCCCTGTCTACCCTCCAACATGAATGCTGTCAGGCCTGCTGAGTTACCCAACAGTTCCCCTTTTTGTTTCAGATCTTCAGCATCCACAGTTCTTTGTTTATTAATTTGTTTGGATTTATAGCATTTTTTTTCAAGGTGGAGAAAGTTATTTTTCTTCTTCTAATTTAGCAGTGCTTCCTTCGGCCAAATAGGTAGTACACTCCAGTCTACGACCATCTGTAGACTGTCTGAGCTTCTAACCATTTACTGACCAGGCTTGGCAAACACAACTTACTGGTAGGCCAAATCTGAATGATAGTCTGGAATGAGATAGGAAAAGGGCTCCAGGTATGAAGCACTTGGCCTGAATTTGGCACAAGCCCCATGTTATCAACAAAGGATCTTAAACTCAAATGAATGCTAATTATTAATTACTACGATAAGCTAAGGTTGAATAAGCTAAACTTGATCCTTCATCTTCAGTTTTGTCTCTGTGCAACTCAACTTTTATTGCTAAATAGCTACCTAATTAGTAACCTGTGGAGTTGACTCATCAAACAAAAGCCTGTGACTTGTGAAGTCCACCCTTGTCAATAATATGTCCCAGTCTGGCACTCCCAAGTTCTGGCAGCTTCATATTAAAACATTCCTTCGCGTCAGTCACAACAACCTGCTTGCATTTGGTCATAGTGCAGTAATAGCAGGTGTCATTCGCTTGCACATTCAGTACTGTGTAAAACCATCGACAATGTACATTGCAACGGAGATAGATTTTGAAGCATGCTTTAATAACGAGAGTAGGCTGATATTGGAAGTGTGATTGACAATAGACCACTTGGAACTACCAGTTACTTTTATGCAGAGAATGGGGGGAAAAGTTTGTCCAAGTTGTGGTCTTTTCACTCCTTTTCCACTGACAGGAGGTGCAACAGTGTGAACAGCAATAACGGACTTGAGCTATAATTTCCCAACATTTCTCATGGTGGCAGTTATTCTCTCATAACTGGAGAAACATAAGAGCAAAAAACAACCCAAAATCCTTTCCTTATCTCAAAATGTATGTTTATTCAGTGGCTTGAATTTTTTTGTTTCACAGGCTCCTGTGCCAAGCCAGGAGTTCTCCAAACTCTGCGCTTAGTGGGGATAAACAGCACAAATGGGTTGGATTTTCATTGGGATGCCTGTGTTGGATAGGGGTGGTGTTAGGGAGGCAGAGAGGGAGAGGCCTAGTATGTGCTAGGCATATAACAACTGCCCACGGACTGCTGAGTGCCACGCAGAACTAACGAACAACTCCTCTCACAGTTCAGAGATTTGGATAAGGTTATATTAAAATTGATTAGGCTCTCATCACTCACAGTCCCTTAATCTTTCAGTTCCGCACCCAAATAGCATCGACACCTATTCATGACTTCACCTATTGCCATGGCCTCTTTGCTCTTCTATTTAGCTCCACTGTGCCCTCATGTGCTCCAGGTCCACGTATGGAACCCATGGCAACCTTAAAGCTCCTATATCAACCTAAAGGTTGAAGCAAAACTTGGTCCAGGTAGGTCTGCCACCAACCTCTGTAAAGACTTGGCCTATGAGGTGGGTTTACTTTCCTTTTCATTTGTTGCTGCTTTCTTCCCGTTAGAATTTGTGTCCTGCATGTTGCATCAAGATTGAACAAAGAACAATATAGCAAAGGAACAAGGCCTTTTGGCCCTTCAAGCCTGCGCTGACATTATTCTCTTTTTTGTTTTTTTTATACGCAACTCTAGAAATTATCGATACTCCCTGTCTGTGCATTAATATGGTTCAAAAAATTTTGTATAGTCCAATTTTGACAAAAAACGGATAAACCTATATATATGGCAACTATAGCTAAAGTGGGAATTAAACTCTATCACATGTTTGTTAAGGGTAGAAAAATATATTTTTAAAAATTTTTTCTTAAACTTGTTTTTTTTTCATGTTTTATATTTTAGTGTGAAGAATCATGCAATGGAACTTGTTTTAAAATAAAACATTAAATCTTTACTGTCGTAGTCTGTCTGCAGTCAGTACGCTATTGGCTGTTTTTCCAGGTTTTCCTTTCTCCTCCCAAAAAAACCTCATTCACAAAACAAGTACAAATACAAACAATGATTCAAAGACCTAATTTGCAATCCCCGTATTAAACTTTTTTTAAAAAGTTGTCTGTCGTTGCAGTTCTGTAAAATCCCACCCTATAATTCATTAGACAACTGCCTCAATCTCTCTGCAGGAAAGAATTAGCTGATACCAAACTTTGATTTTTAAAGTTTTCAGGTTATTTGTTGGAAGTGGATGTTTATGTTGTTTGTGGGATCGGGGAGTTAGGGGTTGGGATGGGGGGGGGGAGTGGGGGATGGTTTGGGGGGGGGGGGGGGTGTAGATTCATTGGTTTTGTACAGAGTTCCTCTAAATTTTCATTGGCCTCTTGAATTGTGGATGAAGCAAAAGAGAGAAATTCAGTGGACCAATGACCATGACGTTATCGAGGAAACAAACAAAAGTAAAGTTATGATAAAACAAGGGAAAGTGGGGACTGGAGTTGGTGAGTGGACACTTATCAGACAACAAATGTTCTAATAAGTACAGAAAATGACATTACATTACATTACAGTGTGGAAACAGGCCCTTCGGCCCAACTAGTCCACACCGACCCGCCGAAGCGAACCCACCCATACCCCTACATTTACCCCTTACCTAACACTACGGGTAATTTAGTATGGCCAATTCACCTGACCCTGCACATCTTTGGACTGTGGGAGGAAACCGGAGCACCCGGAGGAAACCCACGCAGACACGGGGAGAACGTGCAAACTCCACACAGTCAGTCGCCTGAGGCGGGAATTGAACCCGGATCTCTGGCGCTGTGAGGCAACAGTGCTAACCACTGTGCCACCGTGCCGCCCACAAAGACACGGCAGATCTGTCAACATCTGAGAAGGAGAATGTAAGAGATAAGACCATAAGACAAGAAGACATAGGAACGGAAGTAAGGCCATTCGGCCCATCGAGTCCACTCCGCCATTCAATCATGGCTGATGGGCATTTCAACTCCACTTACTCGCATTCTCCCCGTAGCCCTTAATTCCTTGTGACATCAAGAATTTATCAATTTCTGCCTTGAAGACATTTAGCGCCCAGCCTCCACTGCACTCTGTGGCAATGAATTCCACAGGCCCACCACTCTCTGGCTGAAGAAATGTCTCCGCATTTCTGTTCTGAATTTACCCCCTCTAATTCTAAGGCTGTGTCTACGAGTCCTAGTCTCCTCGCCTAACGGAAACAATTTCCTCGCATCCACCCTTTCCAAGCCATGTATTATCTTGTAAGTTTCTATTAGATCTCCCCTTAATCTTCTAAACTCTAATGAATACAATCCCAAGATCCTCAGCCGTTCCTCGTATGTTAGACCTACCATTCCAGGGATCATCCGTGTGAATCTCCGCTGGACACGCTCCAGAGTATGTCCTTCCTGAGGTGTGGGGACCAAAACTGGACACAGTACTCCAAATGGGGCCTAACCAGAGCTTTATAAAGTCTCAGTAGCACAACAGTGCTTTTATATTGGAACAATTACTCCATACGGACACTAATTGTGCAAAACCAACACACTTTGCTACCACTTTGTTTTAAAATCCCCCCTAATAAAAGCTAAAACAGAACACATTTTAAGCATGTAGACATCTGAAAGATACATTTAAATAATTCTGAGAGTAAACGTATCCTCAAGTTACAGTCAGATCTAAAGCCTATGCCCACCCATAACAGAAAACTTAAAGCTTGGTATACAAATCACGACCAGTTATCACCTAGACTGCATGTTTTTATTTAAATTAACATTTCAGGTCATCAAGCTCTCTTTGTAGATTGCTATATACATGACAACATTGTAAACTTGGTGTGTGATACAAAACAGCAATCCATTGAACCAGTCAGGTGATATCCTAAACTACAAGAGCAAAGGTTAAGCCATTTGCCAACATCTGCTGCTTCTCAAATGGGCTGCTGCCATAAATACATTCGGCCCTGTGTATTCTTTTTAAAGTGATACCAAATCTCCCTTGCTGACAGGAGTACAGTTAGGATGTATTGGTGCATATACAGTTTATCCCTTTAAAGTCGCTTTCTTAGGTTCTCTCTGTAGACATCCAGATATTTATGAAAGACTGTAAATTTTTGTACTGTAAATGTAGGACCCCTGGACAGATCACATTGCATGACTTGCTTCATTTTTAAGTTAAAGATTGCATTACATTTATAATACATTTATAATACCATGTGATGGTCATATGCTGGATGTAACACTTTCATATTTGCATCATCAGATCTTCATTCTGCCCCTCACATGCTCATTAGTGGACACAATGCTTTATAAAGAACAGCAGCAATAACTTTTATTTGTATAGTGCCTTTAAAGCAATAATAGATCCTAAAGCAGCAGCAATTTAGCAGGTAACGCAACTCATCATAATATTTCACTATTACAATAGAGATGATTCAGCAATGTGCATTTTTTTGAGTGGAAAGGCCTCATTGTTGTGTGCTCTGATGATTAGAATATTATACAGATCCATAGTGCAGAAATCCTCATTCTATTATATACATAAAAATCAAGGGGCTGCCACGTGTTTTTGTCCTTCACACTTCAAGCATTGAAGTTGGACTTTACATTTTTTGTACACAAACTCATACTTGATCATTTCACTTTAGTTTTATAAATGTGGCAAATAGCTAAGAAAATAAAGAAATAACCAGTGAGCTTATAGCAACCAGGAAATTGAAAAACTATCAAAAGTAAAATAGAAAGTTAGGGTCATAAGTACTTTAACATTAGTTTAGATCAGAGTAGTTCTGGAAAATCACAGCAAGTCAGGCAGCATCCGAGGAGCAGGAACATCAATGTTTCGGGCAAACACCTTTCAGGGCTTTTGCTTGAAACATCGATTGTCCTACTCCTCGGATGCTGCTTGACCTGCTGTGCTTTTCCAGCACCACTCTGATCTAAACCATGGTTTCCAGCATCTGTAGTCCTCACTTTTGCCCAGTACATCAACATTAGGTGAATGTAAACCAATCTTTTCAGCTCAAAACTTTCAGAGGGCTGAATTGAGCCAGGACTGTTGACTTTTCATACAGGTATTTACAGCTGACTGTAAAGCTAATCATAGAAAAATGCAGAAAACTCAAATCTGCATGAAATACTTACTCCTATACAGTTTCTAAAAATGCATAACGAATTTAGCAAAGAATGTTTTGCTTTACTAGATTGAATCATGAGGAACAGAATATAAACCATTAGAAGTGTGTGTGTGTGTGCGTGCAGAACACATTACAGATGGGTGCTGTAGTGTCTATGTCTTGTCATAAATCCCTGGAAAATGCTTTCTCAGAGACATTTCCAATCCTTTACACTGAAGAACTGACTAAAGCCTAAATTATTGGTTGTGGCTTCTTTCTTTACAGCTATTTTCAGTTTATTTTAATAATCTGTTTCAATCCAGGCATGACTTTACTTTGTCATTTTGGATCCATATTTCATTTAGAGTTCCCTCCCTTTTAAATGTAATGAAATACAAATAGGGTCGAATTGGGTCTCAAGATAGAAGAACAGAAATTAATAGCTCAGGCAGGCAAATTTTTATGAATAATTTGAATCCAAGAGCTTGTCATTTGAACTGAATGAGTGTGTGCTGCTTTTGTATTTATTTTCAGAATTGATCTTGTGGATGAACAAGTTTTAGAAGTCACCTTATTCTTCTTTTTGAAAATGAAGTTCAATTTAAGAATCCTAATAGGTGCATAATAAATTTAGCAAAGAATGTTTTGCTTTGATCAGTTTCAGTGCTGACGAACTGAAGATAAACCATTAGACTCTGCTGTGTGCAGAATACATTACATGGGTACTACTTAAATAATACATATTGTATGTATAAATTATGCTGTACAACTAGGTTATTCGCTGGAACTAACAGTCTCTAATGCTTATTATATTATTATAGCTCACTTTACATATGATCAAAATGTTTAGAATTGAAATGCATCTTTTTCAATATCCTTCCAATTATCTTCCCTTAAGGTAGCAATCATATTTGGTTTTCAGTGTTGTTGCCTATTCTCTTAGACCTCACAGAAGTACATTTTCTTCATCTGTGACTCTAAACAGAGTACTAGCGGGTTGCTAAATTATGAGAAACATTCAAAACAAGCCTGATCATATCTATCTTTGTCAGTAATCATGCTTTTCATTGGTATCAAATAGATGAAATCTGAAGTGAAGACCCTTGTAATGGTTCTTAAAATGAATTTAAGTGCCTTGAAGTTGCCTCCATACAGGCCAGACTAAGAGAATAGCTAACAATTATTGATGACCTGACCTGATTTTCTTGATATTCAAGTCAATCTGCAACAGCTGGCTCTCTGTCCGCATCTGAGAGAAATTAGCCCCCAGGGATCTTCCTGGCCTTTTTGATCCAGAATAATCTCTCACAGCCATTGAGAAAGCTACAAATTTTACTCATAGTGATTCCATTCCTATTCCAATTGTTTTGGAGTTTCCAGGAATTGAAGACTCATTTCATGGATCCTTTGAAGATAAAACAAAATTGTGTGACATATGTTTCTTAAAACGTCTTTTTGTTTTAATGACGGAAGTAGGCAACAACTGTTAGAGACACAAGGTTATGTTTTTTCAACATTTAACCTATTTTTCTGATCAACCTGCTTAGAAATGTTATTATGCACCTCTGGAGCAGGTGGGACTTCAACCTGGGTCTCTCGGTCCAGGGGTAGGGCCCTTGCAAGGTGATGTTATGAATCCGTAAAGAACAAGTTCTGCCTGAGTTGGTTGTCTCTAAGTGGTCCTTTGAAATGGTCAAGCATGCTGCTTAGTTACATTACTCACTATAATGGCTGAAGGAAAACAGCCATTGCCCTGATGCTATATTCCAAAACTTAGACTTTGTTCTTTTGATTACACACAAGACAATGCTCCAACCTTGGTTTGGAGCGTTCACCTTAACTCTTAATATTTTTTCCATCAGATGGTGTATATTCTACTACCACTCTCGCAGGTCATATATCTGGAAATACGTGTTATGCCAGTCTCTATCATTTCTTTGTCACAACGTCCTCTCTAGCACTTCGTCATCAGTGATGGTGTCTCTCCAAGTGATGCTCGGGAGCTGATGTAGGCAACAGTGATTTGACATTCCATTTGACATCTATGCTGTTCTCTTCCATATCCCATTGACATACATTGGGGTTGGTACAAAGGAGACTGCAGTAAACACCAGCATACCAGCCTTCCCAGTAGTGATCATTTCCAGAAAAAAAATAATGTAAGTGTAGCTGGGATCTGTAGTCTTTTCACTGGTAAATATTGTACTTTTGAAGGAAAGTTTTTTTTGTTTTAAGGAAATCTGATTATTAGTAAAGCCAGGAGCATCGTATTTATTTTCTTGCATGGAATGTTGGTATTGTTGACATTTGTCACCCATTCCTAATTGCCCTTGAACTGAATGGTTTGCTAGGCCTTTCAGAGGACAATTGAGAGTCAGTCACATTGCTGTGGGTGTGGAGTCACCTGTAGGCCAGACCCAGGTAAATTTCCTTCCCTGAAGGGCATTAAAGAACCAGATGGAATTTTACAATTCACCTTGGTTACATGGTTACCATTAAACCAGCATTTAACTTCTGATTGCATTCAAAATTCTCCATCTGCCAGTATAGTATTTTAATCCATGTAACTAGAACATTCACTTGGGCCTCTTGATTACTAGTCCAGTGACATGACCATAAAGCCTCCAACTCTCGTCAGCAGAATAACCAAACATACTCCTTTCTTTTCTCCAACAGACGTTAGTAAAGAGGTCAGGATTCAGCCAGATACTCCGGTCCCATTGAGTCAAAGAACTGAGACAATCTCACTGTCTCCTGGTGCAAGTTTAACAACCAGTGCCTCTCCCATATCAGAACATCATCAGAAGAGGTTCGCAACACGCTGCCTGGACCTCAACGGTGATTTGCTACATTCAGGAGCTGCTTGTTTACCAGGTATCCTGCATCCCAGTCAAAATATCAGCATCAAATGTAAAAGCAAGGACACATTAGGAGCTGAATCTTCTGACAGTGATTGGACTCTGTCACTGGGCAATATTGTGATGAGAGACCATACATGTGGCCACTGTTGTTGGCGCTGCCCCGATTGGAGAATTGCCTGCAGTCTAGCCATCCACTTAGCTCAGGGTGTCCAGGACAGGCAGAGGTGGACCTTTAGCTGGCGTGTAGGCCTACTACCTCTCTATAAAATTCCAGTTGACTTGTTTTTCAAAAAAAAAATTCCATTGGTTATGTACCTCCATTATGTGTAGCAGCCAAATAACCTAAACACCAATTAATTGGAAAATAGACACACTTGTACAAAATGGCAGCTCATTAATGATGGCCCAGCCACAACTGTATGAGAATCTGAAAAACTGTTTTGTTCTGCATGTATTGGAAAAGCCTCATCCTTGGAGATGATTGCAGCTGTTAAGAAGTTGCTCACTCTGTAACTGCATTACATATACACATGTTTTATGCTTACAAGAAATATAATTGGTAAAATATGATATTAAGCATGTGTCAAAGTGATTTTATAAGAAAGCTGGATGTCTGGTGTAGCATGAATGTATTAAGTAACTTCACATTCTTTTCTGATCTTTCCAGGAAGCAGAGATAAAGCAGGGAGAGCTGTGTTACAAGTCTGCAGTGATAACAGGTTTTTGCAGAGTCAAACCGTCACCAGTGATGACCTTGCCAGGCTCCTCCTGTACTTGTACAACATTCCCAGGTGAAACTTTCTTTGGTTGTTGTTGCTTGACGACAGAAAGACTTTGCAATCTCAGAGGGAACGCACATTTTTCAGCTCTTACTTCACTTCGAAGAAAATCAAGCCCGACTCTATTGCATAAGCAGACTGATGTGTTTAGTAGTAGGAAAATTACATCAGTCATAACAGCGTTGGCCAGCCAAAAAAATAAATGCAGCTTCACTCAGACTTGGCTGGATTATTCAGACCAGGCAGGAAGTGAGGTTTATTTGACAAGACTTGGTCTTGGCTTGTTTAGATACTTGCTTTAAAAAGAGAGTCCTGTGGTTCAAGAGGTTTGGTGCTGAAACAATGGGAACCTCAAAAGTGAGGCATATTGTCACTAGCAGTATTAACTTCAAACTCAACATCTAGAGTCCTCAGTTGTAAAAAATTGAGTAGTGGTAGCATAATGGAAACGTTACGAGACTAATAATTCAGAAACTTGGACTTGTGCTCTGGAGACATGAGTTTAAAACCTATTATAGCAGTTTAGGGAATTTAAATACAATCTATAGTAAAAAAGAAACTAATCTCACCATTGAAACTCATAAAACTATTAGATTGTTGTAAAAAAAGCCATATGATCTGTGTATGTACTGTGTGGAAGAAAATTTGTCATCCTTTCCGAGTCTGGCATATGTATATAAGGCTTGCTATTAACTACCATGGGAAATAACTGAACCCACTTTGATAAAGCACTCGGGCTCACAAGGGCAAGAGAATCTCAACAGTGGACTTTGATTGACTAGAAAAATAGATTGGTAGCTGACTGCTGACTGCCCTGCCTAAGTCCTGAAGAACATAGCTGCTAGTCTGAGCTTGTGATAGTCTGGGTACAGTAATCAATAAAAGGGAGTAACCAATGTGGTCTCAACTTCACCGACCTTGTTGATGTGGCCTTGTCTTCATCAATGGGACAACTACCCACTGTTAAATAGGATAGATTAAGAACAGATCATGCAGCTCTACTTTGGACGTGTATGAGAGGCTGTGGGCCATCAGCTGCAGCAGAATTCCATTCAGCCACAATTTATTACCTCATGGTGCACTTTAGCATTGCTGCTGTTTCGGGAGAGCAAGCCTGGCAGCACTTTCCAAACCTGTACACTTTACCACTGAGAAGGACAAGGGCAGCAGATGCATGGGGACATCAGCATCCGCAAATTCCACTCCAAACCACTCACCATTGTCACATAGAAATACAGCACGATTCCTCCACTCGCACCAGATCAAAATCCATAACTGTACCTATATCCTAAACACTGCAATGACTCAAAAATGTCTGTAGCCAAGTTGCACTAATTTAAAATAACAAGCTACCTGAATACTAACTATGATGTCTGGGTGTGGTAGACAATCAGAACAATACTGGGCTGTCAATGGCAGGGTGAAGTTCTGTTATGCAGTTGACTTTGACTTATTTACTGTCAAAATAATGCAGAAAACTGGTAAAATTGCATTCATCGTAGTGTCCAAATTTTATTTTGTGTCCTTCTGGTATCCTGTTCTAAGGATGTGTTATCTCGTCCATTGTATGTGGAATAGAAGCATATAGGAATCAACACTAACTGTTTAGTACTGCCACCTACTGAGAATAAAGCTTTCATTTTGAATGTACTTAGGAAGTAAAGACAGACATGAATTTTATCCTCTTTGCAGCCTTGGGATATTGCAAAAACAACTTTGAAAACAACAAAGTGTAGTCCCTACTGGTAATGAAGAGAATGTAACAGCCAAGTTCCAGTGATGTGACAATAATGATCTGATCATCTGTTCTCGGGATATTAGTTGAAGGTTAAGTATTGGCCAGGGCATAGGCAGAATTTCCTTACCTTTCTTTGAAATTGTGCCCAAGATACTTTTATACCTCATCTGAAAGAGACACCTCCAATCACATAGCAATTGCATAGTACTGCACTGAAGTATCAGTCTCAATTTTGTAAGTTACATTGCTGGAGTGGGATTTGAAATGAACCTTCCACTGTAGAGACATGAGAAATGCCAGACCATTAAGTTGCTTCCCATCATTCAAAGCTAGTTTTCAGCAGCCAGCAATTATTATCTTATATATAGTTATGGGCATTGATAGTGCTGACACTGTTTTCTATTCTAATCAAGCTCGATTGCTTTGAATATAGTAATGATCATTTTCCATAAATCACTGCAATCTCAGGTGATAATGTTGCTACAACAGTATTAGGTGGGGAATTAGAGAATTTTGACTCAGTGACACAAGAGTATAGTTATAAATGCATATCAAGATGTTCTGAAGATGATTTACTTCTCCTTATATTATTCATTTTGCTCATTTATGCTTTCGAAATACCCCATCTGGAACTAATGGTTAAAAATACTGTCAGTTATAAGCTAATGGCTAAAACAAAAAGTGGAAATTTCTCATATTAGTTGTGAAGTGAACAAATTCCAGCTGGAATTCCCTGATATTTATGTGGAAACTGTACCTTAGTTTTGTTGTTGGACATCCACAGCTAATAATTCCAGTGATTATAAATCGTTATTGAAAGCAGAAATGCTAACTCGATTGCACAACAAAGATTCTTTAACTTTATTCTTAATGTTTCTTCTCCCAGGAAAGAAGTTCAAGATCTGGGATTAACAATCGTTATAGATGCCAGGAGGCGCCCACCACATGTTGCATTATTTAAAGCTTTAGGATCGCTTCAGGTGAACATGGATAGATATTTGTTATGAAATGATTGCAATGTAATTTTAGAGACTAACTGTTCCTTCCTATTGTTGTTAGCAACAAACAATTAGCATTAGACAGCAAAGGAATCATCCATATATCCTGATGCACTAACGTTAAGTGTAACACAATGAATACTTTTCCCAGCTCTCCCAGAAACCATTTGATATCCTGCCCAGAGCAGTTTGAAGAAAACTAATCTGGAGAATTCCTCTCTGACTCTTTTTAGATGATGGAAACCAGTCCAAGAGATCAAAGTGGCCCTGATCTAGGTTACGGGAAGCTTGCCTTTTGCATGAGGTGATTTTCAATCCAGCCAGAAATTTTCACGAAGGGGTTCAGGGATCTCTGTTCACTGCAAGTCCTGTTCTACAGGCTCATTATTCTCTGGGTAAAAAAAAAAAGCACCTCCTTCAAACAAACTTGGATCTCCCTTTACATCATTTGGTATTGTGATCCTTGATTCTCCATGGAAACGCTACAGCAGATAGGAGGGCAGGGCATTTAGCTTATCTTGTCCAAATGCCCTTTCTAATCCCATCTTCCTGCACCAAGCCCATAGCCCTGAAGCTTACAGTACTGCAGGTATTTTTGTGTCACTGTCTCCAACATTAACTCAGATACCAAATTCCAGACACCCTCTGTGTAAAAAAGGTTTTTCCTCATGTCTCCTCTAATCATTCCACCACTTAGCTTGAATGTGTGACCCCTGGTTTTTGAATTCTCTGCCAAGGGTAACAGCTTCCTCCTCTCTACCCTATCTCTACACATCCCAATTTTGTATACCTCAATCATGTTGTCCCTTAGACTTCACATCCAATAGTCTTACCTCTTTGTTATCTTATAAATTCAAATTAAACCATAACTTGTAACTGGAAACATCATTTATCTAAATTGGAAGTTGTCTACAGTAGGGTGTGCGACGCAGTATGCTTTGACACATCGACGTAGCAGTTGTCACCAAAGTTTCCTTCTCTAATCTCTCAATTCAGTTTCCCACGTTATCAATTTCAAGGTATTATTAGCAATATATTTATCTTATATAGAGCAAAAACAATTTACAGATAGGCCCTAAGTTTAAATCTCTCCCATCCCACCTTATTATTCCAGTCAGCCATTGTCTTTGACATCAGTCTCCTAATCTACCTCCAGTTCCAATCCTTATTCCAGCCTGTTTCTCTTGCATGCAATAGATGATTAATACATCAAATCGGGCAAACTATGTAACGACACAGAAAACTGACAGAGTGCAAGAAATCAGGAGAACAGGAAGAGTAGTGGAAGGGAACAGATATAAGAAAGGAACGTGAGAAAGTAAACAGAGGATTGGAAGAAAGGAACGTAGAAATGAAAAGAAAGAAAAGGCTGAAATTTATAGATGAGAGTGCAAGGTTGTGGTCAGAGAGGTGACGAAAGGTTTGTGCCTCTAAATGTTATGTTTGTTTGTCAGCACCAACCTGTCTCAAGGTGATTTTTCCAAGATGGGGACATTCCATCTTCAATTGTTAACTAATTTATTAAGGAGAGTTAATGGTTGATTAAGAACTATCGCCAGTGTCCAGCTGGAATTTTCTAGTCAACCTGCATACTCCACAAGACATCAGAGGCTAATCCAGCACCACAACAAGAGGGCCAGCACTTCAGGCAGAATTTGAAGTTCTCATTGCCTACGTGGCCACACCTTGATCCATGGCCTGCCCCATGGATCCTTCAACAATGGTGACCTGACTACTGACAGTCATTATTAGTTTAAAGTTTATATATGTTACAGAGAGAGAGGTGCTCTCTGTCTCTCTCTTTCTTTCACTGTCACTCTCATTCTCTGTTTCTCTCTCTCTTTTACCTGAACTGCAGGTAAGTCAGGGAAGAAGACTGTGTGACAAGTCTACAGTAGATTCTGTCTGTTTTGCTTTTTATTAATTAAAACAAAAGGTATATACAATAACTCCACAGAGGCTGGCATCTTTTTATTTACACATGAGTAGTCCTTGACTATAGCACTACGCCATACAGAATCAGGCACCAGAGTGGTAGTATCCCTGACACTCATCCTTTTTATCTGTCAGCTAGGGTTCCCTGATTGGATCAGATTTACAGCCCCAATCAGGGAACTCATATTCTGTGAGATCTAGCTGGCTGACTTTGTTACAATCCCTGCAGTATGTCAGGTAGGTGCCATTGTGACTGAGTCCTCCTTAAGTTCCATGTGGAAGATGATTCAAATCCACACAGTAAAAATGATCCTTTCCAATTTAAAAAATAATTCAGCAGTTACGATTGGTCCACTCAAATGGAAGGTGTGTTTAGTTACCATGTTATCCCGGAAATGTGATATTGTTTCTCGGTTTAGAAACATACATTTGTATCAAAGTCTCAACTGATTAATTACTTTCTGGTTCAAATCTGCAGGACTTTGCTCCCCATTCCATTCATTGTGTGCTGATACTGACAGAGAAGGAGACAACTCTCAAACTGGAGAAATATCCAAGAATATCTGTAAGTGCCATTGAAACTGCTCAGGAAATCCAAGTGGAATGTGTTACCAAAGGCAATCACAAAGTGCAATCCAAAACTCTTTTTGCTGATCTTGATCTCCTCCCCTTCTCCAGTGACCAGGAATTGTGGCCTAGTCTGTCTCTTTCAACTGTGTTTCTTAAGTGAAGAAACAAAATTTTTACTTGTCAACTGTTTGCTTGGCAGTTCTTAATGGTCATTTTACAGATGGGTCACTTTATAAAAAAAACAAATTTATTGATTTTTCTGCCCAGCATGTTTTCTCTACACCTTAATTTTGTTTTCGAAATTAACCTGAACCAACCGTATTAATACTTTGCCTACAAGAGCAGTTTGGTGGTTAAGAGTTCTGCTGCAACTAACTCACATTCTGACTCCTCAAAAGCATGTCTTCTATCTGCAGAGCACAACTCAGAAATTTCATGAAATACTTTCCACATGCCTAGTTGAGTGTAAAACTTGGCAAAACGAGAAACTCAACACCATCCGAATCAAAGCAGTCCACTTGATAACAGCCCAACCACTACATTAAACCCATTCATGCCCTCCGCACTATCACACAATGGTAACAGTATGTACAAGATGCCCTGCAATGACTTGCCAAGGCTCCTTCCAAACCTGTGAGATCTACCTCCTAGGACAAGAACATATGCAAGCGCTCTCTCACATATCATCTTGATTTGGAACTATATTGCCATTCCTTTAGTGTTGCTGGTAAAAAGTGGTAATTCTCTTGCTAATATCTCCAAGGATGTACCTACATGGTATGTACTGCAGTGCTTCAAGAAGGCAGCTGATGAACACCTTCCCAAGGGCAATTTCAGATGGATATCAGATATTGATCTTTCTGGTGATGTGCACATCCTGTAAAAGACAAAATAAAACTAAAACAAAAATAGATTTAATTGAGTAAGCTGCACCTTAATGACCCTTTATACTTACTGTTCATTTCCACGGAAAAGCACACTATCCCTACTTTTGAAATCAGGCAATTGTAGAAGGTTAAGAGCAAAGAGAATTAGGAGTAGGTCACTTATTCAGATGTAGTAAATCTCTATTTATCTATTGACATGCATTTATAGCCTTACTAAAAGATTTGTGTGTTTTATTATTTTATATTTTTATGATTGAACTCAAATGAATGAAAAGAACAACTGCAGTTGTAGTCTCCTGTGTCTATAACCCCTCGTGTTCTTTTCATTCATTTGATGAAATCTCAAGGTTTGTCGAATTGACTATTTTGCAGGTAGAGCTGAATACAAACAATGCTCCTTGCCAGGGAATTCTAGACCAGGGAACCAATTTTTGCAGGATAAAAGTCTTAACTAAAGGAAAGATGAATTACGTTCTTCAATTTGTAACTACACTTTTAACATGTATAACATGAAATATATGCTGTATGTTTTCTTTTGTTTTATCAGATGGAAGTTTTGACTTCCTTGAAAGCCCTGAATAAGTTCATTGACAACAACCAGCTGACTGAGAATCTGGAAGGGACATTACCCTACAACCACTCTGAGTGGATTCAGTTCCGTATGGTCAGTAATACATCATAAAAATACTTCACAAAAATGTATATTGCGTTATATTTTGTATTCCTATCAATAATCTCAAAATTTCACATGTTTGATATTTATAAATGTTAGATGTGTTTCATTTCCATTAGTTGCACCTCTTTAGAATCCCTACAGTATGCAAACAGGCCCTTTGGCCCATCAAGTCCACACTGACCCTCCGAATACTCACCCACCCAGACCCATTCCCCTACATTTACCCCAGACCAATGCACCTAACCTACAGATTCATGAACAGTAAGGGCAATTTAGCATAGTCAATTCACCATTGGGCATCAGGATGAAACTGGAGTAAGCCCACGCAGACATGGGGAGAATGTTCAAACTCCACAAAAGCAGTCACCCAAGGCTCGAATTGAAACCAGGTCTCCAGCACTGTGAGGCAACAGTGCTAACCATTGAGCTATCAAGCTACCCTAGATGTGAAACCTTATTGTTAGCTTCATAATGTGGTTGAATATGTATCTCTGATGACACGTCTCATCTACTTGGCTATTTCATCCAAGTTAGGCTTGCATTGAGTTGGTTGGTTAAGGTCAAAAAGGGTCTGGGGAGAGTACATCAAGGTTGTTCAATAGGCCTGGTAAAATGCACAAAACCAGGCAGAATCATAATTTTGGGACAGCTGGAAGATGACATTTGTACAACTGGTTCATGGGATGTGGAAGACACAGGCAAGGTTGCATTATTTTCCATCCCTCATTGTTGCTGTGGGTCTTTCCATTTGAAACACTGCAACCCTTAATGTGACATACACAAAGGTACTGAGTAGACAATTCCATAGTTCTGACTCAGTGAACTAAGCTGGTGTGTGACCTAAATGGGAGCATGGAGCTTCTAATATTCCTCTATAACGTTGTTTCTCTGGCCTTGGTGATAGATATTGGAAAAGAGGCAAGTGCTTTTGAACTAACCATGGTGATTTGCTGCTTGAACATTCTGTTGATTACACATACTGCAGATATCAGTGCAATAATGATGTTGAGTCCAGAGACAGGGAATAAGTTAAGCACACTGCTTTGTTCTGAATGTTTTCAAGCATGCTGAGTGTTATCACAGCTTTTAAAAAGTGAAAACACATGCCTCACCAGAGCTTTGTAGGTGAGAGGCTGAAAGAGTTTGAGCTGAGCTGCTCATAGCAGTGCACGTAATATTGTCCTGCACTTATAATCGAGGTGTAGATATGGGCAGTCCAGCTTAGTTGCTGTTGACCCTTTTGTGGGTGCCAATCCTTCAAAAGTAAGTTAAGTTGTCATGGGTTACATTGCAGCTGTGGCATCTTGCTGTGTGGAAATTTGCCATCCATTTGCTTTCAGAACAACAATGCTTATAGCTCACAAACAATTTGTTGTTTAAGGAGCATTTTGGAACAGCCTGAGGATATGAAAGAAACTATATGTAATTTGTAATTATGGTTACCAGAGTAATGAGGCAAGATACAAAGCCTCAGGGAATTGTCTGATTACATGGTAGGCTTTATTGCCGAACCACATTATTTCTGAACCTACAATTCACTCGAACAAAATTTTCAATCAATAACTCTCCTGGGAAATGTCACTAAAGTGAAAAGGCTTACTGACAGAGTTTTTAAAAAATCTTCGAAAAGTCAGTTTTTCCGACTGTTCGTGTTTGTAGAGGACTTTGACATGTATGGAGTCACAAGGGAACATCATATTGTGGCAATAACAGAGACTTGGCTCACAAAAGGCATGAAACATAGATGAATTCAGGTGGCTGGATTTTTCTTCTTTTTAGTGTCCGGTCAGTGAATGGCAGAGAGCGCACTCACTGTCCAATTAAAGTTGATGGGTGGGCTCCTGAGATTAGGAGGACCAGTAGGACACCCACCAGCAAGACACATTGGCAGTTCCCCCATTGAAGGTGGAAATTGTCGATGCATGTGGGGCAGAGAGAGTGGAAGCCTCCAACTTGAGGAGCCTTCCAAACATGACTTAAAAACTCACAAATTGAAAGAGTTTAACTGCTGGGCAGGCCATCCTGAAGGAGGGCTAATCTCTGCCCACAGGGTAGGCTGCAGCTGTAAATGTAGCCATTGTGATTTAGTGACAGAGGTGAGGGGGTGGGGTAGGATGTTTCCAAAAACAAACCATCACTGGAGCACTTGCACCCCACAATCAGTCACTGCCACTCAGTGGTTCTGCTTTGGCCACCACAGGCAACATGCTGTTGTTTGGGAAATCTGAGTTGGTGTCCATCGAGGTCTTAATGGACGCCTTAAGTACCCTTTATTGGCTATCCACAGCCTATAGGTAGGTAACATTTCGGTCTTCATCTTAAAGTTTTAAACTTGGCTCAGGGTGGAAAGCATGTGACCAGATTGTCATTCCAGTTGGCTGCAGGAATCTCTAGAGCCATCCCTCTAGCCTTGGTCTCAATAAACTTTGGAAATCCAGCCCAAATTGATAAGCAAACACAGAGAGGAAAGAAAGGCAATCTACAGTGCTGGAGACAGTGGATGTTCTGGAAGAGTCAAGGACCGAATCTATTTGGAGAAAGAGAGGACTGCAGATGCTGGAGATCAGAGCCAAAACATGTGGTGCTGGAAAAGCACAGCCGGTCAGGCAGCATCTGAGGAGCAGGAGAATCGACGTTTCGAGCATAAGTTCCTCATCAGGAATGAGGGGGTGGCCCAAGGTAGCTGAGAGATAAATGGGAGGGAGTGGGGGTGGGGGTGAAGATAGCTGGGAATACAATAGGTAGATGGAGGTTGTGAGGGTGACAGTGATAGGTTGGAAAGGATGAAGGGCTTATGCTTGCAATGTCGACTCGTACCCCAGATGCTGCCTGACCAGCTGTCCTTTTCCAGCACCACACTTTTCGACACTGAATCTATTTGGTTAGAATCAAGAAAGAAGTTATCTTTATACCATTATTTGTATGTTCGAAGCCACCAGAAAGTTGTAAAAGCTACAGAGTAATGACATTGGGAGACTTTAATTATCCTAATGTAGACTGGGTTAGGAATCTTCTAAACGGAAGGGAAACAGTTTCTTAAGTGCATTCAGCTGAATTTTATTGATCAATATGTTTTTGTCTCAAATTCTGGATTCATGAGTTATGTCAAGTGGATCAAGTGTCTGTAGGGGAACATTTCATCATGAACTTTACGTTACTTATGGAATCAGGCAAGGAACAACCTAGAGTATAAATACTTAATTGTGGATGGAAAATGTCAGTGGGATGGCAACTGAGCTGACCTGGGAAACCTGGAATCAAAGATAGAAAGGCAAGACAGTAAAGGAGCAAATGGATGCCATTGGAAACTATTACTTCATTAATAAGGATAATAACATCCAAGGCATATGTTACAAAATTAATGCAACTTTGAGCAAAATACCGAACACCCAGGTTGTCTTCCTATTCTGTGGTTTTTATAGATATGTATGTAATGTATATAAATCTTAATTTGAAAGCTTGATTTAAAGGGTGCAATAACAGACTAGTTGTGCTATGGATTAGTAGTCCAGAGGTCTGGACAGATGGTCTGGAGATATGAGCTCAGATTCATATTGTAAGAAGGATGTGATAGCACTGGAAAGGTGCAGAGAAGGTTTACCAGGATTTTGCCATGGCTGGAGAGTTTTGGTTACGAGGAGAGATTGGACAGCCTGGCATTGTTTTCCTTGGAGCAGTAGAGATAGAGCAGAGTGGGGACATGATTTGGATGCATACAATAAAAAGGGACACAGACAGGAAGGAACAGTTCCCCTTGGTGGAGGGATCAGTGATCAGGGGAAGGGGGAGGAGGTTTAGAGGGGATGTGAGGAAAGTTTTTTTTCACTCTGAGCATGGTGGAAATCTGGAACTCACTGTCTGTAAGTAGTGGTCGAGGCAGAACCCCTCATGCTTGAAGAAGTATTGAGATATACACCTGCAGTGTCAAGGCATACATAGCTATGGGACCAGTGCTGGAGAATAGGAATGGAATACTTAGGTGGTTGTTTTTAATCAGCACAGACTTGATAGGCTGAAGGGGGCAATCATTTCGACCTCCACGACTCTATGTGCCACTTGGGAAGCATTCTTTCAAAAGGGAAACCAAAGCCTGATCTCCCTGGGTATCAAGAAGATACAAACAAAATGAAAGGGAAAATAAAAGAGGCAAAGAAGGAGTTTGAGAAAAAGACTTACAGTTGGTATAAAATGGAATCTAAAATCCATTTAAATAATAAAAGAGTGTTAAGAAGAGGGGTTGGTGCAAATAAGAATGGAAAAGGGACATATGCATGGAGGCAGCAGGAAAGGTTGAGGTACTAAAGGAGTATGTTGCCTCTGTCTTTACCAAGGAAGGAGATTCTGCTCAAATCATGTTGAAAGTGGAGATACTGGATGGATGCACAATTAATGAAGTGTAGATCTTTAGATTAGATTAGATTTCCTACAGAGTGGAAACAGGCCCTTCGGCCCAACACGTCCACATCGACCCTCCGAAGAGTAACCCACCCAGACCCATTTCCCTACATTCACCCCTGATGAATGCACCTAACACTATGGGCAATTTAGCATGGCCAAATCACCTGACCCACACATCTTTGGACTGTGGGAGGAAACCGGAGCACCCAGAGAAAACCCGCGCAGACTCGGGGAGAATATGCAAACTCCACACAGTCGCCCGAGGCAGGAATTGAACCCAGGTCCCTGGCGCTGTGAGGCAGTAGTGCTAACCACTGAGCCACCGTGCTGCCCCTTAGAGAATCTAGTTTCATTTACAGTTGTATAGTCAATGGGAGCCGAAGGGATACATCGAAGAATGTTGAGGGGATTAAGGGTGAAAATTGCAGAGGCAATGGCAACAGTTTTCTCATCCTCCTCAGGTTGTAGCAGAGGGACTGAGGAATAGCACGGCGGCACGGTGGCACGGTGGTTAGCACTGCTGCCTCACAGCGCCTGAGACCCGGGTTCAATTCCCGCCTCAGGCGACTGACTGTGTGGAGTTTGCACATTCTCCCTGTGTCTGCGTGGGTTTCCTCTGGGTACTCCGGTTTCCTCCCACAATCCAAAGATGTGCAGGTCAGGTGAATTGGCCATGCTAAATTGTCCGTAATGTTAGGTAATGGGTAAATGTAGGGGTATGGGTGGGTTGCGCTTCGGCGGGTCGGTGTGGACTTGTTGGGCCGAAGGACCTGTTTCCACACTGTAATGTAATCTAAAAAATCTAATCTAAATGTTAGACCATTGCTCAAAGGGATGGAAGCATAACCCAGCAACTCAAAGGCCGTCAGCTGAAACTCAGTGGTGGGGAAACTTTTATGAATGATAATCCTGGTCACAATTCACAGTCATTTGGACAAGTGTAAACTTATGAAGGAAATTCAACACAGATTTATTGCAGGCAAATTGTATTCAAGCATTTTGGAGTTTTTTTGATAAATAAACTAAGATGATTGATGATGGAAATGCAGCTGGTGTACATGGACTTGCAAAAGGCAGTAATAAAAGTGATACATAATAGATTTGTTGACAAAGTTAAAGCGCATTAGCTAAAAATGACAGTGACAGAATGGTTACAAAGTTAATTGAGTGACTGAAAACAGCGGTTAACAGTTGTTTTATCAGATAAAAGCAAGGTATTCAGTAGGCATTTTTATGCAAGTAGTTACGATTTGGAATATAATGCAGGAGAGTGTGAAGAGGCAGATTCAGTTGTGGCCTTTGAAAGGTGATCAGATAAGCACTCAAAGAAAGAAATATTTTGGGGCTAAGGAGAAAGGGTTGGAGAGTGAGACCAGCAGAGAGCTAGAATAGACACGAAGTGCTGAATGCCCCCCTTCTGTGCTGTAACCGCTAAAACGCAAAATGTTGTAGAGTCTGATAGAAAGATTCTTGGGATAGAAATCATTATATGTTCTACCTGCAGCAGGATCTTGAAAATCTGAGTAGGTCTGAGCAGAGTTATGAGGCTGTGGAATGTGTGACAGGAGTTAATGATTATAACAGTGACTGTATCAGTGTTCAAAGAATAGGTTAGCCAAGTAGTTGAAGGAACATGTGATAAAGGGATATGGGAATACAGTGGATGCTTCCGATTAGGCCAACTGCTGGCTTGGAAAATAAGCACCAATCTTGGTTTTGCTGAGTGGTCTGTTTCTGCATTATAAGTCTATAAAAGGTAGATTTCTTAAAAGTTTATTTTGTGTCATAAACTACCTTATAATGTTACAAATTAAAGCTAGAATCTATACATATTACTGAGCATGCTTTTTCAGATGAATTGTTCTGTATTCGACAGGAGATACAGTTGCAACAGTTTGCTGATAATTGCTAGTGAACCACATCATGAGTAAATTACAATTTTACAGTATTGAATCTTCAATATAATGATGCCAGATGTTGCCATTCCATCATACTGAGTGCAACAGTTTGCATGAATAAATGTTTATTGAATCAAATAGCTACAGGGTAATGGTTTTAATAGAGCTCTTTTAATTAATACCAGTACAATACCTTCAGTAATGCAGCCTTGGTGTCAAAGGCTTCAGTATGACAGTGCCAGATGTTGCTATTTCATTGTGTTGAATGCAATACAATTGGTATGAATACACATGCCGTGGAAAATATATCATTGCTGGCTCCCCCTTCTTTACTCATATTAAGATTCTTCATTGTGATGAAAGATTTAAACACCAGGGGACATGGAAATATAACTATGAAGTTAGGACCAGAAATAAACCTTTTCAAATAAGCAGGTAAAATATGAACACGAGTTAACAGAATTTAAGGAACTTAAGGGCACCACTCACCTCTCATCTAGTCAATTTGATTTCCTGGATGAGTTTTAATTGCTTGAGAAGTATTTTCTGGTCTTTTCCTCCTGTCATTGTCCCTATTTTTCAGTTTATTCCACTGCACCCATTAGCAATGTTCCAGTGCTTACCATTGATCAGAACTGAACTGGACTCATCATATAAATACTGCAGATACAAGAACAAGTCAGAAACTAGGAACCTTGCGTTGAGTATTTCACTTCCCAAATCCCCTAAGTCTGTTCATAAGTCATAAGGCATAAGTCAGAAGTGTGTGATGGAATACTCCTCACTTGCCTGGATGGGTGCAAGAACAACAACAATCAAAAAGTTTGACACCATCCAGAGCAAAGTAGCCCACTAGGTTGGCAACACATCCACAAACATCCACCTCTTCCACCACTGATGGTCAGTAGCAGCAGTGTGTACCATCTACAAGACGCACTGCAGTGATTTGCCAAGGCTCCTTAAACAGCATCTTCCAAACCAATGGCCACTTCATCTAGAAGGACAAGGGCATTAGATACAGCACCATCTGAAATTTCCTCTCCAAGCCACTTGCCATCCTGATTTGGAAATGACATCACTGTTGCTTCAGTGTCACTAGATCAATCTCCTGCAACTCCTTTTCTCACAGCATTCTGGATCAACCTACAGCACACTGCAGCAGTTCAAGAAGGCAGCCATGACCTTCTCAAGGGCAACCAGGAGTGAGCAATAATGCTGGTCCAGCCAGTGTTGCCCACATCTCATAAGTGAACAAAGAAAATAGGAGGTTACTTTCCTGTTGGGGTTGGGAGGAAGGCAAGGCTTTGAAGAGTTTATTCATAATACTACAGAGATTGAGAGTGTGGGGCTGGATTGATGAGCTAGATTGTTATCTGCCCATCATTTTGTTTTCAATGTTGATATTTAGGGAAAAATAGGAAAAAGAAATCTTAAGGAGTAAGGCCATTTGACCAGTTGTCACTCAACCTCCAGTCATCTGACCCACTTGTTACAGCAACAACAGACTAATTCCAATGGTACTGAGTGTCCGAGTAAAGTTCACTTTCACGTTCCAAACATTCATCTTTGAGCAGAAACATTTCTTTTCAAACATCTGTTTTCAAACCACTTTAGTCCCATTTCAATCTAATCTCTTGGCCCTACTTTCTCAAACTTGTAGTAATCTTGTGGTCTTGTCTATCCTAACCGATAGATATTTAATACTTCAGTGAGATCTCCCTTAAACACCCTTAAGCTCCTCTAATCTTACTTTATATTTCAATCCCTTTTCATTTGGAAACAGTTTTATTGCTCTTTCTGGCATGTGACCATAATTCAACACTATTCCCAGTTGGTCTGACCAGCGCATTAAAGTGTTCCAGTATAACTTCATTCTCCTACTCTATAATCCAGTCACATCATCACGAACCTGAAAGTGATGAGGAAGCCGTCAATCTCAAATCCCTTATTAAATCTCTCTCTGTAAATTGACTTCCATTTAATGTATTTTTAAGGTAAGCATGTTTTGGACAATGTGCAATACTTAGCAGTGTTACATTTTCCAGTTATAGTGTTGCCAGCAAATTTCATAAATCTGCCTTTCAGTTTTGGTATACAGATATTTAATGTGGATGAGAATTAACAGAGATTTAGTTCTAACTGTTGTGGAATCCCACTCAGAATCCACCTCCCTGGTGTTTCTTGTTGTCTTGGGTTCCCTGAATTTTTGATCAGCAAATTCTAATCCAGTTTTAGTTGGCATAGAATAGTCAGAGGCTAATTTACTGGAGCTGTGCAGTGCTATTAGGCTATAGCATTGAAGAAATCACATACTAACACCTTTAAACTTTCATTCATGGAGTGTGGTCTTCACAGACGGGGCCAGCATTCATTGGCCATTGCTATTTGCCCTTGAGTCGGTATTGATGAGCTGAACTCTTGAACCATTGCAGTCGTTTTGGTGTGTGTCCACCCACAAAGCTGCCAGTGAGGAAGTTGTATAATTTTCATCCAGTGACAATGAAGAAACAGTGACATATTTCCAGATCACGCCAGTGCATAATGTGGAGGGGAACTTGCAGGTTATCACATTCCCATGTATCTGCTGTCTTCATCCTTTAAGATGGGTCATGGTGCTGTTTAAGGAGTATTTTTGTGTGTATTTGGTGAATGGTGAATCTCTGCAGTCCATGGCCTATTAAACGCCAGTGATGAGAATTTGTTGATGTGGTGCCAATCAACTGGGCAGCCTTTTCCTGGATAGTGTCAGACCTGTTGAGTGTTGTTGGAACTGAACTTACCCAGGTGAGTGGGGAGTATTCTGACTTGTCTTGACTTTAGGTAATCAATTGACCTACTTGTTGCAGTTTTCCTAGCTTCTGTTCTGTTATTATGTTTATATGGCTGGTCCAGTTCAACTTCTGCTCAATGGTAATCTTCAGGATGTTGATAGTGCGGGATGCCATTAAATGTCATGGAGCAGTAACCAGATTATCTCATTGAAAATGCTCACTGACTGATAATTGTGTGATGTTAACATTACTTGCCATTTGTCAGCCCAAACCTGGAAATTGTCCAGGTCTTGCTGAATTTGGAACATGAACTGCTTCAGTATCCGAGGAGTTGCAAATGGTGCTGAGCATTGTGCAATTATCAGTGAACATCCCCATTGTGACTTAATGATGGAGGGAAGGCTGTTGATGAAGCAGCTGAAGGTGGTTGGGTCTAGGACACTCACTACCCTGAGGAACTCCTGCAGAGATGTCCTGGGATGACTGGTCTCCAGCAACCACAACAATCTTCCTTTGTGCCAGGTATAACTCCAGTCAGTAGAAGGTTATACTTGTACCTGCATCCACCACTTCCTCCAGAAGTTCATTACACATTCAAACCAATTTTTTGTGTGAACAAAAAAAATGCCCCTTGTGTCTTTTTAAAATCTCTTTCCTCTCGCTTTAAAAATATGCCCCTAGTCTCGAAATCCCCCACCGTAGGGAAAAACTCCTGCCATTCATCTTACCTATAATTCTCATGATTTTATAAATCTCTATAAGGTCACCTCTCAACCTCTTATGCTCCAGTGAAAAAAGGTCCCTGCCTAACCAGCCTCCCCTTATAACTTATACTCTCCACTCCCAGCAACATCCTGGTAAATCTCTTCTGAACCCACTCCAGCTAAATAATATCCATCCTGTAACAGGGTGACCAGAACTGCACACAGTACTCCAGAAGAGACCTCATCAATATCCTGTACAACCTCAACATAACATCCCAACTCCTGTACTCAAAGGTCTGAGCAATGAGGGCAAGTGTGCAAAACTCCTCCTTAACCATTTTATCTATATGTGATGCAAACTCCAAAGAATTATGTACCTGATCCTCTAGGTCTGTCTGTTCTACAACACTACCCAAGGCCTTACTTTTAATTGTACAAGTGCTGCCCTTGTTTGTTTTACCAAAATGCAATATCTCACATTTATCTAAATTAAACTCTATTTGCCACTCTTCAGTTCTATTTATATCATCCAGTTAGTTGAAAAATTAGCTTCCTATCCATTGAAGTTCTGCTTGAAGAGGCTGCCTTGCCTTTAAAGGGGTGACAAGTTCTCAGCCGTAGTGGCCCCAAGAACTGTGGCCACTACTGGTACTGCAGAAAGCTGCAGACCAGAGGCATCAGTGAATTATGGAGGAGATGAAGGATCTGTGGGTCAGTGAGAGGAGCGATGACCAATGGGAGAGCAGTGGACAGCCGTTGCTGCTGATTGGACCTCTCAGAGACACAGAATATCTGATGAGAACGGCTTACCTCTAAGTTTGTAGGGCAGATGCCAGGGTAGGATGGTATGTGTTGTTGTGCCATCCAGCTTTGATAAATTACCAGGGATGGAGACCTCAGTTGGTCTAAGGGTAAGAAGCTGCCCACCGCCTACCTCCCCACTTTTCAACCAGAATTTCACCTCATGGGATTGGAATGTAGAAACAAGATCTTGGTCTGAGAATCCACGTGCCAAAAGGGTGATTATAAGGAAAAACTTCCCCGGTTTATCCAATCGATCATTTAGAAATAATTGGTTTTAGCTTTTTGTTCTTCCATGTGTCGATCCAGTTTTAAACTTTGGGAAGCCTATTCCAAATGTACAGAAAAGTTCATTCTGATTTTCCTTTTAAAGTGACAGTAAGGGGTTTCTACCACCAGGTGTCAGTCTTATACAGTGTAATACTGTGATGAGCAATTGAACCTTGGGGATATGTTGGAGCAAATAATGACACCTCCAGGGGACATAAGTTGCATTTATATCACACCTTTCACATCCTCATGAGTCCCGAACTGCTTAAGAGCCCATGCAAATCGATTATAATGTAGTCACTGTTGTAATGCAAGAAACACAGCAGCAAACCTTTGCTCTGCAGGGCCTACCCAGTAGCAAGGAGACAAATGGAGCTATTCTCCTGAAGGCTGAGGGATGAATGTTCACCAAGACATGGTGCAGAAGATGTCTGCTCTTGGAAATCTTTCCCATGAGCAGAAAGACATTCAGTTTATCATTTCATCTGAAACCTCAGTGCAGTATTACAGTGCTTCACTGATGTGTTTCTGCCTATGAAATGGGGCCTAATCCATGACTGTCTGACAATGATGGGGTATCTTCCCCACCAGAACTTCAGCCTGTCAGGTTCTCTCAAAATCCTCTGCCTCTGCTGGCGTTCCCCTGCTGCAACCAAAATTTCAGCAGGAAAGTCACTCTAAAGGGACAATCCCATCACCCCTTTCTAAAATGGCTTAAAAACATTCCAGTACAACAGGGGAATTAACATGGTGCCAAAGAATAGAAAGCGTCAGCCCACAATTTCATTCGACTATAACCAGGCAAAGCTTTGCATTTCGCTGTAAAATGCCTTTAGTGATGTTTTAAGAGATTTTTAGATAAGATGTCATTTGAATTTTATGTTTGGTTTCAGTGAGTAACATTTGTGAAGGCTATATATTTAACACAAATTGTACATTTTATGTTATTGCAGAAACAGGATTCATTTGTAACAAACTGCAGAGAAGTTTCCACTTTGTTGCTGGACACCATTCAAACGTTTGAATCGAACAAACCTGGAAACAGTGAACAGGTACACCAACAATAAAACACATTAAAACAGACTATGAACATCATAGAAAAGAGTCCTTGGAAACAGTGGCATGACTACAAGGCTCTAAGAAAGATTCACATGTATTCCTGACATATGCTTCAAGTCTGGTATTACCAAATGATAATTGCATCTAACTTGAAGGCTGTGTTAATTGATAAAAATGACTCAAAAAGTCAAACTAATGCTTTCATTTATACTTCACTAATGTAGTGATTTACTGCCCAGCCACAGGTAAATGATTTCAGAGTCAGGTTGGTATGAATCTGGCAGTGCAATGCTGGTGAAACGTCCACTTTCTTTCCGAGAGAGAAGGTTGCTGATCATCTGTTTTCACCATTTGAGCCTCGTCGACAAGTGTGGTGCTGGAAAAGCACAGCCGGTCAGGCAGCATCTGAGGAGCAGGAGAATCAACGTTTCGGGCATAAGCCCTTCATCAGGAGCTTATGCTTGAAACATCGACTCTCCTGCTCCTCGGATGCTGCTTGGCCTGCTGTGCTTTTCCAGCATCACACTTTTCGACTCTGATCTCCAGCATCTGCGGTCTTCACTTTCCCCTACTACCTAGGCCTAACCAACTTATTGCTTCGGGAGAAACCTGATTTTATTGGATCAGTTACTCTTTATAACAACTGTCTGCTTTTCAATTCCTGTGGTTTCAAAACAGTACCTGTCTACTTGGTTGAACATTGGTTCATATTTTAACATGTTGGCTTCATTTTCTGAAATTGAGCATTTCAAAGCACTGGCCAACCTTGTATTAAAAGTTCAGTCATGCAGCAGTAGTGTCCCTACCACTGAGCAGGATGCTGGGTTCAAGTTTAGATGAGGATGGCGGTTTCCTTCCTTAAAGGACATCCGTGAACCAGTTGAGTTTTTATGACTGGATGATACTTTCATGGTCACCATTACTGAAGCAAAATGTGGCAACAAGTGTTGGCACAGGCTTGGAGGGCTGAATGGCCTGTTTCTGTTGTTTGTTCTAACTTTCAGTTCCAAGTTTCTGGGTAATAGTTAAATTTAAATTCTACCAACTGATATATGGTCTTTGATTTTGTGGTATTTGAACATTAAGCCTGAACCTCTGGATTATTGTCCAGTAACATTATGATTACATCACTGCACCTAAATATCAAACCTGTAACTCTTCTTTCTTCTATGTTCACACATTAGGTCCTTCCCTATGTATATTTCCATTTTGAATTATTCTCTCACCGGGTGACAATAGGAAAAAGAAGGGGAGAAAGATGAAGCCCCAGTGCAAGATAAGAAATAAACTTCTTACATTTGGACAAATAAGACAATAAGACATAGGAGCAGAAGGAGGTTATTCAGCCCCTAGGGTCTGCTCTGCCATTTAATGAGATCATCTCCTCCACCATAATCCTTAACACCAGTGTCCCAATAAGGCTGCGTACTCAGCACCCTACTATACTCCTGATACACTCACGACCGTGAGGCCAATTTCCGCCCCAACTCCATTTACAAGGTTGCTGACAACACCGCCATTGTAGGTGGGATCTCAAACAGCAATGAGTGCAGGAAAGAGATTGTGCTTAGCGGCACAGTGTAAAGACAACAATCTCTCCACCAACTCAGCAAAATGAAGGAGTCGGTCATTGGCTTCAGGAAGCGGAGTGGAGAGCACGGAGCTGCCTGCATCGATGGAGCTGAGGTGGAGATGTTCGAGGGTGCCACTTTCCTGGGAGTGATGATCACCAACAATCTGTCTTGATCCACCCACATCGGCACAATGGTCAGGAAAGAATGACAATGCCTCTACTTTCTCAGGAGGCTAAGGAAATTCAGCATTTCCACAAGGACACTGACCAATATTTATAGATATGCCATAGAAAACATTCTAGCTGGATGCATCACAATGTGGTTTGGCACCTGCTTTTCCCAAGACTGGACAAAATGACAGAATTGTGAATACAGTCCAGTCCAATAGGCAAAGTAGCCTCGCATCCATTGACTCCATCTATACTTCCCGCTGCCTCAGGGAAGCAACCAACATAATCAAAGACCCCTCCCACCCTCATTATACTCCCCGACACTCTCTTCCATTGGGCAGAATAGAGTCAGAGAGTCCTAGAGATATACAGCATAGAAACAGACCCTTCGGTCCAACTCTTCCATACCAATCAGATATCCCAACCTAATCTAGTCCCATTTGCTAGCATTTGGCCCATATCCCTCTAAACCCTTCCTACTTATGTATCCATCCAGATGCCTTTTACATGTTGTAAATGTACCAGTGTCCACCACTTCCTCTGGCAGCTCATTCAATACCCACACCAACCTCTGCATGAAAGTGTTGCTCCTTAGGTGCCGTTTAAATTTTTCCCCCCTCACCCTAAACCTATGCACTCGAGTTTTGGACTCCCTTACCCTGGGAAAAAAGACCTTGGCTATTCTCCCTATCCATGCTCACCATGATTTTATAAACCTCTATGAGGTCACCCCGCAGCCTCTGACCCTCCAGGGAAAGCAGCCCCAGCCTATTCAGCCTCTTCCTGTGGCTCAAATCCTCCAACATCCTTGTAAATCTTTTCTGAATCCTCTCAAATTGCACAATATCCTTTCTATGGTAGGGAGACTAGAATTGCACGCAGTGTTCCAATAGTAATCTAACCAACGTCCCATACAGCCACAACATGACCTTCCAACTCCTATACTCAATGCATGACCAATAAAAGAAAGTGTACGAAACACCTTCTTCACTGAGATATGAAAGTTTGAATACACATATCCACGGATTCAAGAACAGCTTCTTACCCATGGTAATCAGAGATGGACCTCTCAAACATTAATTCCACTATCTCTATCTGCACCTTCTCTGCAGCTGGTAACACTGTATTCTGCACTCTGTTCTGTTACCATGATGCATTTTGTATGTATAATCTGCCTGTAGAGCATGCAAAACAGCACTTTTCACTGTTTCTCAGTACATGCAGCAGTGATAAATCAATCAACCAATCACGACTGATCTGATAAACTTTCCTGCCTTTCCCCCATAACCTATGATTCTTTTACTGATTAAAAGCTGTTTATCTCAGTCTTGAGTTCACTTAATGACCCAGCTGAAATAGCCCACAGCTATAAAGCATTCCACCTATTCACCAATTGATGCCAGGTCACATTTTGCAAGTGCAAATGGAATTGTGTAACTGTGTGGTGACAATTGCATTGACGAAGTGTCTGAATTGTCTTTTGCCAGGCCTGCAGTGTTTCCATGTACAGTTTATTCCGATTGTAAACGGGATGTTGAAAGTACATTTTGGATTTGTGACAACTTCTTTGCTGCAGCTGCAATTTTGACTTTTATTATTTTCTGCTTAAAGGAGGTTATTCACTGCATAAGTAAGCACAAACTGATGATGAAACATGTTCTGCAAGATGCCCGATTGGTCACCCTGCAGTTGGAAGGTGGAGCAATTCTTGCTCGACTGAAAAAAGAGGAATCTCGATTCAGCTCCTCTGAGGACTACAGGTGAAAGCTCATATGTGTTTAATTCCAATATTTTAAGAGAGTTTGTTGATTTTAATTTTTACGAAAAGCCTTTATTGTATTGATATCAATATCAACTGCATAATCATTATTTATAAATAATTAGTTTCAAACAATGACTACGCTGCGTTGGTTGCAAATTGTACACAATTGTGTCAACCATCCATTCTAATTCTTGTTCACCTCTGACTTTGGTGAGTTGCACCAATTTCACCAAAGAATTGATGTGAAAAACTGAATTCTTGTTTATGAATTCCACCACAACCTCAACCACTCTCCTTCTTTAGTCTCTGTGCATCAGAAGAAGCTCACTCCCTCTATTGTTCTTACTCCAACCTACTATGTATCCATCAACTTTCATCTGCATCATCAGTGAGGTCAATATGGCCCAGCAATTTGGGATTTTTATCCATTCATTCATGAGGTGAGGGCATCACTGGCTGGTCCAACATTTATTGTCCTTCCCTAATTGCCCAGAGGGCAGTTAAGAGTCAATCACATTGCTGAGGGTCTGGAGTCACATGTAGGCTACACCACATATGGATGACACTTTCCTTCCCCAAAGGGCATCGATGAACCAGATGGGCTTTTCCAACAATCGGCAATGGATTTATGATCATCATTAGAGTCTTAATTCCACATTTTTATTGAATTCAAATTCCATCATCTGCAGTGACAGGATTCGAATCCAGGTCCCCATGTCATTACCCAGGTCTCTGGATTAGCAGTCCAGCAATAATACCACTACACCATCTCCTTCACATTCCCTTCCTTAACTCCCCCACCTCATTCAATCCCCTCCTGATTTCGAAAGCCTCTGCAAATTCCAAAACTACCTTGATTCATTTTCACTAATTTTACCTTCATTTCATGGAGCCATTTTGTTTGGTAAGGTGGTTGGCGCCTGGCTAAGGCTTTGTTCAGGTACACCAGTAAAATTTAAATACGAAGGCAAATGCTTCAGATGCTAGACATCCAAAGCAAACACAGAGAATGCTGGAGAAGTTCAGCAGGTCTGGCAGCAGAGAGAAACAGAGTTAATGTTTCGAGTCTGGTAAATCTCTTCTTCAGAACAGATGTTGCAGTAGTTCCATAGTTGGACTCAAAATGTTTTCTGTTTCTCTCTCCACGGATGCTGCCTGTTGCTCCAGCATTCTCTACATTTGACCAAGACTAACTATATTTTTAGAGTGCTAATCTGCCTGTGATTTCTCCTAATTCATTCAAAACCTCTTTGGCACTTGGTGGTGCTCATGTGCTGTTACTTCTCTGGATATATTTTAAGTGCTCACATGATCTTCCCAGTTAGTTCTGTCTGACTGAATCATCCACTGTGCTGCTGATCAGTCTCTGTCTTTCTCATGTGTTCACTCCTAGTGAGCTGTTAAGTCATGCCAGTGCTCTTGCTGTGAGAGAAAAGGATTGACATTAGACACTTGGCTTTGCTCCCATATATACTTGGTTCTGAAAGCAGCACACTGAATAGGCCAGATGGTAGCACGAAGGAAGTTGAATGTCTCCACTTCACAGTTCTGTGTCTTAGCATTCCCTGGCTCTGTCTGTGAGAACAGTAACAGTAAGCAGCAACTGTTTACTCCAGGCACATTATTTTGGAGAGAGCCACCATAAAGATAGTGAGATAGATATGGAGAAGTGCATCACCATTCTTCTGCCATTTTCCTTTCTACATATCATATTAGGATCAACATCTCAGAGAGGTGTGACTCCCAACAGTGTCAGAAGAGTAGAATTTTAATGTTGAAACGTCTAGATGAGATACTGCATACATTTCCACATTATCTTTGAACAGTATAACTTAACCTCTACCCTTTTACTGGAGTGATGAAGAATAGTTCTGATCTCTTGACGGGAGGTGACAAGCAACTTAATCACAGGTCAAAAGTTATAAGCTATAATGATTAATTTGGGTTGACTGAGAAGTGACCAAGAATCTAACATGAAAAAGATGGCTTGAGGTAAAACACAATCAAAACAGGTGGTCATCGACTTGGTCAGTTACACTCCAGGTTACAATCCTTTTCTTTCAAGTGCACACTCTAACCTTTCTGTCCTTTAGCTGAGAAACGTTGGCTAGTAACTACTTCAGGGCAACACCGGTGACAACCCAGAAGATTGCTGGTTGGCACAATGACCATGACACCTGACCTTTGCTATGAAGGGGTGGAGGTTGTGGTGGGGTGGGGAGTGCACCCCAGGGCACTGACGTAAATCATCACGTGTAGTCGCTCGTGTGCCCATTCTGTCTTGATTGTGTTGTATGCAAACAGTAGCTTCTCTAATCTTTGACTCATGATTAAATTACTCATCACCTTCCATCAAGCTTTCAGGGCCCGTAAACACTCCCCTTCACTAGAGTTAAAGGGGAGAGCTATGAGATTATAAATTCTATTTCATTTCTCCCACTGATTAAAGACAGTTTGTACAAAAGCCTGGCAAGTATTTCTTTTTAACCTGAGTTCATCTGTCAGGTAAATTGTGGATTGATTTCTTTTTTAACATTTGTGATGACTCTGTGAGTAATTGGATTGGTTACTTGTTTTTATTCTTATTTGTTGTAATTATGCTATAAATTTATGAGGTTTAAAGGTTCTCAGTTGTATGAGTTAAAATGGTTCCTTCTGTTTATTTGAAGGGACACCATTGATGCAGTGACATCACTGTACAATAAGGTGGAGGAGCATGTCCACACTCTCGTGATGAGGTCCAATCAGTGTCTGCAGCATCTAGAGTTCTTACAGGATTTGCGGAGACTGGAGGATAAATTCAAACAGGTTTGGGTTTAGCTATTCATTAGCACTTTGGAGTAAGGGTATTTTTTTTTCACTATATTGCTGTAAATGTGATTTATCACATTGAAGAAAGATGATTGATTTAATGGCCTATGGGAGTACAGCAGATGTAGTGGTTTTAGATTTTCAGAAAACATTTGATGAAGCACCTTATCAAACACTGTGAGGGGTTTGACCCAGCAGCGATAAGGAGTTTGGTGCAATTTAACATGGGGAATTATGCTGCATCTTGAGGAAAAACTAGAAATGTAATGAAAAGATGCCTGTAGTATAGATGAA
The DNA here is from genome assembly GCF_037043375.1 of Chiloscyllium plagiosum. Taxonomy (NCBI): domain Eukaryota; kingdom Metazoa; phylum Chordata; class Chondrichthyes; order Orectolobiformes; family Hemiscylliidae; genus Chiloscyllium; species Chiloscyllium plagiosum. Next base: position 55,566,359 of record NW_028270153.1, on the reverse strand, counting down.
CAGAGAAGCCACAGGACTAAATTACACAATTCCATGAACAAAGGAAGTCCGGCATTTGAAAGTGAAACCCAGCACAGTCACAGAAAAAGCCAAAAATAAGTTAGGCTTTATAATTAGGTTCTTGCATATAAATGCAAAAATGCAATGATAGATTAATAACATGCAAAGGTTAGGCACAGAGATTGTGTGCATTTTGAGACAAACGACTGTAAAAGCTACATTACTATCTTCAAGAAATACAACAAGACTTATTGAGATTTTAGGAAATATATAAATGGAATCATAGAATCCCTCCAGCATGGCAGCAAGCTATTCGTCCCATTGAACCCACACCAAACCTTCCAAAGAACATCCTACCCAGACCTATACTCCCCTACCCTGCACCTCTCTGGACGCTATGAGCAATTTAGCATGGCCAATCCACCCCAAACCTGCACATCTTGTAGGGTGAAACCGGGGGACCCGGAGTAACCCACACAGACATGGGGAGAATTTGCCAACTGGAGTCGAACCTGGGTCCCTATCACTGTGAGGCAGAAGGGCTTCAGATACCAGGGTTGATTTGAATAGTGTGCGATACATGAGAAACAGGATAACTGTGGCTCTAACAATTGGGTCCTAAACCCAATATGTCACATTGTAGCAAGCTATGAATGACCTAACCAGCAGTTACAAGTAGCCCACCATACAGGTGACTTTCTTATGCCTTTCTGGACATGTATTTCCCTCTCAGCTGGACATTACCTCCAGCATATTACAGTAAGAACCCATTTTCCGTGAAGAAGGTGCATCTGACATAAAATACAGAAAATGGTAGAGCTACCCAACGAGTCCATGGAGAAATTAATGGACTCTGTGGATTCTCAGCATTTTTCATTTACAAATTCAGCTCAGTGTCCATGGTTGTTCTTTAAAATAAAACTTGATGTAATTGTGACTTAAGAGTGAAACTGATCGTTGGAGAATTGTTTTATTATTATCCTTTTGTTAATTCTGCAGCGAAACAACTGGCTGGTTTGTGAAGGTGAATCACATTTGCAAAATTTAGTTACAAATGGTGATTCACTGAATGCCATGCAACAAACACAGGATAACTTTTCTAGATTCTTCATGCTGATCACAGTAAGTGACATCTAACACTGCTTTAATTTGCAGTATCTGTACGTTTTATTATACTGAAAGCATTTTCCCAATGATTAAACTCTTGTATATTTACCAGTACTAATTTACCAGTCAGAATATATACAGGGATTGATATGAATGGATTGATATCTGTCTTAAAAAAAGGTATTCATCTAGCAAGTTTGCTGAGAACCAATGCAAGCAGAACTAGCTAGTTTATAAAGTAATGGTTTTGAAGGGGTTAATGTTCAGGTTACATTAGCCCCACCTAAACTACTGTTGTTTCAAACTGTCTGTGGATGGAAGCAAGGAGGTTCATGCTAGCTTTCGGAGGGAGCAGATGTGTCTATACCAGCTCCGTAAGGTCCTAGTTATTATGCCTGACTGAATGTAGTTGCACTTACTATCAAAGAGCAATGCCTTCGATTGTACATACTGTAAGGTACTTTGTCCTTTACCACTAATAAGATGAAGACAATGAAAAATTGGTGGCTACCTCAAACAACCTTCACCCAGTTCCACGTTGCGGTAGGGGTAACAAACACCATGAAGTAAGCATCGGGGATGATTCCACTCCAGTTAATGACATGATCTCTATAGTCATGGCTGTGCCATTAATTACAAGTTGTAACATATACCTTGATGCTAAGATATACTAACGGACAGCAACCACAGTACATTTCTGTTTCTCTTGTACATATTTCATCTAGTTTGGAGAAAATTCACAATTCATATTAATTCTATTTTATTTGCATCGTATAAACAAAAGTCAATGAGAGAATCAAATCTCATGTTAGGAACCATTGATTATTGTACATATTTGATGGGCAGACTTGTGTTTAAACACAAGTCTGCCTATTGTGGTGTGAATTACCTGTCAGTGCTGTACATACCATATTCAATATGCCTCCTATGTTCAGATGTATTTCACGGTAGTTACCATTCAGACCCTGGGGTTACAAGCAGCTAGTCATTGAGTGGTATCACAGTAGCTGCATGAAAGGTGTTGAGAAGATGGATGAAAGTTGACTAATGGCGCAAAATGGGTGGAGGGAATAGGAGAAAATAATGTTGAAACTGAAATTTTGTTCTAAGTTCTGCAGTTCCTCCCCCTCCACCTCTCTATTCTTTTGGCTCCAGCTTTAAGACATTCCTGAAAATCTGCACCTCCTATCCTAATATCTCCCCATGTGCCTTGATGCCAAACTTTGTTTGATAGCAGTCCTTTGAATTGTTCTGGAAAATTACAGGTACTACATAAATGCAGTTTTTCTCGTTGAGTCCTACAATTTTTAATCTTTCCCTACAATGACATCTTGCAGCAGGAATACAAAAAGGGCTTGGAACTGTTGCAAGAAGTGGATCAACTGGATGGCTCTTCATATCCTGAGTTTTCAGTGTTCAAAAATATGGTGGAAGATTTCAAAGTACGGCTGAACAATTTTCACATTAGAGCTAAGAGACGTCGAACAGAATTGGAGGCCCTCGTTAATTTGTACAGCTACTGTAATAAGGTACAATGATACGATGATTGCAATGTGAAGAACTGCAAAATATATGGTCTGCCTGCAGACTTTCTTCCCAGGATGCTGAAAAATGCATGAGCTGAATAAAATAAAACAAAACCTACAATTTCTTCTTATTCGGCCTGATTGCCAATTAGAGAAAATCTTTCAAGTAGTCACATTGAGGTCGAACTAACTAAGCTGTTTACTTTACTGGCATTCCAACTAGACAGCTTGTGAGGCCTTGGTTTTTTTTTAAAGTTGAACAATAGAAGCAGCCTGAATGGGTGTGGCCAGCTCTCACAGACCAGGATTTCTAGTTTTTTAAAAGATTTTAGGTTCAGCTGAAGCTGTTGCAGTTTTAAAGTAGTAGAAGCTATCTTTTCCTTGTTCCCATTACAGCTTGAAGCTGGGGTTTCTCTCTGCTGCTGGGTTACCTGTGAGACAAAGGTATTTTTCTGAATTTGCCTTTTTGCCAAGGGGTGTGTTTATGAGAATTTGCTATATTGGAACAGTTAATTGGTAAAAGTTGCTATATCTACTATTCTGATAAGTTTTCAAATTGAGTTGTTATTTTAAGTTCTTCTTTATTTTGTTGTATATTACCTGCACATTGGCTCAGTGATAAGCAATGCTGCCTTACAGCACCAGGGACCTGGGTTCAATTCTGTGTGGAGTATGCACATTCTCTCCGTATCTGCATGGTTTCCTCCCACAATCCAAAGATGTGCAGGTTAGGTGAATTGGCCATGTTAAATTACCCACAGTGCTAGGTGCATTAGTTAGGAGTAAATGTAGGAGAATGGGTCTGGGTGGGTTACTCTTCAGAGGGTCGGTGTGGACTTGTTGGGCTGAATGGCCTGTTTCCACACTGTGGGGAATCTAAACTATAGTGTTTGAATAAATTGAGTTTTGCTTAATACCAACAGTTTGACCAATTGAATTGCATCTGGAACACAGCATGTTCTATTTGCTTCTTAAAATATTTTGAGGGATTCTAGTCTGGTCCATAACAAACTGGGGGCTCTGGTCTGGATCAAAATCTCTAATTCCAGGTTGGGTTTAGGATTATTGGACTCAAAGGCAGTGAGTGGAAAGTGTTAGTGCCTTTTGTTTTGGGTGTTGAATTTGATTGGTTTAAATAAGGTGTGTCTTGTGTAATAATGGCTCTTTCAGTCACTAAGCGTTTTCTGAGGATGGAAAAAGAGAGGAAGTGTGCAAGGCAACACTTTTGGAATTGGCAGACAAGTTGGTGTTGGGGGTTGCCTTTATCATGTGAAACAGGGAGGGAATTGCAGCAGGAGATCAACATTTATGATTGCCAGTAATTTGTCTGAGATAATTGTAAATACTGATCATAACCCATTCACGTTTTTGGAGAAATTTAAGGACAAGAGTTCCAGACTGTTTAGATGGAGGTTATTATGGCAGCCGTTCAATTTGAAAATTATACATGTGGCAGGATGAGAAAATGTAATTGCCGATACATTGTCGCAAGTTTGTTAAAGAAAGATGGAGGCAAGAACAAACGGACTGAAATAGAATGTAGTTGTGAATGCTAGCATGCTTGGTGTCAATGGGATGTGTATGTATTAAGTGTATTCATAGAGTTAGACTAAGGGTTTTTAAAAATGAAGCTATCTTTACATATTAATTTTTTGAAAGGGGTGAGGTGTGACAATGCTACGGGTTTAAGAGGTTATTTTGTACTTGTTTTTCTTTTAAAGAGAGGTTTTAAGACCGAGTTACTGAGCTGTCTAGTTGGAATACCAATAAAGAAAACAGCTTATGAGGGTTTGTTTTTTTTTTGAAGTTGGAACAATAGAAGCATCCTGGATTTCTAGACTTTTTTTCGCTTTCAGGTTCAGCAGAAGCTGTTGGACTGTTGAAGTAGTTGAAGCTATCCTTTCCCTCTCTCGGTCACAGCTAGAAGCTGGGGTTTCTCTCGGCTGCTGGGTTACCTGTAGACAAATGTATTTTTCTGATTCTGCCTTTGCACCAAGGAATGTGTTTATAGGATGTTATTAAATTGGAACAGTTAATTAGTAATAGTTATTGTATCTGTTACTCGGTTAGGTTTTCTAATAGAATTAAGTTATTCTAAGTTCTTTTTCCTTTTGTTGTTTTTTAACCACAGGGTTGGAATAAATGGCGTTTTGCTTCGCGTCGAGTAGTTTGACCGATTGAATTGAGTCTGGAATACAGCACATTCCATTTGCCTTTAAAATAAGAGAAAGTTTGGGTCTAGGCAACCTTCTTAAAATATTTTGAGGAGGCATGCTCTGGTCCATAACACATTGATTCTGCCTTCACAAAGGAGGGTACAAACAATATCCCAAAAATATTGGGGAACACGTGCTCTAGTGATCAGGAAGAACTGAAGGAAATCAGTATTAGAAAGGAAGTGGTGTTGGAGAAATTGATAGGATTAAAGGCTGATAAATCCCCTCGGCCCAATAGTCTAAACCCCAGAAACAAAAACCGAAGTTGCTAGATAAGGTCACGACGTCTGGCAGCATCAATGAAGAGAAATCAGAGTTAACATTTCAGATCTGGTAAACCTTCCTCACCAGATCTGAAATGTTAACTCTGATTTCTCTTCATTGATGCTGCCAGACGTCGTGACCTTATCTAGCAACTTCTGTTTTTATGTCTGAATTTCAACATCTGCGGTTCTTCTGGTTTCTAATCTAAATCCCAGAGTGCTCCAAGAAGTGGCCCTAGAAATAGTGGATGCACTGGTGATCATTTCTCAGGATTTTCTAGACTTTGGATATTGTGTGCAATGATGTGGAGTGGAATTTGTAGCTGCTGGTGGTCACATCTATCCTTGCCTTTTGAGGTGGAAGAGGTGATACATTTGGAGGGTGCTGTTCAAGAATTCTTGATAAGTTACTGCAGTGCGTCTTGTAGATGCGATACACTGCTGCCACTGGGTGTTACTGGTGCGGGGAATGCAAGTTGAAGATGAAACATTTTGGCAGGTTCATGGATAGGATAGGTATGGAAGGATATGGAGAAAGTGAGGTCTGCAGATGCTGGAGATCAGAGCTGAAAATGTGTTGCTGGAAAAGCGCAGCAGGTCAGGCAGCATCCAGGGAACAGGAGAATCGACGTTTCGGGCATAAGCCCTTCTTCAGGAAAGCCCTCATTCCTGAAGAAGGGCTTATGCCCGAAACGTCGACTCTCCTGTTCCCTGGATGCTGCCTGACCTGCTGCGCTTTTCCAGCAACACATTTTCAGCATGGAAGGATATGGGCCAAACACAAGCAAATAGGACTAGTTTAAAATATGAAAACTGGATGGCATGGACAAGTTGGGCCGAAAGGCCTGTTTCTATGCTGTAGATCTCTATGACTTTATGATTGATGTGATCCCAATGATGTTGGCTGTGTTGTCCTGAATGGTGTCAAGTACCTTGAGTATTGTTGCAGCTGTACTCATAAAGGAATTGTGGAGTATTCCATCACACTCCTGAGGAATGAGAATGAATGTTGCACAATTTTATCTTTGTACTTAGTACATGAAAGAGCAAGTGCTGGAAGTATGCAATAGGACAGTCAGGAGTTGCAGAGAGAGCAGAAGAAATGAACTTCTTCAAACCTCAGTTGTTTCTCTCCACAAGTACCTACTGATGTGCTATCATTTCCCAACATTTACCATTTTTCGTTCAGCAGTCCAACATTTGTTGTATATTCCTAACCCCTATGCTTGTCCTCTTTTCCTAGGCTACAACAATGGCAGAAGATTGTAAATATTACTTGAACCAGTCGGGAACGTGCAATGAAGCAATGTTGGAGAATCTTGAGAGTTATCATCAGCGGTTTACAGAGTTCTCTGTTAAAAGATTTCAGCAGATGAAGAGCGAGGTTCATAGTCTAAACAGTACTAAAGGGATGAAGATGTGGAATGTCACCTGGCTGAAATGTCAGGAGGTCAGGCAACTCCTTGAGGAGAAACTGGAATTTTGTAGGAAGATCCTAAAATCTGATAGCATTCCTTCATCAGGCATTAGTGGAGAGTCAAAGAGCACTGGTCATAATTGCAGTAAGGATACTGTGACAAGTAGCTCACTTGTGTGTGGCAGCCCGAGGACTGGAGATGATGTAATTCAGAAGAAAAAGGAGAAGTGTAATCCTTGGTCATGCAGGAGCAGTCAGAACCAGAAAGAAAATATGACGAACAAACCAAAGGGGACACCCGTAAACCCTTTAACATTTAACTGTCCTCTGTGGCTGCAATCAAGTGAAGTTTCAACTGGTAAGAACAGCACACAGAACTGTTCTCCTCCTTCACGGTCAGACTCTGTCCTTTCCCCTTGTGCTCAGCACAAGAGCTATCCTTCGAAGAAGATCATGCAGGCTGCACAGGGTTTCCAATTGTCCCGGCATGCAAGCTTTTGCTCGGAAGACAACACTCCAAGGAACACTCCAGTTGACAGAAATAGCAGTAGTGCTACTCCAGTTATGAATCCTGTCTTGAGTAGAGTGCAAGGATCCAGCTTGGAACATGGGCCTATACAGGAAGTTCAAAAGGCAACAAAAGACAATTCCTAGTAAGGATTTTAACTTTGACATTTGAGAAGTAACTTGTCCATTAGATGTTACTGTCAAAAGCCAATGTACTGTTATTTTTCTTTTACAAATCTTCAGACAGTTAATTTCAACTCAGCAATCCCATAAGCCACAAAGCAGGAGTTTCATAGACATTCCCCAATTATCTGGCTGGGTACAACTGCAATTCTGCAGCTGCTCAACACCATCCAGGACAAAGCTGTCTTCTTGAGGCATACTGTATACTTTGGTTTTTATGTCTTTCATCTTCAGTAAGAGGGACGGTGAGTAAGGGATGGAGAATCAATGCACCATCCCAATCTCCTCTACCAAATCACTAGGTAATTACATTTTTATATCACCAGAGAGCAGAAGTTGCAAGCCCATTTGTGATTGGGAATTGGGGTAAGGTCCCGATCTCAGTGCCATAACACACCCTTTCAGGATCCTGGGCATTAGTCCAATTTAAGATGTTTTGTTTTAAAATCCACTGGGAGGGTCTGTAACTTTAGAGGTGTAGTTAAGAAGTTAAAAGGTTGGCATGCTATACTTTGCCAAATCTCTCCTGGAAACCTAGTCAAAAGGGGTCCTATTTTAAAATCAGTTATATTCATATACAAGTTCCTCATCAGGGGATTAGGGCATGAAGCCAACCTGAGTCATACCAATCATCTAATGATTGCTCGCGTTTAGCATGGTATGTCTTATCCCACCAGGTTCAATGTCATGGGTGAGAATGCAAAAACTTCTGACATATCCAAGTTATGTCTTTATCACTTTCACGCATTATACTGAAAACTATCTCAGAAGTTTGCTGTGAGGGCCTCAATTATTTTCCATTCCTTCGTCTCTTTGCTTTTTTTCCCATTATTTATCTTTCCTTCACTCACTCTTTCTGTTTACCTTCCATTCTCTCTCTGTCTCTCACTCTTTTGATATAACTCACAAACATTCTCTCATTGGCTTCTATTGTTCTTTTAATTTTGACATATTCTGGGAATCACATTGATTGTGTATTTTATATTTTTTAAGAAATCAGTATTTTCCAGGCCTTTGAAGCAAATATTGCCAAGTTGGATTTTCCGTAGATATAGGCACATAAGATTCAGATAATAACCGTCTCTCACAACGTAAATATAACCATTTCCCCTCAATATTCAACAACATTACCATTGCTAAACCCTCATCATCAACATCTTGGCGTTTACCATTGACAAAAAAAAACTTAACCGTGACAGTTATATGAATACAAAATCAGAATTAGCTGGAAAAGCTCAGCAGGTCTGGCAATATCTAAGGAGAGAAATCAGAGTTAACGTTTCAGGTCGAGTGACCCTTCCTCAGAACAGTTACATTAATACTGTGGCAATAGAAATAGATCAGTGGCTGGGAATTCTGTAGTGAGTGCTGTCTCACTCCCAAAGGTCTGTCCACTGTTTTCTGTCATCTGCCTCTCTTCCAACCTAGTTTACTGCATCAGGTGCTCCCAATGTGGTCTTCTTTACATCGGGGACACCAAACGTAAACTTAGGGAGTAGTTCACTGAGCATCTCAGCCAGACTCGCAGCCAGACTCGCAGTTACTGCCCATTTTAATTCCCCTCCCCACTCCCTTTCCGACGTGACCATCCTTGGCCTCCACCATTGCCACGACGAACCAAACCGCGAATTAGAGGGACAACACCTCATCTTGCGTCTGGGCAACCTACAATTCGGAGGACTCAGTGTTGAGTTCTCCAATTTCAAATAACCTCCCTTCCCTTTCCCCGACTCCCTTCCCAGCCCCTCCCCCTCTCTTCCACTCCTCCTGGCCACCTACCGAATTCATTCCTCTCACTGACAACCAGGTCATACCCTCTGCCTGTCTTCACCTATCCCCACCTCGCCACCCTCCCCCCGCCACCCCCTTTATCTGCGCTCCCCTTACACCCACCCCCAGTCCTGAAGATTGACTTCTCCACCTCCTGATGCTGCCTGGTTTGCTGTTTTCTTCCAGCCTCCTGCTTGTCTACCTTGGATTCCAGTAACTGCAGTTTTGTTTTTGTCTCTAACCACTGTTTTTAAGGCAAAGGTCAAGAGAAGGAATAAAATGCACTGACTTAGATAAGTGCAGATCCAAAAATACTCAAGAAGGTCCATGTCATCTAGGACAATACAACCTGTTTGATTGGCATCCCAACCACCTTGAATATTCACTCCTTCCAGCACTGTTGCACAGTGATAGCAGTGTGTATCCTGTGCATCAAATTGCTTAGGTTCTTTCTGTAGCACCTTCCAAACTTATGACTTCTGCCCTCGAGAAGAACAAGAGTAGCAGCTGCATGAGAATACTGCCACCTCCCAAGCCAGGTATCCTTCTGATTTGGGACTATAACGCTGTTCATTCTCTGGGTCAAAATCCAGGAACTCACTTCCTGACAGCATTGTGAGCGTATCAATAACACAACAGGTGACTCACCAACACCATTTGAAGGCAGTTTGGAACTGGTAACAAATCTGATTCTTGGCAAAGATGCTTGCATTATGACCATGATTTTTTTTAAGTTATTGCTTTGCTTTCATATGAACTTATTTGATACTTATTTGACTAATATTGAGGATTATAATTTGAAAGTGAATACCACTTCACTTTCGGTAATTGTGTTCAGCCAATCATAATTGCATATATTTAAGTGGCACATTTTACAGCTAAGGAACATTGGGTGAACATTTAGCTCTAAGGACTACCTAGCAATGTTCTTTAAACTGCTAAGCTAGCACTCTGGAACTGGATGATTTTGAGGCTGTGCATCTGTAGCTATGTGTGATACAAGTCCTGTTGCTTTCCCCATCACAATGATATGTCAAAACTTTTGAAGCACTCAAAACTGTTAAATGTATGGGAATGTTACAGTTGTTGGGATTCTGGAAGAAATTAGAGTAATCTTGGGAATCTGAAAAAAAAAATGGCTATCAAAACTCTAAAGGAAAGGCACCCGTATACTAACTAAATCTTGGGATGTAGATCCAGGGTTATGTGGGCCAAACCCAAGTTCAGAAGAGCATAATGTGATCATATTGAGCACTGAATGACTGTTACTGACTGAAAGTTCAATATGTTCAAGACTGGATATGAACATGTATCTGTCTATAGGAATTCAAGGGTGAGTTGAGATTTACAATTGTCTATGGAGGAGGGAACATATCAAATTTGTAGAGAAATTTAAAGCGAGGTTTGAGATCTTTCTTTTACAATTTATTGTTCTCTTTCACCCAATATCACTGTTATCCCTCCCCATCTGGGAAGGTTTCTATCCTTTGAGCACTTTACTTTATTCCACTTTCTGTTTTAAATTCCCAGTTTCTATCACTGTGTCAAGCACATTCTGATCTGAAAGGTTGAAAGGACAAAATGCATAGACATTAGGTACTTTAAATGGAAAGGTCTTCAATACACTGATAATCACATGCTTCATTCTTAAAATGCACATCCTCAACAATGAGGTCTTAATTGGCAAAGTTAACATCTGTGTCCAAACATATTTTGAAGTTATGGTTTTTTAGTATTATTAACAATTTAACTATTGATTCTTGAGCTTTGTTTTAGACTTATTTTTGCTTTCTGTTTGTTTCCTGCAAATTCTAAGTAATAAGATGCAGCATATTATGGAAGAGATTTTAATCACCGAGAGAGAGTATGTCCGCTCCCTTGGTTATATTGTTAACCACTACTTCCCTGAGATGGAACGCACGGACCTGCCCCAGGATCTGCGGGGACAGCGAGGTGCTATATTTGGAAACCTGGAGAAATTGTACGATTTCCACAGCCATTACTTCCTGAAAGAGTTGGAGAAATGTGCAAAAGATCCTGTTAGAGTAGGAGGCTGCTTCCTCAGACATGTGAGTTGGTAACAAGATTTGCTTTATTTCTGTTTCTATGCTTACAAGTTGACTTCCTAAAGCATCATTCATCGACATAAACATACATTTCCTAACCCACATCCTAACTTCTATCTACCTTTTTACTCTTCTCCCGGATTCCTTTACTATCTTTTCTCTATTCGTGAATCAAACTGTGAAGTGTATTGCTATTATTGCTTCAGAAATGTAGATTTCCTTTAGTATTTTAATTTTCTTTGGATGGTGTTTTTCAGTAATTTTGATTGCTGCTGCAATGTCCTGCCGGCCCTATTTCTAGACTCTTTCAGACTGTACTAAATTAGAACAATGCTGACAACAGGAAAACACAGTAAATCTTTTGTAATATGATTGCTTAATTTGCTTTCATGAATTGAATCTTGAATTAAACTTCCAGTCCAAGCATATGTTCTGAAAAATAGAAATTTAAAATAAATTTTGAAACAAAACTGATGGATGTATGATTATGAAGTTGAGAATTTCCTGTTAAGTGGAATAAATGAATCCGAGAGATTGCTTCATTTTTAATAAGTGTTTTCATCTTAGAATCTTTCATTCTAGGAGGAACAGTTTGGACTTTACGCATTATACAGCAAGAACAAACCACGTTCAGATTTCCTACTCAGTAGCCATGGAAACAGCTTCTTCAGAGTATGTAGTTCAATTAGACTTGGAGTATTGCAGAGCACTAAAAAATGTTTTTATTAAGGTTGAATTTCTTGTTTCCTGACACCCTCAACCCATGTTTCCCAAGAATTGTTTCAACCTCATGTGTCATACTAGCTGTATTAAGCTCCTCTGTATCAGACAGTAAGATTAGGAACAGGGGTAGACTATTTGGGCCTCAAGCCTGCTCCACTATTCAATAGGGTCATGAGTGATCTAACATTCCTAATATCCATAGGAACACCACTGAGAAATTATTTTCATAGATACTGCAAATTATAATTGTTAGCTGTATGAAAGATTGCTAATTTGACACTGACTTGACTCTCAAAAACCCACTGCATTTAGGACTTTCATGAAGCTTGGATTCAAAGGTATCATGTTGATTTTTCACATTCTTTTAAAAGTTACTCTTCTCACCTTTTTCTGAATGCTTGCAGCATCCCTACTAACCTTGCCCTTCTCTGGGCAGAAGGTCTGCTCCCAGAATTTTGCTAATCCCATCGGTGTATCGATAAGCAAAAAAGAGTGGCATCACAAAGCACTTCAGCACATCTCCTGAAAATGCCTCAAGGCATTTTTCCTTCCATCCTTTTTAAGAAAAGAAAGGCAATAAGAGCAATAGTAATCTGGCAGACATATACAGATATTTGACTTATAATATTCTGTGCCTTAACCATAACGAGAGCAGCAAAATTCTTTCTAAAGCATAAAATACTGCTTTATTATTGTATGAACATAGAAAGTAGAAACAGAAGTAGGCCATTTGGCTACTTGAACCTGTTCTGACATTTGACAAGGTCTGATCATGTCTTGACTCCACTTACCCATCTCTCCAATACCCTTTGAGTATCTTAGTTTACAAGGAAGACACTGCACATTATTGTACTATGATCATCAAAAGAGATGGCAAACATCATTGTGTGAGGCTAAACGAAACTACAAATTCTGGATGTTCGAAATCTGGATTTTTTGAAAATGAAAGTGAGTTTTGCACTCTTGCTGTGAAGTTGTGGTATTATGTTTGTTAACAATTTCCCCTCAGCAATGCGGTGAAAGATGACTGGGCGCAGATACTACTTCCTCTGGTGCTGTGCATCTGATTCATGCCAGAAAGGTGACCGCTTCCTGAATACTACATGCTGTTTCTATATTGAATGAGCAGGGGAAATTTGCAAAACCCTGCTCTAAATGGGAAAGCCTTGGTACTATTTGATCATCCACCCATAAGACTAAGACAGAAGATTGGATTGCTTTGTGGTCCAAGGCACATGAAAGTGCTCACTGAGCTGCAGACGACAATAGCAGTCTCCCTGGTCCCATTGAGAAAGAGAAGATAGACCAGAAACCAACTGTCTCCATGTAATTTAGCTTCTCTGCGGCTGACTTATTCAGAGCAACTGTTTGGCATAGTGGATACTGAGGGCAATACAATAGTGCCTGATCAACTAAGCAAGACTTTAGGGAAGTATTTGGTTGAATCTCAATCCATTAGAAATTAGACTGCATTTTCCCAGTTAAAAAATGATGTCTTGCCTGATTTCATTGGCTATCCAAAACCCAGGGAAATCTCTAGGTTGGCACCACTGATGCTGGTATGTGTAGATGTGTTTTGTCATTACAGGGGTACAATGTAGATTTCCAAGACAGGACATGAGCATATCATTCGTCAGTACCAATCCATTGCTTTTAATGGGGAACTTAAAAGATTATAATGAAATTAGTTTGCAGTTATGTCATAGTCAAGCTTAAAAAAATTATAACCATTGCAAAATTCGCTGGCTTAGTATTCATAGCATTAGTAACATCAGTCAAGACAGAAGTAAGACAGACTTCAAGATTCCTTCTGAAGTGCTGTACTAGCAACATCAGCAATGAAATGTTTTAAACTCATCTCCTTTCTCTTGTCACAGACCAAACAACTACAATTGGGTGACAAGATGGACCTAGCATCCTACCTACTGAAACCTATTCAGAGAATCAGCAAATACAATTTACTCTTGAGGGATATGCTCAAAGAGTGCGGTGCAGCCCAGGAGAAAGAGTGCAAGGAACTTAAGGAAGCTCACAAGGTTGTGTGCTTCCAGCTTCGGCATGGGAATGATTTACTTGCAATGGACGACATACAGGAGTGCGATGTAAGCTTAGCTTCATTTTAGAATAGTGAAGTTTTGTAATCTTTCCTTAGAAAAGTCTCTTAGGACCTGTGGCAGAGTAAAAGGGAGGTTAGCATTGGATCCAGAAGCTCAAACAATGGCTAGTCCAAATGCTGGCAATGGTATAGATGGACAGTCAGACAAAACTCATTGTCAAGTATACTGGTCTCAACTCACATAACTACCAAATATCAGAGAGACAACATCAGCAGTGATGGTGGCATACCGTGTACACTGCTGCAAGAAGATTTGAGGCCCCGGGGGTTGGAACCTCGCCACCCCCCACTAATCTCTGTTGCTTTGAAAGTAACAGCGATGTTAAGCTTCAGTGCCAGCAGCTCCTTCCAAAGCTCCACTTGTTCAGCATCTCCCAGGCAACTGCTCGTTGCTGCATCAAAGAGGAAACACATGCTCTGTTTAAAATGGGTTGGAGAGATTATGTGGTGCAGCGTCGACCCAAGGAGCTCAGACCCTCACAGGTTTCCCACAGTTACAGGGGAGGGTCAGTGATTACCTGCATGTGGTAAACCGGGCTTCCTGGGCACGAGCCTGTCTTGTGTATTAACCATAATGGCTTCAATTCCATTTGCATTCAATTGTAACCACAGAAGGCATACCCCCCAGCTGTGAACTCAGTTCCAAAGCAGCTGTGGAGATGTACATATTCCTCACCCCGTGCCATGACCTGCAGCTCTTTGGGGCCCCGGCATGCCTGTTGGGATGGACCCTGGGTGACAGGGGTGATCCGTTTGTAACCTGGTTGTTGTCCCCAGTAAGGCAGCCCACAAGGGCCACCTGAGAAGTGTATGGTGAATATACAGGGGCAATGGTTGAGCAGCCTGTCTGTTTCAGAAGAGCTCCACACTGTGCACTGAGAGAATCCTCTTCTGTTCAACATTGCCAATGCCTCACAGCAGAAGACAGAGGCTTCACTGACCACTAACCTGGAGGAGCCACACTCCTGGGCTCCTCACTTACATCTCTCTGCAGTCCAGCTTTCCTGTCTGTGGCTGCTGGTCCTCTCCTCCTGTCTAGTCAGCTCCAACATCCTCCGCAGCAAATGTAACCTTCTTCATGTCAGGCACATCTCAAACTGGCTTTGCTGTTGTCTGCTGATGGTTGCCAATTCTTTTTCCCTTAATGACCAGCTAAACCCATTTGTCAGCATACCTTGCTTTGAAAAGTAATGGGACCATCAGGTCACTCGTGCACTCTCTCAACAATTGTACACAAATGGAAACAATAATCACAGAATCCCTACAGTGTGGAAACAGGCCATTTGGCCCAGCAAATCCACACTCAGACCCATTCCCCATCTCTATTACTCTACTTTTGCCCTGACACTATGGGTAATTTAGCATGGCCAATTCATCTAACCTGCACATCTTTGGGTTATGGGAGGAAACCGGAGCACCCAGACAAAACCTATGTAGGCAAGGAGAGAATGTGCAAAGTTCACACAGAAGTCACCTGAGGCTGGAATTGAACCCATGTCCCTGGTGCTATGAGGCAGCAGTGCCACCATGCTCCCTAAGAGCTTGCAACATCTCTCCCATATGCATCCACATCTTGTGAGGCAATGGCTCACCTGTTTACTCTCTCCCCTCACAGAGATTATTGCACATTGCCCTCATGAGAGCAACTGTCATATTTTAATGGCACTGTGTTACCCTGGTCATTGATCCTCTTTCTACACTGTACCTGGGTAAGCCTGTGAACCTCATTGTAGTCTCTTCAGTTCTATTTTATCCATTAGCTAGGTTTGCATCTTATGAGCAATAGCATAAGCATTGCCACATCAGATGTAACATCCTGCTGGATGCCAAAAGCCACATTAAAGGAGATGAACTCTGGAGAGTTGTTCACAAGTTAGATTTCTCTCCATCTCTGCTGTTGCTGCATTGTAATCGCTGCAGCTATGTCCAAGTGTTGGTTAAACATAGCGCCATGAAGTTACACCTGACCAGCTAATGGCAGGATTGGAAACTTCCTTCTAGTCTCAGTGCATTAGTGGCCAAGCCTCCACCATATTTGTTGGCTCTCTGCTGCATAATTGTGGTTGTTCAGCCATTCTTACCACTAGAGGCACTACCCATTACTTAGAACCTGTTGCTAGGAGCCACACTGGGAGATCTCAATTGTGTCCAATCAGTAGTGATCAAAAGTGAAGATGCTAACTGATTACTCTTTTGAGGTGTATCCCAACTGACATCTACTAATCCAGCACAAACCAGAATGTACAGTTGCGACCTTTGTGTTATATATTTCACATGAGAGCCTGTGCCTGATCATTGATCCAAAGTAAACTCCAAAAGCTCAATTTCATTTATCATAATTAAGTTTCCATGTTAGGCTCATGACAACAGCCTGATACACTGAGCACATCTTTATGTATTTTCAAACTTGCCAGAAGTCATTTTAAAATCATATCACCCTTTCCATTTTATCCAAATTTGAGATGGTTGATTCAGTTTAAACTCAAATTGAAAAAAAAACGTAGCATTTACAATGAAATAGCTTCACTGTCAACTTTAAGTAATCGATTCCTGAAGCGAGGAACAGGGGAAATTGGAAGATTAATGACAATGATCTTGTTTCTAGGTGAACCTGAAGGAGCAGGGCCAGTTGTTACGTCAAGATGAATTTGTCGTATGGTGTGGACGAAGGAAGTGGTTTAGACACGTCTTCCTTTTTGAAGATCTTATACTCTTCAGCAAGACCAGAAAGATAGAAGGAAGCAATGACATCTACATTTATAAACAGTCCTTCAAGGTACAAATGAGCAGTTTCTAGACTTTGAATTTTCTCCACTACTCTATGTTATGGTAAGGAAACAGATTTGACAAAACCTATCAAAGGCTCAGCTTGGAAGATTTGAATGTGATAACTGGGAAAACATTTGAAGTTCCCTTTCAAACAATGTAAAGATATTGTAAAATTATCCAACTAAAATTTATGGGTGGCTTTCTTAATGTGTTAGTATGAAATCCTGATTGAACAAGCAAAGTTATGATTTCATAAAGGTACTTCTGATCTCCTGTTTATATATTTCTATGCCCAAGTTAGACACCATTATTATAGCAATGTGTTTGATGTGGGGACAGAATATAATTGTTCCAGGTTTGCAGATGACACAAAAGCAGGTGAATATGTGAGTTGAGGCTGATGCAAAGAGACTTTGAGCAGGTTAGGGTTGAATGTATGGCAGATGGAATATGACGTGGATAAGTGTGAGGTCATCCACTTTGGTTGGAGGGCCAGAGGAAACGAGTATTTCTTAAATGTTGAGTGATTGGGCAGTGTTGGTGTCCACAGGATCCAAGTGATTTTGTTTATGGAGCTACTGAAAGCTAACTTCCAGGTGCAACAGAAATGAATTCAAATGGCTTGTTGGCTTTTACTGCAAGAAGATTTGCGAACAGGAGTAAAAGTATCTTACTCCAATATTACAGCATTTTAGTGAGATATACCTGGAGTATGGTGTGCACTTATGGTCTCTGAACCTAAGAGAGGATACATTTGCCATAGAGGGAGTACAGAACAACTAACCCAACTAACTCCTGAGGATGACAGGATTGTCCTGTGAGCAGGGAGGGAGAGTGCACTGCAGAATGAGCTGGTTTAACTGTGTGCATTTCAGAAAAGGTTTGATGGTGTGGATCAAGAAAAGTGGTTTCCCCTGGCTGAGGGGAGGGGAGGGGTTGGGGGGGGAGGTAGGATGGGGATGGGGATGGGGATGGGGATGAGGTTGGAAGTGCTCTTGAACCAGGGGACACAGTCACAAAGTAAGGGCAAGCCATTCAAGGACTGGGCTGAAGAGGAATTTCTTCATTCAGGGTATCGTGCATCTTTTGACTGCTCTGCCTCAGAGGATTGTAATAGCTCAGTCATTGAACATATGCTGGATAGAGATTGATAAAGGGGCTTATATCATTGCTGTCTTGCCATACTGCTTAATGCAGGAACAATGCCAGGAAGCTGTTCACAGTTGTCAACAAGTAACAAGGGATAGCCTTGGGGGATCCTGACACAATAAGCCAAGGGCAGCCTCCAGTACCACTCCAGGGGCTGCCCTAGGCAGTCCGAATCAGGGTTCACTTCTCAAGAGTGAAAAGCAGAATGATGGGCAGTGCACCATATGTCTTGATTCTTTCTGTCTGTTCTCCTCCTGGAATGACAGTAACGTAGGTTTTCAGAAGATGAAAGTGGATGGCACGGCTATTACTATTGGCGCAGGTGAGGGGCAATGTCTTGAGCGAGTCAATAGGCAGCATAGTGGGTATACAGGGTGAATGGTAGTGTGAGTCGGCAGTAGCTTGAGCATGAGCAAGAGTGACGGGACCTGGGTACAGGAGCAGAGATGGAAGGAATGTCTGGTCATGAAGGGAAGATGGTGGCATTTCATGCTGGTGGAGTGAAGAAGGTCATTGACTTCCTTCATATGTTGCTGGGCCTTTCTGCAGATGGGTGAGACTTCTTTAACCCAAGTGGCAACCCTTAGTCCGGACTGGCATGGCATTCTTTGTCCTGGGGGAGGAGGAGGTCCCACTTGCATACCACCCTGTCCTACATGAGATGAATGCCCATGTCATCAATGTGGGACACCAGTTACCTCATGCCTGCCTCTCTGAGGGCAAATGTCAGCAACTGTAGAGGACATCCATGGATGGACAGTGTGTGTCCAGGCAAAGATAGCTCCTGTGCCAAGGATGTCAATCACTTCTTGGATACCAGTGAGCAATGAGTTGTTAGCATGTGATAAGATGGGGCAGATATTGGACTTGACACATATAAGAGCAGCATGAATGGAAATTACTGCAGTAGGTTTGCTAAGATTCAGCCAGAAAACTCATTCGGCCTCGTAGCAAGGCTCCCCCTCAACAACCTGATGTGACTTGCACTTGGCCAGAAAATCTGTAAGATTCAGCCCTTGGTTTCTGTTCAGTAAATATTAGGGTACAGCCATGGGTTAAACGCAGACTGTAAGATTCATTTCAGGCAGTTGATCAATCATTAACTTTCTCAATTTTGAAGCTTGTTTTACATCTGTTGCAAAATGGTGTGTGATTACAAAGCCTGAGGCACACTGCGCTCTGCAAAGTAACAGATGTTTTGTATACTTTTCACAATAACACATCATATGTCGGGTGCTGACATGAAATGCTCAAAGTGTTATTTTTTTCTGAGCTGCAGTTGTCTCCCTTAACAGTCACAAATGTCATTGTTCAGCAAATATACCTAGTCAAAGTTTAATTATTTTTGCTCATGGAACTTTGTAGATTTGTCAGTCTCAGTTTGGAAGTGTAGGAGGAAAACATCTATCACTCTAAGGTTTAAATCCGTGTGCAACAAAGCATGACTTCTGAATTCTATTTCACACCACATTGCCATCCATGTTAACACACAACTTGTATCTATCTGTGAGTTTCTTTCAACTTCTTTCAACATTTGGAACTAAGCTAGAATTCTGACAAATTGCTCCATTCCCTGTTTTATCAGTGAAAACTAGGAATGGAATCTGCTATCCCAGAGTTCATTGCTTAATATGTTAAAAAAGGTGTATGCTGGCACTATACTGTGAACAGACATTTTAACTTTGATCTCACCTGCGATG